>NC_087383.1:0-600000 GCF_963675165.1 Halichondria panicea | reverse complement strand
CCAAATACTATGGATTATAGCCCATGGTCCAAGGCCGAAAAATGATGAATTATGACCCCACCAACATTTTGGATTTCAACACATCATTTGAAAGCTCTCTTTCTAAGCTTTCAGAAAATCATAAAATTAACGTTATTGGATCAACGGAACTAAAGTTATGGCCGTTCAAAGATGCTTCATTTAACGCTGTATGCAGTTGTTAGATAAAAATGCAACTGGGAGAGGATTGAATACTTGTGTTATTGGGATAAAATAACTAAAAGCAGCAGTGACTTACTTCGTGGCCCCTGAGGGTGACAAGGCACTGCTCCGTGGTGAGGTCCCACACACGTACAGTGGCATCATCTGATCCTGAGATCAACTTATGGCCGTCTACTGAGAAGCAAACACTCTTTGTGGGCCTGTGCACAAGATATAAATAAAACCAATCAAAAATGATAATACAAACAGAAAAAAAGTTTTTACTTGTTATGACCTTTGAAATGTCTCAGTATCGCTCGACTGTTCATCTCAAACACCTGCACAATGCATGTACTGAAATAACAACACACACACACACACACACACACACACACACACACACACACATCATGCATTACCTTGACAACTCCCTCTTCAGTGCCAGCTGCCAATAATTTCCCATCTTGCCTGAAGCACGCGGAGAAAGCTGCCTCGTTGAAGCGTGAGATAGTTTTCTTGACCTGGTTGCTGGGACCACTGTACACTTGTACCTATTACACATGTGTGGTGTGCCTGAGGGTATAATACAGTGTGGGGTAAATCACTTACTCTTGATCCGCTAGTAATGGCAAAATCATGAGGAGCCACAGGTGAAAAATGAATATGAGAGACGGCTGAGATCTCCTTGGCTACCAATGGATACTGCAAAGGAGATGGGATAAAGTTGCTAAAATTAGTTTTATTACTTGAAATCTCTTCCAGAAGTTATCCTCTCTGTTCTCCCTCTTGTCTACTTTAGGGAACCTCTTCAGTGAAAGCTTCTTGAATGAATGTGGATCTGCCATTGCTACTTGACTTGTCGACCACGTGGCTTGGCTTTTGCACGGTAGAGTTACTGTAGTATTATTCATATCCAATCGAATACCACAAATATGCATGTGAGTAGTCTTTAGGGCCAGGCCAATTGGGGGCGGGGGCGTGGCCAATAAGTGGTACAATCATTACATGGTGTCAGTCATCTTTCTTGAAGAGAAAATATGGATAAGTTGCCAACTCTGGACAAATACAATCTGCACAACTATGTGATTAAGAAAGTCTCTTCTGCAGATGAGATGCGCTCTACCATCATTGAGTTTGAAGTCATGGAAGGATGGATGCCGGCTCTAGATGATCACCAACTGTACTACAACACTGACCCAGATGGATTCTTTATTGGACAGCTAGATGGCAAAACAATTAGCTGCATTTCGATGGTAAAGTACGGAGATGCCTTCGCTTTCCTAGGCATCTACATCGTTCTCAAAGAGCATCGAGGGAATGGATACGGCCTTGCTCTGTTCAAACATGCGATGGAGTCTGTCTCTCCTACCTGCAATGTGGCTCTCGATGGCGTGGTTGAAAAGACTCCTCTCTACCGGAAATGGGGATTTATGGAGACCTTTATGAATCGTCGTATACAGATCGACATTACTACTGCTGCTACCAAGTTAGAGAGCTTTGTTCCTCCATCTGATGTTTTTATTCAACCAGCAAACCAAGTCGACTTCAACAAGCTCACTGTTTATGATACAGACGTGTTTGGTGCCCCTCATCATCTCTTCCTGAAAGGACTGGTCGATGGCCCTAACACCATCACCCTTGTAGCGTCCAATCAGAATGGAGGGATAATCGGCTTTGTTGCAGCACGGAAGACCATCATAGTCGAAGAAGGCTGGAGGCTTGCACCATTGTTTGCTGATAATAGCCAAATAGCAAGAACACTCCTCAAGGCAGCCTTCAAAGAAATGATCAAAATTTCTCCTGACAGAAAAATTGCAATGTTTGAGCTCTCCCAATCAACTCACGAAGCAAGTGCTCTGGCTGATGAGCTGAATGCCACACCATTGTTTGATATGTGTCGAATGTTCACTAAGGGGCAACTGAATTTCCCCAAAGAGAAAGTGTTCAGTTTCTGTGCTGGAGAGTTAGGATAATAGACATTAGAACACAGCTGACAATTATTAGAGTGTAGTAGATCTCTAGCTACTCTGTGGGACTCCATAGGAAGTTGTATTATTGTGCATTAGGCATTCCTATTATTGTAAGAAGAAGTTCTGAGCATTGTCACAATGTAATGTGTATGATTGTGATAACATTACCGTCATCATCTACCAAATTATCACAATCCCAGCTATTGTTACACCAGCCCCTCCCACTTTACCAAAGAACAAGGAGAAAATGGCTATGAGTAATTACACTATAAAGAATGTCTCCTCTGCCGAGCAGCTGAATAAGTTAATCACTCAGTTTGTTGCACATGAGGGATGGATGCCAGCACTTGATGATCACACTCTTTACTACAATACTGACCCCACTGGTTTCTTTGTAGGAGAACTAGATGGAGAGCCGATAAGTCTCATCTCCATCGTCAAGTATGGTGATAGTTTCGCATTCATGGGGCTCTACATTGTACTGGAGAAGTATCGTCGTCAAGGTTATGGCCTGGCATTGTGGACGAAAGCTTTGGAGTCTTGTCCATTCTCATACAACATTGCGTTGGATGGTGTTCTTTCTATGACTCCATTGTATCGGAAGTGGGGTTTTGTGGACACTTTTATGAGTAGTAAGGCACAACTAAATATTGCAACTGCTTCAACCAAGTTAGAGAGCTTTGTTCCTCTGTATAATGTCTTTGTTCAACCAGCAAACCAAGTCGACTTCAACAAGCTCACTGTTTATGATACAGACGTGTTTGGTGCCCCTCATCATCTCTTCCTAAGAGGACTGGTCGATGGCCCTAACACCATCACCCTTGTAGCGTCCAATCAAAATGGAGGGATAACCGGCTTTGTTGCAGCACGGAAGACCATCATAGTCGAAGAAGGTTGGAAGATCACGCCTCTATATGCTGACAATGGTCAGGTAGCTAGAGCTCTACTAAAGGCTATTTTAAAAAAGATGATTTCGAATGACCCGAGAAGGACAGTGTCTATGCTGCTGTTGGCATCAGACACCAATCCTGACACTATGACCTTGTCTCAAGAGGTGGATGCTGTTTTATTGAGTGATATGTGTCGAATGTACACAAAGGGACCACTGGACTTTGCTAAAGAGAAAGTGTATAGTTATGCATCAGCAGAATTGGGATAGCATGCAGATAATAAAATTAATTATATTTTATTTTATTATTATAATTATAATTATAACCATATCACAGCTACACAACATTAAATTTGCATGAGTATATAATTTGTTCCATGTGTTCTATCTTCTATATCTGTTCCTCTTGAACCGGAACCAGAGTTGCAGGATGTTGTTGTTGAACTGACTCCGGAACCCGTGCTTCCAGGAGCACTCCCATTCTCGATGCACTATCTTGAAGGCAATATCCTGTATGGGATAAATAGTTCACTAAAATTAAAAGGTACACGGTGCAGTACATGCACACCATGGATACTTCAGAAACCATGTATGTATATAATTATAGTCTCGCGGGCGAACTGATTTTGATCAGTATCAGTCTTCAAAGTATGGCCCACGAGACTAGTTGTATACAGTAGCCTATGTAGTTACTAAATACTAAAAGTGAACAGGGGGGGGGGGGTGGCGTACGTACCTCGTAGGGGGGACCAGCTTGAAAACGAAGTGTGGCAAAGTCCGGATCGCCAGGAATGGGTATCTGTGATTACCATAGTGATAATGTACACACGCGCGGCAGTGACTGTGATCTTACCAGAGTATATTGCGGAGTCTTTCTCTTGTCTATGAGATCAGGATAGAATATCTGTATTTACGGAGAGGGGGGAGGAGATATCACAGAGGCTACAAACAAGGAGAAGAGAACTAACTTACATTGAACTTATATCCCTGTACAATCTTTGGAGGGGGATTGTCCGTGTCATAATGAGTTTGGTTGTACTTGTTCCACTCAAAGCCCTGCAAGTAATAGCCAGACAAATAAACGATGCTAGTATTAGGAACAAAGTTTAGTTTACAGTGCTCAGATTGGCCGAAATAAATGAAATGATATCAACATTAATATAACTACAAACTGTTCCAGTTGTCTGAACACTTTCTGTGCCATATTACAGTAATTTAACAATGCCACCACCATAACCGCAGACCACACCCTTGCCCCACCCCCAAATCACGCCCACTCTCACCGTATGCACTCTGTTGAAGAACCTCGGCTTGCGTGGGCGGTACTTCTCCTTCCAGATAGGATCCCTCAGTTGCAGGACCACCTCAGTGTTGAAGTCGTACTCCTCCTCTGCCTGGCCGTGTGAATCAACTGTGCGTGTCATCTTGAGTTCCTTGTACTCGTTCACAGATGTCCCCCCGTCCATCACTTGACGTTGATCACCATGGCGTAGGCTGTAGTCGTCCTCAGCCGTCACCACCTCTGCCTGTACGGGTTACATATTATACAATTTGGGAATCAAATTTACCACTATCTAGCATATCATAGTTTACTATAATTATACAGTGTAAAGTATGGGGGCCTAATATGACAGAACGGCCACTGCCCATACATACACACACAGCTAGTACAGTGTAGTGACTACCACTCTCACAGTATCCTCCAGGTCTGACGGCTTGAGGAGGGTGGGGCTATAGTTGCCAGCCTCATAGGCAGCGTAGGACAGTTCCAACAGCTCTTGTTCATCTATCAAGTTGTCTCCACTGTAGAGAAGGGGAGTAAGTACATATAGCATACTAGTGTACATTCAATGCATGTACATGTGCTGTATGTAGACTGGCATCAGACACAGCTAGCCTCGGTCCCAGGCCGATTTTTTTTTTAATAGAACAAAGTTGAAAAACTAGTAGGCGACCTAGCGTTCAATTGGAGACGGATCGGCCTGGGGTCGAGGCTACAGACACAGCTAGCAAACATTACTATATAAATAATTCTACATGTACATGAGATGAAACTCGCTAAAAAGCTACAAACGCTCAGCCACCAATCCGTACTGGCTGTAATAATAGTTATGTATAATTAAGTAGCCTCACTCCTCAGCAGCGATGGCGGTACTGGTCTGTTGAGAGCTCTCTCCTGGCTCAGTCTCGTCTTGTTCAGGATCTTCAGTGGGTGTGGCCTCGGGGACGGCACTAGGGAATAACGGAGCAGCCTCCTCCCCTCCCTCATCTTGCTGTGAATAATAAAAGAGTATAGTAGACTGTTAGGCATGATGGTATATCCCCTCACTTGTTGCTTCAGATGTTGTAGTCTACTCCTCAACAAAACTTGATGTCTGTCCTTCAGTCTAGCCTGTGAAAAAGTAAAGCATTTTCAACAACCACCAGCCAACAATCAATAAACAGATATCAGATATCAGATACCAGATACAGTAGCTACAGAAACTGTAAAGGCCAAAATAAGCTGCTTTTGGTGGGTTATCTTTAGTCCCTCTCCCCACTCTCACCCTGGCCATGTGAGCCTTCAGCTGAGCGAGAAGTGCCTCCCAATATCCCACGTCTGTCCCAGGGTCACTGCCGTGGATCTTCCTGTTGATCTGATCCTCCAACAACACCAGCTGGTCATGCTGCCAGTCGTCAGGGGAAACACAGTTACAGTACATGTACAACTAGCAAAGTATGTACTATACATTCTAATTAAGGCCATAACTTCAGTACCGTTGATCCAATCTCAACACTTTTATGATTTTCTGAAAGCTTAGAAAGAGACCTTTCAAATGATGTGTTTCAATACAAAATTTCGTCGGGGCCATAATTTGTCGTTTTTCGGCCTTGGACCATGGGCTATTATCCATGGCACGGCCAAATTGGCAAATACTTTTATCTCTTAAATATGATTTTTGATGACACCATTTCAAAGGTCTCTTTCTAAGCGTTTAGAAAATCATAAAATAGTTGATATTGGATCCACGAAATTCAAGTTATGGCAGCTACGGAATTCAAGTTATGGTAGCTACAGAATTCAGCTTACACTCTTTCCCTTGAATACAGAGTTGACCTCCGTCATGACAGAAGGGTTAATGACAGCCCTCCGTCCAGCTCCGCCCCTATCCACACCCACTGCCACACCCATAGAGTCCTCCACCTTCTTAAGTTGTGTGATCTCATCTTCACATACAATGGTCATGTCTTTCCAATAGTCGATATTGGTTGCTCCAACTTCTATTTCTGAGTACACCTTTATATCCTCCAGTAGGTCCTCTAGGTCGACAATGTTAAGTCCCTATGATGGAAAGAGATACGGCAGTATTTCTTAGGGATGCTTATGTTACTATGAACTAGTGGTTCTGGTTGCTGCAGACTGTAATGGCTACCTTGAGGAGGTAGTAGGGCTCCTGCACTTCAATGTCCTCTCCCTCCTCTGTGGTAGAGCTAATGTACTTGGCCAGGAGGTCAATAGGTTTGGCTGTGTGTGTGTGTGGGGGGGGGGGTGGTGGTGGTGGTTACCAGAAGGCTACTCTAGCTAGCTTACCTTTGCCAGTTTCAATGCGAATCTTTGAGCGAAGTCTGGCTTGGTCCAAGTGAAACTGTAGAAGTGTGAAATGTTAGTTAGTTTGGAGAAATAGCATCACAGGGGGTATACAGATACGTACATGGATCACCACAGGGGGTATACAGATACGTACATGGATCACCACAGGGGGTATACAGATACGTACATGGATCACCACAGGGGGTATTCAGATACGTATATGGATCACCACAGGGGGTACTAACCTGATCCTCTTGTGCCTCCCACTCTTTGAACATCTCCGCCTCTTTCATTCGCTGGAGCAGTTGCTGAGTGGGTGGAGTGGGTGGAGGGTAATAGTGAGGTATGCTATAACTCTGGTACTCACTGACTCATCTTCTCTGGCTTCCCTCTCCTTCTCTCTCTCCTGCACACACACACACACACACACACATGACAACACCGCCCACACACATGGCAACAGTTACTACTCACAGCTTTCCTTTTCTTGACCTTCTCCAGCTCTCGTCTGGTTTCATCTTGTCGTTGTTTTTCCCTCCGCTCCACCTCCGTCTTGCTCAACTTGAAATCACTCACGTCCTGCCGCCTCTTCTGCAAGCCAACATTTCATTGTATAATTATTATATCATAGTACTATACTATACATTACCTTGTCCCATACAAATCTATCTAATAACTGGTTGTCTCCAAATGGATTGTCTGCATTTGTGTATCCCTGGAAACAAGTCATGTGATCAACAAGCCACACACACCATATCGGCCACTCACTAAGTACTCACTGTCCCATCCCTCTTTCTGTCGCTGACGTCTTAACTTCTCTTCCTTCTTTGCCAACCTCCGTTCTCGTTTCTCCTTGGGTGTCTCCAGTGCCTTCATGATGGCCTTCTGTCTCCTGCAATGGACACACTATTAAAGAGTAATACGTGTAATCTGGGCATGTTCTCGGAGCTAACTTTGAGAGGACATAACTTGAGAAAGGAACGTCTAATTTCAAAACTAAATATGCATTTAGTAGTAGTTCTTTGATAGTGCTACAATATGGTGTGCTTAGATTAATAATAGCTTTTTGGGCCACATTTTTTACATTTCTGATAAAAACCATGGGCTATATAAGTGGGTGTTTGTACTTACTTCCTCTCATCTTTGTCGACATCCATACTGGGACCACCTCTCTCATGACTTGGACTGCGTGACACGGAGCTCTCATCATGACGTCTCCGATCATGTCGCCGTGGTGACTGGGAACGAGACCGACTTCGACTTTTGTGTTTCCTATACAATAATGAAGTAGTATTTTTGTATCTTCTATAGTATAAAAATAGGTACTTTTTTGATGATCTCCTGACAGGACTGGGTGATCTTGATCTGTGCTTGTGTCGTCTGGGCATTTTTACTGAGCTATAAGCTAAGACAAGCAGCCATGTGTAGTTAGTTAGTGGGCGTGGCTGAAAATGATGGGCCACGCCCAAGTGTTTCCTTTATAATGCGCACCAGTTGCAAACCGCACGCACCCCGTACATTCGCTGTTAGTACATAAATGCAAAACTTCATTAATAAACAAAAACTTCATTAATGAGAGGAAAACACAAACTACCATTTATAACAAAAATCACAAAAAAGCTGTATTCCTAGAAATTATCTTCGTAATCATAGAGACATGCATGTACATTCCACTCTGTTCTAGGTCACATACTGTAAAACAAAACGTGTACACACATCTATACAGGTTGTTGCTATCATGTAGCTGAAATGGTCTCAAGTTGTTTGTTTACTCGTGCAAAGTTATGGCGTTTGCTCGGGTCTGACGCCCACGCTTCTTTCATCATGGTATAAATAGCCTCAGGGCATCCGTCTGGGGCGTCCATTCGATATCCCCTCTCCACGTGTTGTGCCACGTCCTCCACAGTCTGTGTGTGTGTGTGTGTGTGTGTGTGTGGGTGGGTGGGTGTGTAGTGTGAGGGGTGGGGACTGAACTTACCACTCTGGGATAAGGAACTCGACCGTACGAATAGATCTCCCAAAGTAAAATGCCAAAACTCCACATGTCAGACTTGTTTGAAAATGTCTACAGAAACAAAAACAAATAATACCACGCACTCCTTATAAATTGAACTGGCTATAGTAAGAACCTAAAGATCACAGACAAGTCAAAGAAGCTACTGAATATAATTATAGCTCCTTACATTTTCTCTTAATGCCTCCGGGGCAGTCCATTTTACGGGCAGTTTGGCCCCCTCTGATCGTGAGAACACTTCTCTTGTTAGACCAAAGTCAGCCACTTTGGCAGCACCATCTTCAGCTATCAGTACATTCCTTGCAGCCAGATCTCTGTGTAATCAAGTACAAGATCAACGATTACAAGCGAATGACAACCTTGTGTACATGTACAACAAACAAGCTTCCTTATAGACGTACACATACACACAAACAATACAACAAACCTTTCCCAAAAATATGCTATTCATGTGAAGTAGACATAATTACTGTACAGCTACAAAGGGGAAGTCTCTGGGATACACCATAGATATGTCTATGGTTATTATCGACCACATTGTTGTACCTGTGAACAAAGTTCTGAGATTCCAAGTAGACCATTCCTTTACAAATGTCCCTGGCAAAATCGAGCAGGTTTTGTTTAGTGACCACAGCTCTTCCCCTGGAGCGGAGGTAGTCTACAAGTGAACCCTTGGCCATGAACTCTGTGACTAGGTAAATAGGGCTCTCATCCAAGGAGACTCCTATCATGCACACCAGGTTGTTATGACGAAGTGTTCTGTGTGTGTGTGAGTGTGGGAAGGAACAAAACACTTATGTTTAAAGAAGCTGTAAAAGCCATAAGTATATGTGCATTGTAGTACATGTACAATCAATACTATTAAAGCTGGGGATGAGGAGGAAGCTAATTACATAATACATGGTATACCGAATCGACACGATAAGGATTGAACTTACGTCATGACTGAAGCTTCTTGCAAAAACTTCTGACTTGCTTTCTCGTCCTTTAAGTCTTTAAGCATCTTGATGGCTACTTTTATCTCCTTGTACTCTCCCAGCCACACCTCTGTACATGTGGGGGGGGGGGGGACACATCAATACAAATACACTTAAGTATACTAAATTCGAACGCCCTGTGTTTCTTATGTTTCTGACCTCCAAATTCTCCTTTGCCAATCTGACTTTTCTTTGTGAGGTGTCTCCTTGGAATGGCCCAACCGCCTAATATACAAATACACATACACATGTGCAGTGATTACACTCAGCAGTTAGACACAGCCAGGAGAGAACTTACTGTCTTTAAAGTCCTGCATGTTGACCACATACTCAATATCTTTAGTCTTGTCTACCGAGTACTTTAGTCTGGAGCACAAACCATCCGCCTCGTGTTGATAATGCTGTAAACAAGGGCAGGGCAACACTTGTCAACAACAAACTACTAAAACTACCACTAAAATTTCCAACGTACAACCATTCTTACGTACCTCGACAAGCTTAAAAAGATTTTCAAAGTATTCTTCATCGTCCACCGTCACAAAATTCTTCTTATTTCTTCTCACTCTATAATGCTCAACTTTGTGCTCGTAGAGTACACACAGAGTATAGTCCCCTTTGAAGTTTTGGCTCTCCCGGACCAGAAATTGGCCATTTTTGCCTCTCTCCAAAAGTTTTTCTGCCTCCTCTCTAGTCAGCTTGCCGTGAAACCATCTGAAGAGAAATTTTTATAATTTTGGTGGATAATTGGAAATGGCTAAATCATATTTACACAATGTAGGGGGAGCAAAACACCAAAACACAGAATGTAAACATATACGCAGATGGCACATGTGTAGTCTGCAATAAACACACACTAACAAATATAAAATTCCCCACCTCCCCCTCTAACAACCCGCCCACCCCACCCTACACACACTCACGGCATGCTCTGTAGTTTAACGGCTGTTTTTTGTGATACAACAGCCGAGGGCACTTTGGTGGGGGAGCTACTTGTAGCTGAGGAAGGAAGAGGTTCACCAGTAGGGGACTTCTTAGCCTGGACATAGTTGAAGGGGATCATACCCTCCAGGCCATCAGTGCGCCTGGCTTTGTACCAGTTAGGGTCCTTAGAGGCACTGATGATGGTTAGAGTGTCACCTCGTTTGAAGGGTAGGTCCTATGGGGGGGGGGGGGGGGGGGGGGTGATATAAACACGTGTGAGTGGGGGAATGGGAACTATGTAGAAGCCGGTGTATATTAAACTTTGTTTGGCTGGACAGCATGAACAAGGTGATATAGTTGAGCACATGTCAACAGAGGCAGTAGAAGGGATGCCCCAGGGCAATACACAACATAACATAATATTGCCTATTCAACCGTACATACAGTAGAAATGACAGATAAAATCTGCTCCAGCACTGTAGCAGAGCACAGTGTACCTCACCACACATGAGCAATCAAGCAGTAAGGGACTGAGACTGTAAACATGATCAATGTTGTCAGGAGATGTTGTGTACAGAGTGTGCCATTACGATTTAGGTATAGAGAGAGCAGTTTAGATTGGGGCCTGACTATGAGGGTTTTGTGTCATACACAGGGTGTGTGAAATACTGGCAACAAGTGTACTTACATGTGATGCTGAGCCTGGGAAGTTATACCTGCCTACGCATTCAGTGCCCACCAAGATCAGTTGTTTGCTGTTGGTAGCCATGGCTCAGTGGGGGGTCTCTCATGTACTGGAGGCTGTGGAGGGGAGACCCAGTAATCAATACACAAATGAGATCTCAGTCGCTACACTATTTAAACCCCATTGTACTAGAATAAACAGAGTCTAACATACACATCACAGAAGGTTATGATTATCGTAGACATGGGAGAACATGTAGACACAACTTTAACGAAACTGTTTATTAAAGAGGCAACACATAGAGCATAGAGCATAGAGGCAACATAGAGCATAGAGGCAACACATAGAGTACAGAGGGGGATGAATGAGAGGGAAGTGGTAGAAGGACACTGACAATGTACTGTTTATCTTGAAACAAGTATGCAATCCACACAAGTTATGTTATTGGTAACCAAACAAGGAAAAACACAGACCAAAGAAAACACATGCTGCTCAACAATTCAACATGAAACACAAACACAGAAGATGTTTCTAAACTAGCAGACATGTACATGCACACAAAAGGTTGGGCAGTACACGCAAGACTTGCTATAGTTAGAGCGTACTGTGCCAACTTTAACTTTGGCTGAGAAAGGGCGTTGACCGTAATTAGATGTAGGTACATAGTAACAAAGGTTCAATGCGACCTTAGTACTAATAACAGGGACAATTGTTGGCTTCCTCTCGTATTCTTTGAAACACATACTTCTTGGAACAAACACAAGAACAATACCAATTGAAATGATTATGCTAAAAGTTATTTAATATGGGCGGCTGTCATATATTAATTAACTATTCTGACATATAATAGCCATTACAAGCATACAGTGATTATGACATAGATGTGTGTAGAAGATGGCTCTTAGGCTTTGATAGGCACACACACAACACGAGTTAAGTTGTAGCTAGCTAGTTCACAGTGCAGTACAGTGTGTGTGTGTGGTGTGTTCCAACAAAGCAATCACTAAAGTAACGGTAGACTAACTCACCTTCTGTATTGCCAATCTCCACAGCTAGATATATAAATTATGTCCTAGTCTACTTTGCTCCACACAACGCTCACCACTATGTCTGTCTAGTTACTATGTACACAAATCGCCATATTTCTCTCTTCTGAGGGGCGGTGACATTCTTGGATATCCCACATATACTCCGTATACTACACCCGCCCACTCATTAACTCCGTATACCTTGCACGCCCACTCATTCAATCAGATTGCCAAATAACACGAAATAATCAAATGTAACAGACTATACACTGCCAAATAACACGAAAATCATTAAATACAACGAACATACACAAATTATGAATGCACACACAACAAAAACAATAATTCCATAGCTACAATGAAATGCCATCATCCTCCATTCTAGCGGCCACTAGTTCATCGGCAATGTCCCGTCGCTGCACAATCTCCAGTGCTCCTAACAGTCCAAAGAAAGTAGCCGTCCTTGTATGCATAGTTTGCCATTTTCTCAACATCTTCTCTCCAGCCTGAGCCATCGAGTCAGAGGAGAGGGAGAATCTCTGTAGCTCTTTACGAGTGAACCCGAGGGTTTGTCCGAGCTCCTGCCAGGACTTGCCCAACACATGCACCACCAGGGAGAGATCAGAGTCCGTAATGAGGTCCTCTGCATACAGGAAAGGAATGTTGTGTGTTATGTTTATACAGTGTGGAATTATCCTGTGTAAACATTGCATGTTTTAACAAAAGGAAAGAAGTTCGATAAATATACATGTAAGAGGAAACTGCAAGCTAAATGCATGCACACACACACTAACAAAAAGCAAATGAAGCTCTATAATATAACACACACACACACACACACACACACACACACACACACACACACACACACACACACACACACACACACACACACACACACACACACACACACACACACACACACACACACACACACACACACACACACACACACACACACACACACACACACACACACACACACACACACACACACACACACACACACACACACACACACACACACACACACACACACACACACACACACACACACACACACACACACACACACACACACACACACACACACACACACACACACACACACACACACACACACACACACACACACACACACACACACACACACACACACACACACACACACACACACACACACACACACACACACACACACACACACACACACACACACACACACACACACACACACACACACACACACACACACACACACACACTATATTAGGCAAGAGTACACACACAATCCTCACCCAGATCATCAGTGGGTGTGGTAGCCATTATATCGGAGAACACCTCTCCATACCAGCACGAGAGTGAGACGGATGATGGAACAGCCGTACCAAGCTCACACTTGACTGCAGACTCAGATAAACTCTCAACGTCGTTCAGAATAATATAATGTCGTTCTCCAGGGCTTTTAGGGCGATTGCTTCCAGTACTGCAAGTGCTTATTTTGCGTGATGAAGTGCCATCAGGTGATGATGATCCGTCAGCGTGATCGACATCTTCTTCAATGTAGGCGGGGCAATCACATGACACACAGAGGTCAAAGTCCAATTGTGGAGTCCATTGCTGTACAAGGTCGGTGAGTGTAGCTCGTACAAACATAAGCACAGCGAGACAAGTGTCTGGGTTGGGAGTGTTGGGGTCGTTCAGTAGACTGTCTAGATCAGTTACGTCCATACTGGAAGGTAGCGATTCTGACACAGTTGAGTCTCGTATCTTGTGCAGACTCACTTTGAAATGATCTGTCTCCAAGGAGATCATGAGAAGGCAGGTGGGGTCCACTTCAAATGTAGCTCCGTTGGTGAAGATCGAGTAGTTGTGCGGATAAGATTGAACGCAACGCACTAGCAGTCTGGAGAATAGGCCACTTGGTATGTGGTCTGCCTTGAAACGAAAGATGATAGGCTCAATGTTAAACGATGGCAGAGATGTAAGGTGTGATGGCTTCCTTTCCTCCACTAGCCCGGGGATAACCACTGTTGACACTGCACTGCCTCGCGTCTTGGGGCCTTTGTCGTTAGTCAGATCCTTGATGGAAGTGGTGGGGGGGAGGGGATGAGAGTCCGTTGTCATACGGCAAAGTAAGTCCATCTTATACATGATTGTCAACAGCTCTTCAGTTCGATTGCGACTGTTTTTCTCTCTCCAGACAAAGCTCAGTAGTTTACTCGTGAGCACTCCCTTGCTACGCAGTAACTCCTGATCTGCTAGCAGCTCGCTGGCGGCACCTTCAGCTGTTAAATCGACAAACGAAGCACTGAAAATCTGACTGATTTTGCTGGCAAACCAACTCGGATCAGTGATGACCAACTCCTTCAGGTGGTGAAGTCGGTGGAAATGCTGTATCACAAGATTATCGTGGAGAAAACGAACCACTCTCGAAATTTCATCCTCATCGGTGATGTCACAGATTTGAGAGATAATTTTTCTTGCTTCGCTTAGACTTACAAAATACGATCCTTTCTTTGAGAAGCCCTGGAACCTTCGAACACACCTCAGCCATTTTAACGGGACCTGCTGTCGACACGCCTTCTTTACCAGCTCCATAACATAGTGCTTCAGATCGTCTGTACTAGACCGCTCAATAATAGAGGAGCTACTCACAATAAACTTGAGTAGCGAGACATACTTCCGATAAGGGGACGCTCTGACAGCGTCTTGGAGTAGCTCAAAGTTGCGATGGCTAATGGACGAGGGTACTTTATCCGAGTGAGTGGCCACGACGATTATACGAGATCCGCACAAAGTCATATCAGCCTGACTGTGCGACCATTGCAAGCAAATATCACCAATTTCCATCATTACATGACCAAGATAGGAAAATTTCGGGTATTTGGAGCCTGAGGGGTGGTAGTACGAGGCCATGTTGCTATGGTGACCGTTGGAGAAGGTCTTCTGTTCTTTACGCTGCATACTTGGAGAAAGCGGAGCCATAATGTCTCGAGAAGCATCTAATGTGAGTACGCACAGTGACGTGTCAGTGATGAAGAGCTGCTTGAGTGGCTGGAAGGCAGGGTGACCTACAGTGGGACACATTATTATGAGATAGGTACACGTACTTAACTTCAAATGGTACAAATTAGCAAAATTCTTTTTAGCAGTACTGCATGGTAATTAGACTGCCACTTACATTATTGCGAGACATGAACACAGACGGACAATATAATTAAATGTAGTTCTCCTACATGTACGTATACGCATTTAAAATAATATTTAATTATTAACGTACCTGGAGTATCAATGATCTTCCCAAAGTGCTTGGTTGGGAGTGTTCCCTCAGCGCTGGCTTTTAGGCTACTCTTGATCTTTTCTATCAGCTGTTCAGGGATCGAGGACTCGTATGGAGGAGGGGGCACGTCAGGCGTGGGGAGGTCAACAAGTTGTTCTCGACGGTACGTATCAGAATGAGTACGTCGAACATCCGTACGAGCAGCGTGACCTTTGGCACGGAAACTGGACGATAGCTTCCCAAGAAGATGTTTGCGATTGTTTCGTGGCAAGCCATTCAGTTTTGAGCTGCCTTTTCCTTCGTTATTGGCAAGGGGTTGCTGACAATGTCCGGAGTTAGAAGCAACAACATCTATTGTTTCGTAACTCCCGGATAGTCTGCGACTGGCTAGCTCGGTGGAAGAGGAGAGAGTGGACCGACCGTGAGCCTCAGAGAAACTTTGTACTCTCCTCGGTGGTAGAGGGGGTGGGATGCAGTCCGGGGTGATGGCTATGGGGGGGAGTGGTCTGGGCTCTGATTGTCCAGTTGGAGGGTGTGAGAAAGCATGTTTGAGCAAGTCTTCAACAATGATTTTGACAAGTTCATCTTCGTACATAAGTCCAGCAGTCGTACTGGACCAATTCAGTGAGTCACTGATGGCATGGTAACCATCGTCAATGGCTATGGAAGACGAGAGAGGTTCCATGAGTCGAAATGCTTCTCCAGTGAGGCTTCTTATTAGACTAGTTTTCCCCGATCCTTGCGGGCCCACGAAGAGAACATTTCCGAGCAGGAGAGTCACCTTCCTCTTGTGAGGGGCTTCTTGGTACGACTTGTCTGCCTCAGGGCTGTTCACTAGGTCGTCCACTTCGACTGCAGGGAGAGCTTTATTAGCTAGGGATCTCATATACTGTTCAAGCAGCTAGCACACAACTATTACACAGCATAAATCACTAGGACACTTATCAAGCAATGGCTGTAACACACAGAGGACACTTATCAAGCAATGGCTGTAACACACAGAGGACACTTATCAAGCAATGGCTGTAACACACAGAGGACACTTATCAAGCAATGGCTGTAACACACAGAGGACACTTATCAAGCAATGGCTGTAACACACAGAGGACACTTATCAAGCAATGGCTGTAACACACAGAGGACACTTATCAAGCAATGGCTGTAACACACAGAGGACACTGTCAAGCAATGGCTGTAACACAGTATGTTGTACTTACAATCAGGTGGTGCAGTGATCTTCCTGACTGGTTGTGGACTACCGAATGGAGTGTGGGAATCTCCTGTAGAGGAAAAGAGATAAAGTTACGGTAACACACTCCAGTTGCAAATAATACAGGCACTGTGTACGTACAATGCCCACGCTTTTTTTCCAGAAAATGGAGAATTTGGCAACGAAACAAATTGCTGCTCTAAGCATACCATATTGTAGCACTACCAAAGAGCTACTATTTACATATTTTGGTAATAAAATCGGACGTTCCTAACACAAATTATGGACGATCATATGGATTAAAGTTTGCCCCAGACAATTACTTACATGTACGAGAAGTAAACTAGCCAGCCACTAACCTCCAGACTTGGCGAGGGCCTGTTGCAGTTTGGGAAAGGAGGGACGATCAGTCGGCTCTATCTTCCAGCAGCCACACATCATCGAGTACATGGCCTCGGGGCAATTATCTGGAGGGTCCATCACGATCTCATCCTCTAGCATCTCTAGGACCTCGTCTGTAGGCTGTGGGAGTGTAAATGAGTGGGCGGGAAGTAAATGAGTGGGTGTGTGTATATATATGAGGGGGAGGTACTCACTATAGAGGGGTAGGGGGTGCGGCCATACGAGAACACCTCCCACAGGAGCACTCCAAAGCTCCACACATCACTCTTGACAGTGAATTTCTACAGATAGAAACACAGATAGAAACACAATCACTGCAGTGAGCTGCTATACAATTAGCAAGTGCACATCCTACACGTATACAAATAAGCAACTAAACTCAGAATGTTTGACAAGCCTTCACACATAATTACTATATTTCAAGGTTTAGTTAGATAGCAAAAATGATGGAACTGGTGTTGGGAGTAAATGAGAATCCGTGCAGGTACACATATCAGATACTATAATTATGCTAAATGATGAAAGTTTTGAGTTAGGGCCTCTCCATAATTACAATACATGCATGTCCACTCACGCTCTCTTTGAGGGCCTCAGGAGCAGTCCACTTGACAGGGAATTTCCCTCCTTCGTGGGGCACATGGACGTCAGCTTTCCTCAGGAGACCAAAATCAGAGATCTTGGCTTGTCCATTGCGATTCAGGAGCACATTACGAGCAGCAACGTCCCTGTTCAGCGCGACCAATCAAATCATTGCTGCCATGGTTATACTAGTATATAGTCTTACCTGTGTACGTAACCCTTGGAGCTCACATAAACCATCCCATCACACACGTCCCTATAAGGAAAGCAAGAATAATTATAGTAATGCCCGTATAAATTGTAATTTCATGTTCTAAACACGAGTTCTGGGCCATCAAAGATAGCTCCTGAATTGCTAGATTAAGCAATCTATATTCTAAGCATAGCCCTAGCAGCTTAGTTTTTGAAATTACCAGTAGCTATACAGACCTTGCAAAGCTGAGCAGTTCGGCTTGAGTCACGACTGAGCGCCCTCGTGAAATGAGGTACTTCTGTAGAGAGCCTTTTCCCATGAGTTCCATGACAATGCTCTGTATGGTGGAGCCCTGGAAGACCACACCCACCAGCTGTACAAGGTTCTTGTGGCGAAGGTGACTGTATTATAACAATGACTGTAAACTGAAATAGTTTGCTCAGAGAATAGAAGCTTACGTAAAGATGGTGGCCTCTTTGAGGAAGCTGGACACAGCGACTGCACTCTGCTTACTGTTGTGGATGTACTTGACAGCCACCTGCAGCGGAGGTGGTATAAACTAAACCACACCCCCATTGACCACACCCACTCACCTGTGTTCCCCTGTAGTTGGCGATACGGACCTCCCCAAACTCTCCCTGTCCAAGTGTCTCATTCTCCTCCATCATATCCAACTCTGAGCCGGGAATACCCCAGTCTGTAAGGGTGTGAGAGGAGTAGGTGTGTGAGGAGTGTGTGTGAGGAGTGTGGATGCGTGTGTGTGTGGGAGGAGTGGGTGTGTGTGTGTGTGGAACCTACTTTTCTTCAGTTCCTCTTGATCGATGTAGAACTCCAGAACACTTCTCCTCACTACAGGCACACGCAGCGGGCAGCACATGTCAGGTGACGGCCTCTTATAGTGCTGCACAGGTCACATGATACTCACATGACCGTGCACAGAGAAGACGTGACTCACCTGTACTAGAGTGGGTAGGTTGTCAAAGCAGGTCCGACCGTTGAGAGTGACTTGCCGTGTCTTGAAGTCCATAGCAACCAGGTAGTGATGCACATCGCCTTGGTAGCTGTGCGTACGTACATGTATGGTACTATTACAAAACCTTAGGCTTGTTACAAAGATGATTCTGAAAAAACAACCGTTTGTCAACTAGCTAACAATTCTAAGCATGTGATAACAGAAAGCTTTCTCGGAGGTGTTGAAAGTTTCTTTACTGCCCACAAAAACACGGATAAACCATTACTACTAATCCTCAGGTGTGTTGACATGAATAAATGTATACATCTATAGTTAGCATCACTCTGAAAGTAACACACTAGAAATGTCAGCACAAGCACACTCTTGTTGACTCACAAAACATTCAATTAATTAAGACGTAGCTCGTTCTCACCTCACGGCTAGTGCATAGACACCCTTCGTGTTTTGGCTGGTTCTTAACAGGAACTGGCCATCTTGATTCCGATCCACTAGTTTCTCTGCCTCTAGTCTACTGATACTGGAATGGAACCAGGACATGGGCAGCATGGGAATGGGGCCCCTCATGCGTACAGAGGAGAGGGGGAACTGTCCAATAGTGCCATCCGCCGTGGAGCCGAGGCAATGTTCTCCATCCTGAGGGGAGGGGGTTAAAGTCAGTGGGGATAGTTAAAACTATATACTGGAGTTTGCAGAATCTATGCAACACACCAGTAAAAAGCGTAACGTGTTCCTTATATGGAAAATGTGCACACACTGTGGTCTCTTTTATTACTTAAGTGTAGGAGCATTTTCCATATAAGGAAGCACAACTCTAAACACTTTTATTCATGTGTTGCAAAGATTCTGCAAACTCCAGTACACTTGATTAAACATTTCCCCGGTAATAGCTCATGCCGTAATAGCTCATGCCCCGTGGTGTCAGATAACCATAGCACTAAGATATTGAATGCAGAGCTAGGCTAGAGTTACCTCCAGTTGTGGGCTGAGTATCAGAACCAAGTCTCCACTCTTGTAACTCAACTCCTGCAGGTAGTGACATTATAGTAGCGCCGCCCACACGAACAGATCAAAGCAGAGAGCACATTCATTCAAAATAAATAGACTGTTTTGGAATGTATTTTTTTATGAATTTCATTTCAACACCAATATCATGAGGTAACAATTAAATGCCATTAACAGGTACGTATCTCCCCTGCCACCTGCAGGCTGGCTTCTATTGCCCCACTAACCACATACCAAACGTAACTATGGGTACACACAACATGTGATATTTGTTTAAAATGCTAGGTAATCGGATTATACTGATGACCTAGGAAGAATTTGCCTAGAAATGCTTTTATCAAAAATTCGCTTTAGCTTATAATTATTATTTGAGTGTCAACAAAACTTGTAGGCACATTCTATAGAAGTGAAAGATAACAGATAAAATTATAGAGGGTGTTGATCAATGATGCATGTAATACCAATACCGTACAAGCACCCTCAGATAATAATTATATCTTTATTTTTATATATAATTATACCATTTTGACTCCTGAGAAGGAAATATCAATTAGTACACACTGTTGCCAAGCAACAACAAGCCGGGGACTGTCTCGATGGCTGGCTGTGATTTCATGGGCTAGCAAATGATCAATGCTATAAAATGGATGAGTAGCTATGCATGCAATTACGGAGATGGGTTGGTCAGCAAGAGATGCTCGTGCTACACCCTATATCGAGTTTCGAATGTGAAGTTCTTTCAATTGCAAATTGTGAATTTTCGCAATCGAAAAAACGTACTTAGTGAGCTTGTGTGTGCAATTTCCCATGCAATTTGCAATAGTTAGAAACGCAATCAATGCTTGTATAGTGTCATTTGCAATCGATCAACCTCACATTTGAAACCAGATATACGATATAATTATAGTATTCATGATGTACTCCAACCATGCAGTGCAAGTCACCACACCTCCTCTTGCATGACTCACGTTGGGTTTGGTTGACTGTCCATCACTGTTGGCCATACACAGCTGACCCTCACACACACTCACCATGGCTACGTACCTACACAAACAGAGGTAATGGTGTTGTAGATCAACACATTTCCACCAGTGTGTATAGTGCACATTATAATTCAATTACTGTAGTCTAGCACTGAGAGTACTAGTAACCAAGTGTGGCACTTAATGAGATACTATAATGACTGTCATTCAGGACACTATGAGCTACACATTAGAACAGTGCACACACCCAACACAACATAACGATGTTCACGGGACAATGGTTGAACAAGCCACCCTATATACAGCCCCGGGACTAATTAGCCATAAATTATTGCTAATAGCCATATTGTCAAGTGAGGGGGCAGGCCGCTATCACTAAGGTCTCCCAAGGGAGCTCGAACCGTTGATAGGGGGAAGCACATTTGCATATAAAGCTACTACCATAATATAGTTATTATAGTTAAGTGCCAGATTGATTATTTAATGGATATCTGTGCATACTGTGATAATTAAGGGAACAATACGAGACCTAATAAGATTGCCTCTAGGCAAATGGTACACCCACACAATATCCCCCAGAGTCTGCCAAGCACATCTCCATGACCACCCTGTCTCCATGACCACCCTGTCTCCCCTAGTCTGGCAGGCCAGACGGTACGGACTATGAATTAACGAACTGATAATCCCCATGCATGGGCACACCCCAACACACAGCTACAGCGCACGTGTTAACAGCCTCTAGTGTGTGTGTGTGTGTGTGTGTGGTGTCATACAGTAGCTCACTCAGTAATCATGCATTCACTTACTTGTACTGATATTTGAAAACAGCAAAGTTATAGTTAGAGACAAGGTCCAGAAGAAGCTATAGCTATTGTAGTTGGCTGACAACTCAATGGGTGAAATGCAGATCAGACACAGTGCTGTAGCGTGTTCCAGTCCTTGCACAGTCAGTACTCGCTCCTGGTTGAGGTCTAAATAGAGCTCTAGCTAGCTAGCTTTATGATTATAAACTGGCTAATTAAAAATTATCAGTCTACGTCCGTACCGTATGGTAATGGTATGCAAACTATTAGATATCTTACAAGGAATCTCACCACATCAAAGGCAGTGTACTTGTACAGGTCATGTATAAACAAGGCTCGCGCTGACTCAGCAACTATTACAGAAGAGTAACTGAGAGTCTGAGAGATGGCTACTGGTGGGGGGACTCTGAGGGTGCCCTCCTACGAGCGACAGAACACAGAGGACGTTGCAGACCTACCCCTCAAGATCCCTGTAAGCTTGCTGTAGCCTCAGCAATAATTATTGCTGTATAAATGATGAAATCATGATAAAACGACGTGTGTAGGTGTCTGCTGTGTACGAGCACTTCACTTGCACTGTGTGTATGTCTCGGATCACTGACACGTGCGTCACCTCCTGTGGCCATCGCTTCTGTTTCCAGTGTATTGAGGAGTGGGTCAGCCGAAAGTACGTCTCTACAAGGGGTGGTGGGTGTGTGGGTGTGTGGGAGGGGGTGGTGGGGGTGTGGGATGTGGGAGGGGTGGTGTGTGTGTGTGTGATTATCAGTACTCCCTGTACATGCAGACACAAGTGCCCTTGCTGCAACACTGTACTGAATGCAACAGACCTCATCAAAGACGTCGGATTTGATGCACTTATCAGTACGTACCCAACTATACTAAATGTACTCCGATAGTTGTTGGGGAACTTTTGAGCAATTCTTTCGTTAGCCTTGTAGTATGGGTGTGTCTGTTAACAAAGGCCCGGCCTCTATTGTCCATATATAACCCCTGCCTGCTCCCTATATAATAGTGTCCATATATATAACCGCACCCACTACAGGAACAGTACGGGAGGAGAGGACCAAGGCAGAGAAGGAATACTTCAAGGTACTCGTGGAGAAAGGTGAGGTTAAAGGTTACGACTACTCGTTCTGTTCATCTTCTCGTTTTTTCCAGCCTCCAATGCCCCCTTTAAGGGGGAGACGCTGGACTCCCCACTACAAGTGGTACTACAAAGTGAGTATCATTTCAGTGTGCGACTCACTGTGTGACTTGTGTATTGCATGACCCTCTACCAGAGCACCTGAAGCAAAGTCTGCAACAACACGAGGCCTACCATCAGGTACACATGTATAGAGGTACAACCCTCACACGTACTTAAGTTAGGGTCCTAGTTGTATGCTCAGTGGTGAGGTCAAATTAAAAGTTGGAGCGGCCATAACTTCAGTTCTGTTTACTTAATTTGTGGTTTTCTGAATGCTTAAAAAAAGGTCTTTCAGGTGATATGTTCAAATCAAATATCATTTTTTGTTTTGACAAAATACCAAAAATGTGAAAATTGAAATTTTAAAGTTAAACATTCTATTTTAAAGAGCTTCTTTTAAGCTTTCAGAAACTCTGAAATTGCAACACAAGTTATATGGCTGTTCAACACAGCTAGCTACATGTACAGCTTCTAGGACCCCCCCCCCCCCACACACACACACAGCGACTGGTAGCTGACTACAAGAGGGGACTGAGCAAGCTGGCACAGGAGAAGCACATCCAAGCCCAGCTGGCTATACAGCAATACCCACACGACCCTGACCATCCAGGTGCCTGCCCAAACCTTTGTAGCCTCCTCGTGCACTCTTTATTGCCTCCCCTCCCCTCTAGGGCGTAGGGCACTATTGGACGTGGTGGAGCGACGATGGGAGGAGAAGAAGACGGTGCTGGCAGGTGAACTGGAGAGGGTAGAGAAACTACTGGCAAGTGCCTATGATAGGTGAGAGGGGGAGACAGTCTTGTCAGCTGTTTTGTGGTAAACTACTGGCAAGTGCCTACGATAGGTGAGAGGGGGAGACAGTCTTGTCAGCTGTTTTGTGGTAAACTACTGGCAAGTGCCTACGATAGGTGGGAGGGGGAGACAGTCTTGTCAGCTGTTTTGTGGTAAATTAGCATTTACTTTGTTGTCCCATATCATTTTCTGCGTATCAGATAATAATTTCATTAAGTCTATGTGTAGGAGTAGATGATGTGGTTGTATATATCAACCTACTGTGTTTTCCCCACCTGCACTATTCTGTATATCTATTCTATATACTGCATCATTCTACTCCATTGCTGTCAGTATAACTTCATCTTTCTTCTTTCAATTTTCTAATTATCTTTTCTACTAACTCTATTCCATTTTACACATCATTTTACTCTACACTGTAACTGCATACTCTAACAGTACTAACCACACCCCCTTCCTCCTGTAGACACCTGAGTCAGCATCTCCCCCGTTCCCCCGCCACTGTACCCGTGAGTGTACAACTCTCAGTGCCAGACAGAGATTTCATTGCTCGTGACGTCGTACTATTGCCGGAGGATACCATGGCAACGGTACTGGGTAAGCTCCGAGGGCTGATGGAGGGGGCGGAACTTGAAGTGGAAACGTTCCCTGCCTGCGAAGAATTGGAGCTATCTATCATCAGGCAAGCTTGTAGCGTACGTACGCACATGTACTGTGTCTAACTTTAAATTAGTTTCCCCATCCAACTTTTTCCCCTTTCTTTTCCCGATGCAGTTATGTTATGCATACAGTACATGTACTGTGTCCATTGCCCCATCTTATTTTAGAGGTATTTTATGTTCCCCCGTGCAGTCCGTTTGCTCCCCTTGACGACGAGGCCCCACCCTCCCCTCCTGCGGGTGATGAGGATGCTCCAGGCCTCAAGGCTGCTGGTGGAGACATGACCCTCGTCAGTCAGGTGGTGCATCCCGACTGTAGACCTGTCCTCGAGTTTGATATGGTTAGGAGGTTGTGTGCGTGAGTTCTTATAACATCTTGTTGTTCTTTGTAGACTCCAGGTACGGAGCTTCGGTTCAAAGGTGACATCGTCCTAGTGGGGTGAGTGCTAGATACTGTGTAAGATGAATTACCCCACCCTAATAACAGGGACACACCCACTACGTGTTTTGCTGCCGGTTTTGCAAAGGGACAGGAGAAATTTGTGGATTACTTCACTTGTCAGCAGTGCAATCTCAACTGTGAGCATAATATTATTATAGCTTATCTGGCATCATTGACTGTTATAATGTCTGTGTGTGTGCTGTGCAAGGGCTAGCTATATACTAGTACATGTAATTGCCCACCCCCCTACATGCATGTCTACATGTACATACATGCAGGGATATGCAAGGCTTGCTCTGAGGTGTGTCACAAAGGCCATGGCATTGTGCCCTTCAATATGAACCACAAGACCACTTGGTAACTGCATGCATGCATCATGTGTGCTTTTAAATGACCTACCACCCCCTCGATCCACACACACACACCACCCCCTCAATCCACACACACACCACCCCCTCCACACACACACACACGCACCACCCCCTCCACACACACACACGCACCACCCCCACATTACAGGGCTTGCTGTTACTGTCTACGGAAGAAGAAAGTAAGACACCTCCCCCATATTGTCATTCCCTTTACCCTCCTCTACCCTCCCCTCTAGTGCACCATTTCCCAGAAGCTTAAGTGAACTAACTGCACTAGAACTAGTTATAGATAGACACTGTGTGTGTTTCCGTTTGTTCCGTGTGACTTAATGAAATTTCAACATTATAATAATATATAATTATTTGCAATATTAAACAATAATTTTTTCTGTCATATTACTATGACAGGACAGTCAATGTATGTATGGCTGTGGAACTGAAAAAATGTACAATTATTGGCTGAACAGACTACGTACCTATAATTATGCATGTATGGATAAAGAAACAACAGTTTGGTTGCAAACACTGATATAAAGGTGGGGTCATGTGATCACACTCTATTGAAGACCGGGAAGTCTTCATCTTCACTGTCTGAATCATACGTCTTGAGTCGACTGAATCCAGGACGACTCGGCCCTAGCAACGAGTGTAGGGGAATCCCCTTCTTCCCACGGGCCTCGACTTTAACTCCGCCCCCTTCTGCGGCCCCTGCTGTCTTACGTCTTGACCCAACGTACAGTCGAAGTTTCTTCAAATACTTGTGTTCCCTAAGAATTCCTACCAGGATGATAAGAATGACAAGCACTACCACAAATATGGCCACAAAGATTCCAACATTGAATGTTGCTCGCTTCGTCACTATTTCACTAGGACCATTGCCATGGTGACCATCGACAGACTCAACATCTGCAGTAGTGTTGGACGTTTCGTTGCTATTGGTTTCTCCAGTGAGAGAGACGGCTGTTGGATGTTTGTCAGGGGTTAGTGGAGGTTGTGAGGCTGGTGGAGCTTGTGAGGCTGGGATGGTATCAACGTTGGGTACATCTTTAGAGTGAGCTGAATGGAATAGAAAAAGAGCATGCAGTTGGGACTAAGGCGAAAATAGAAAATGGAAAATTTGGGCCCAAAATGAATCACTAATCATTTGTTAGGCCTTTCAAAGAACTATTAAATACATCCCTTAATTTTGAAATCGGACATTCCTAACTCGAGTTATCGTCCCTCAAAGTCACTGACAATACTGCCCAGCACTCACCATAGAGAGGTACAAACTTCCAGATCCTGTTGGGTCCAATCTCAGTTACGTACACAGCTCCATGCACTGTGTCCACCGTGATGTCATGTGGCTTGGAGAAACCCTGCATGCAGAGACATAGCAACCATAGGAATTGTGGAGATATATCAAATATTGAATACACGGTAGATGTAGCTGGTCATACTTGTATACTCGTACAGGTGGTTGTATAAATGGACCCAAAAATAATACAACTATCACACCTCAACGTGAAGGAGGAAGTTGCTTATGGCAACGTGTACTTGTCAGCATCAATAGTACAGTATAACACTTGTACACACATAGCCGCAAAACACACAACAGTACTATAATAAATCCACAACACACATGCAGTAAGATACATGTACCCACTCACGTTGCTAGGTCCCCAGGTGTTCATCACCTCCCCGTGACTATCCAGACTGAACCCCATTGACCCTGGTTTTCCTCCGTACACTCCGTACATGGGCCAACCACCACTGCCATTCACACACACCGCATAAACTGCAGATTCCAATGGTCCACTGAACACCATAGCAGCTCCCGTGCTCGTGTCATACGACAGGACGCGCTGGTTCTCACGGTCTGCTATATAGAGGGTGCTCTGGTCGCGGCTGAGGGAAGCTTTGTGAGGTATGAAGAGAGGCAGGGAGGATACAGGGCCGTCCCATGTCTCCATGAGGGTCCCTTGGGCGGAGAACTTGAGGACACGACGATTACAGTACCTGGAGTGGACAAAATAATTAAGCATTAATAACATTGTTAGTGGCTACAGTGCATGTGTGGTTGTCTTATTATTGAACATCAAAAGTTAGCTAGAAAAAAACAATCACGTAAAGTTTAAAATGGAAAATTTGGCCCCGAAATCAATTGCTGATTTAAGCACACCATATTGTTGCACTACCAAAAAGCTACTAAACGCATCTTATAGTATTCATTTTGGACGTTCCTAACACAAGTTATGGACAATCGAAGTTAGCTCTGAAAACAGGCTTAATTTAGAAAAAACACCCACTAGCCCATGCTTTTTTTTCGAAAATGGACAATTTGGGTCCTAAATAAATCACTGATTTAACTGCACCATATTGTAGCACTACCATACAGCTACTAAACACGATTTTTTTTGGAAATCGGATGTTCGAAACACAAGTTATGGCCTCTCAAAGATAGCTCTGAAAACAGGCCTCCACGATCATAGTTCACATACAATACATGTAGCATACACAACTAACCCATCAGCCACGTAGAACACTCCACTTGTCTCCACGGCAACACTGGCGGGCTGACAGAAGTGGCCGAATCCACTGCCAGGCTTGAATGCTATCCCTAGAGTCAGGGAGGGAGATTTGTCTCCTAGCTTGGTGAACTTGAACACCTGCGAACAATAAAACACATGTTGGAAAAATATTTACAAAACAGTACGTGCATGGATTCCAACTACAATGAAAGTTGTGGCTTTTTAATATTGCACTCTCCAATTAGGTGAAATCAAAGTCATAACAGTACACACATACGCACGCAGGCACGTAATTCACACACACGCACACACACACACCCACACCCACACCCACACACATATGCTGCGTACCTGGTGCATGGCCACGTCGGTGACCCAGAAAGCTCCCTGTGAGTCGATAGTGAGGCCGTGTGGGAGGTAGAAGAATTTCTCCCCCCATGCAATCTGAGGGGTCCCTGTGGACGTAAACTTGAGTAGAGTAGGCTCCTTGATTGGGCCTTGATCAACACGTGCGTACGTATAGTCTTCATAGAATGACCTACATGTGTGAGTATATAAATAGCGTATCACATGACCTATCACATGACTTACCCGTAGTCCCATTTGACAGATCCTCTATGTAGTATGTGTACATTGCCGTCACCATCCGCAGCTACTGCACTGACTTGACCTAAAGTGCGGCCAGGGATGGAGACCTTGTTGAGTGCCCAATCCTCAGCCTGGGCTAGTCCGAGGAGAGTAGGGGGCGGAGCTGCCACGCCCTCTATGAACGGAGGGGGTGTGATCGGAGGGTGTGTGGTTGGAGGGGCTGTGGTCGGAACGGGGCAACGACTAGGATTTCCGGGAGGTACAGAAACTGGGCACTTGTAGTCATCATCTTTATCTTCTTCATCTTTGTCACCTCCCATACTGTGATGATGATGGGGCTCTGAGCTACTGACTAGTACGGGTAGGGGGGGTAGGGTTGAGGGGTATGTTAGTCCGCGAGGGGGGTCCCAGCAATCGTCAGCATATAAACCACGCCCATTGTTGGCAGTGTAGTACATGATGTAGAAGTTACACATTTCGTCTTCAGAGTCAGGACTGTGTGTGGGAGGGATTAAGTGGTATAGTAATATGTTAGCTAATAGGATTAGCTATCCCACCATTACGTGCATGGTGACTCCACTCACCCCATTCTCACTGTGTGTGTCTTCTCCAGAGTGTTGAACACACACCGCAGAGCCTGCACATACACACTCATACACACTCATACACATGAAGGAACTAGCCCATACACTTGAAGGTAGCTAGCCCATACACGTACACACATGATAACACACACACACGATAACACACACACACGTGCACACATGATGATAACACACACGCACACATGACAACACACTACCAGTAGCTAGCTCACCAGAGTGTCCCCTTTTACCACCTCCAGTGATGGACTGGCAGCAGGATAAAATGTCTGTAACAGAGAGAGCATGTGACAAGAGCACCTCCCTCTGTTAATATCTCACCTGTGCGTCTTGCGGACTACGTGTACCAATCAGCTCCCACTTGCCCTCCGGCTTCACGATGTAACCCACTATCTGGTGACCTAGAGGGGGGCAGTCTTATTAAAATTGACGGCAAACAAAATATTGAACGGACTTACCCAGTGAATGAGAGTGTGTCCGGAATGCAAAGGGATATATGTTATTGGGTCCAGCGAACTTGCAGGCTGAGTCTGAGAACACTTCCTTCTTTCCTGCCTCCAGTGAGTTGGTCCCTCCCATTATGTATATCCCAGCAACATTCTTCTGTCTATGATACACGGGTAAATACAGTCTACTCAAAGTTAAGCTACAGAAACTGGGCTCTCAATTAATGGAAGGCTTTGGTGGACAGTGTAAGAGATTGATAAAACAGACCCCACCCCCACCCCACACACACACACACACACACACACACACACACACACACACACACACGAACGCACGCACGCACACACACACACACACACACACACCTCTCCTTAGAAGTATGCAGGACAACCGACTCTTGACTGGTCGCCTCAAGGTCAGGAACAGCTGCATTGAAAGAGGAGAACAGATGCTCAACCACCTATACAAACTATCTAAACATACTGCTGGAAAGGTTATATCCTGAGAGCTCCTGAATGCATCAATTGTTGAAATTGTATACAAGTTACGGGCTCTCAAAGATACACACAAGTACTTCAAACACAAAATTTCTTACTCTCTGGGTGGCCGTAGTGTATCTGTATAACGAGAGACATGACCTTCACAGAGGGTCCTATCTGCATGCCAACGTCCTGGGGCAGCTGTAGCCCTGAGGCATTGAGTGCCCACGCGTACAAGATCTTCCCATATCCTCCATTAGGGCAAACTGAAGGGGTTGACTTGCAAGACCTGATGGAGATAGAGATAGAGATACCGTATAGCGGGTATATTTCGAGGGTATAAACTTTCGCGGAATGGCAGCCTTTTGCAGTATGCATGTATGCGATAATAAATTCGTGGGTATAAATGTTCGCGGTACAGCGAAAACCACGCACATTTATAGCAAAGCACTGGAAGAGACTAACTGTTGAATGTGGTTATAACTTCCTCTGAGTAGTTATCTCTCAAATGAGGAAGTTAGGTAACTGGGTTTTCCCAAACTACTGCCTAGCTTGTACATAGCTTCACAATGGTAGGGATAAAGCTTGTAACTCAGCTCACCTTGTAACTGTACGAGCCCTTAACATGATTTTTACAAGTTTTGCTGAGCACCTCATACTCACACATATCATTATAATTATCACTACCCACCATGTGTTCTGAGGGACACTTCCAGGGCAACCAAACATGAGCATGTGATGCACTACCCTGGAATCAGCCCGTGGCTCATAGCCAACAATGTACGAGTTCTCTCTGGGGAGGGACACGCCCACACACATGTAGTCATTGTGCTGTAAGAAAGACAAAATAGAAATTGAAAATCACAATAAACACACACAAGAATGTATCAGTGTGTAGCTACCATTCTCGTTCAATACAGCTCAGGTAAACGTAATACGAGCAACTATCATATATATCCATACAGTATGTATTAATGTGTGTATGCGGGGACTGTGGGGGGTACTGTGTGGGGGATACTGTGGATTACTGGGCACCTTGGGAGGGCTGTCTGGTGAGGGCATGGGGATGGTGATGGTGGTTGTTGGTATCTCTCCCTCTACTAGTGACAATGACACAGCCAGCAGTAAACTCAGGCACAGCATAGTCCACTGTTTCATAGACGTCGCCATAGCCTAGCTATGTTATAACCAATCGCTTCGAGGGAGAAGTACTAGTTGGGTTCTTTGATAAACAACAAAAAATGCTCAAGGATAGGAAATGGTAAAGATCATTAACGAATGAACTAAAAATTGATGTGGCACTAAGCCAAAAGTCGCCGCCCTCAATGGTTTAGACGACCTTTCCCTATTTATATAGCAGAGCCAGCTGGACTTTTTGCTTTTTGGTTGCATTATCCGCAGGCAGGCTAGCTGTGCAGTGGATAATCTGAATTTTGGCGTAGCCAGTACTGCAAGGCTATAGCAGTGGATATTTTCTGACTTTTGGCTTAGTCAGCACTACAACATGGGCGATGTTGCAGCTTGAATGTGCAGTTTCCAGACATGCTGCAGACTGACTACACTGCATGTACTGTGCAGAAAGCTCGGCCACAAGTGCCCGAGGGGCTCAACAGTGTGTTGCTGGGATACCTGCAGAGCTAAGACACTCCACTGCATGCGCATATGCCGGCTTGCACTGGATATTAATTAGATCTATGGGTGAGTTTGAGTAGCTACACATAAGTACAGTAGAGTCTAGCTAGCTAGCTATATAGCTGTAGCGATATTAAATCACATGCCTTGTCAAAATGACTCATTGCTCACTAGCTATAGACGTAGACAGAAGAGAAATACTGGTTGCAATGAGCCTGGAATCGATTGAAGAAGAGGAGGTGGTTGGACGTAATGAGAGATTTGGTCTGGGAGGTGGTCTCAGTGAAATGGACTTCCTCACCAGACAGAGATATTTGGAGAACTCAGGGTAGGTCGTTGCACAGATTGTCTGTTGGCATTGGTGTTTTTTGTATATAGTCTCCCAGGTACTGTCAGCCACACAGTGAGCGTGGCTGCTCAACCCATAGAGCCCAAGGTGTCTAGCTCTCATGAGCTTCATAACTTCATTCAAAAGCAACGTAAGATTATCACTACATTCAGAGCACAACCGTGGCCCATGCAAGTGAAACTGGCCGCTCTAAGGTAATGTGTTTAACTTTTACCACATTATATTTAAATTTTTCTTCAGGAGCTACAAGAGAAATCTCCACAAGCACGTTAACAACTTGAACACACTAGACACTTTCAGAGATTCCTCAAGCTTGGTGAGTTAAAGTGAGACGTGCATTTCAGTTATGAGATCAAGCATCCAGGCACTCACCAAGGCCAAGCGCCTGTGGCATATTGTAACACGGACCCTCACTGTGTGGAACACTATCATCAAGAGAATAGAAGGTACACACTCGTCCCATTATCCAATCATTGACTATCATTTAATCGTAGGGAACTTTGGTACAACTGTTGCATCTTTCTTCGACTTCCTCCGCTGGATGTGTGCTCTCAATTTGGTCCTCACAGTGTTTGTGGTCTGTTTCATTGTACTCCCTCAGCTGCTTGTTGGTCATGGTCTGGATGTTCCCGATAGTATCAGAGGGAACACTTCTGCTTTCTCAATCGTCATAGATGGAAGAGTAAGTGCCTTAGTACACGCAACATAAGTTATTAATTGTTTTTTTATAGGGATATGCATTTGAGTATTCAGTTCTATTCTACGGCTACTATGACTCTGGTCAGAACGAGTCCTACACTGCACCTCCTGCTAACAAAGAGCCCTACATTGGATTCCAATACAAACTACCGTTAGCCTATCTACTTGTGTCTGTGGGCCTCTTTGTAATATGTGGAGCTGCCATACTTTCAAAGTGAGCATATAGTTGTACACTTGGATATTACTTGTATTGAGTGTGTGTCATTTGTGTCTATACAGTATGGCTAGGAAGCTTAAACTATTCGAGCGTGCAAATGTGGGTGAGCAGTTCTTATTCACATCGAAGGTGTTCGCTAGCTGGGACTTTGCCATCACATCTCTTAAAATGGCTGCTGTAAAGAGAAAGAAAATTGGAATAGCTCTCAAGGAAACTATTGCTGAGGCAAAGAAAAAAGAAGAATCAGGAATAAAGTATGTTAATTAATTGTCGATAAAATTATTGTTTTTCGTGCAGTGTGTGCCGCTGGATTATACGAGGTTTCACTAACAGTTTTCTGTTTATTATTTTGGCTGCCTCGAGTTACGCTATCTTCCTTGCTGTGGAGAATGCAGAGAGCGTTGATCAGAATACAGACATTATGGAGGCCCTGTATCAAGGCTGGAATGGAATACTTCAACTCGTTCTTTTATTCCAGGCAACTTACCATTGATAGCACATCAACTCATTAATCAACTGTGTTGGTGCCCTTTCAGGTTCAACTTGTTATTGTGGCTCGTAATTTCCTCATTCCGTGGTTGTTTAGTCTGGCTGCACTGATGGAGAAATTTCATCCGAGGACGGCACTCAAGATGATGCTCTTAAGGTATTACTTAGTAACTATAATAGTGCGTGTGTGATCGATGCTTTCTGTGCAGGATGTTTGTATTATACTTCTCCAGTCTGTATGTGCTAGTGATAGCACTGTTCACACTCGGTAGTACCTGTGAGGTGAGTCTATGTCTATACTATAAACCCTCTCTATTTCATCGCCTCTCCCCCATCTCAGAGCCCTCATTGTTGTTGGGAGACTATCATTGGACAAGAGCTCTACAAACTGACCTTCACCAATCTCCTAGCTGATCTAGCCACGATTTTACTACTGGAGGGGAGTCGCTGGGTACTCAGCAACCTCTACTGTAAGCAATGCTCCAAGCTGAACACACTCTACAACAAATGGGTAAGAGTCTTATATTGTCTACCAATTCCTGCATACTGTGTGTTTAGATTGGACCTAGTGAGTTTCATGTGGCTGACAATGTGTTAAATCTGGTGTACGGGGAAGCATTGATTCTGTGAGTTAATTAGTCTAAGATCTACTTTATATAATGGCTACATATATATAGTGTGCTGTATTGCTACTGCAGGTTTGGAGTGTTGTTCTGTCCTGTACTAGTCGGTATCGGCTTTGTAAAGAACGTGGTAACCTTCTACGCTCGAGCAGGAGCAGTTAATTTCTTCAACAAACCTCCTGCAACACTTTTCAGGATAGCCTCCACACGAAACTTCTACATGGGCCTACTTCTAATCACCGTGTTTATGTGTGCACTGCCAGCAATCTATGCTGTTGTGGAGCTTGTACCGTCCAACAATTGTGGTCCATTTAGGTAAAAATATATACAATAGACTTATAGTAATAATTATTATGCAGTGGTACTTTATTCTGTTTGCAGAGGCCTACCCAACATGTTGCATGTGGTTGTGAATGAAATTGCTACGTGGCCGACTGCTCTACAGATAATTGTTGGCTACTGTCGAAGGCCTACTGTTATTGTACCACTCATTGCCTTGCTATGGTAGGTAACCTGTGCATGTATCTAGCACATGTGCTATAATACATAATGTATACACTTCAGCATAGCGATCTACTATTATGCGGGGCACTCGAGTGCACTGAAGGAAGCAATCAAAGACCTGAGGCTACAATTAAGAGTGGTAAGTTAGTCTACCTATAATTATAATAATAGTACATCTACACTGTTGTTATACTCTTCACAGGAGCAAAAAGAAGCTAGAGAAAGAGTAAAGAGAGATGGTGAATATACTTGTGCTTGTCAATGTGTTAACACAAGGTATGTGTTGTGCAGCTGCATTAGATACCACTGGAGAGAGGGTTGTACCAATAAAGATAACACAGAGGCATAAGAAGCTTCATCAGGCCATTCATGTTGAGCTCAACAACAAGTTTAAAAATCAAACTCAGGAGACCAGTCAAAACAACGCACCAGGTATTTCATTATGGACACTTTTGCATGGGGAGGAAAATCAAGCTTCATTTATCTATACGTACTATAGTAGCTAAGCCCCTCCCCCCCGCACATGTACACACTGTTCCACAGAGTACCAAGGAGCAGGACTGTCGTGGCTGGAGAGTCAGGTGGCCAGGAGGGGAAGGACCAGGAGAATAGTGTCTGTGAGACAAAGGCCAGAGCTACCTTGGAACATTGCCCACAGCAGCACTGATAATTAGCATTGAACTATGCGAACATGTACAGTATAACCATGTACGTATTAATGTGTAGATTCTTTGTGTCCAACAACAAATAAATTAATGGCCAGCACAATTATTATAATCAGACATCCAAGTGAAAATAATTATGGGAGGAAAGGTTGTAGAGGAAGAAGACTTTTTAGAAGTGCTGTTGAGCCATAATTATGCCTGTAACTCGACTGCTTCTGCTATTGCAGAAGTGCAATTTTCCACATGCAGACTATCTAGACAGCTCGGTTACGAAAAGTGCCTGGGGCCGGGGGCTCAACAGCCTGTGTTGCTGGGATACCTGCATGCATGGCTAGTTTAAGTCGGAGCTGAGACACTAGCTGCATGCACTAGCTCGCGCTCCACTGCATGCTTGTAATTGTATAAAGGCACTCTATGGGTGAGTTTTTTGAGTACCAAACAAAGTACAGTAGCTGTAGTGATAGCAAATCATTCTAACATGGCTCGTCAAAATGATAGCTAACACTGTTAGTAACAGCATTTATTTACTCACTGCTCACTATAATATTAATACTAGATGAAGACAAAGAAGAAATACCTAGGATTAGCGTGGAGTCTATTGAAGTCAATGAAGAGGAGGTAGTTGGACGTGATGAGAGAGTTGGTCTACGTCTACGTCAGGACATAGATAGTATCTATGGTCTAGACGAAGAAGAAGCTACAATTAGCGTGGATGAAGTCAATGAAGAGGAAGTGGTGATTGGACGTGATGAGAGAGTTGGTCTGGACGAAGGAGAAGTTTCGATTAGCGTGGAGTCTATTGAGGTCAAGGAAGTGGAGGAGGTGGTTGAAACTCATGAGAGAGTTGGTCCGAACGAAGGAGACATAGTTACGATTAGTGTGGAGTCTATTGAAGTCAATAACGAGGAGATGGGTGGACGTGATGAGAGATTTGGTCTGGACGAAGGAGAAGTTACGATTAGCATGGAGTCTACTGAAGTCAAGCAAAAGGAGGTGGTTGGACGTGATGAGAGAGTTGGTCTGGATGAAGAAGAAGTTACAATTAGCATGGTGTCTATTGAAGTTAAGGAAAAGGAGGTCGTGGTTGGTCGTGATGAGAGAGTTGGTCTGGACGAAGGAGAAACACCTGTTAGCGTGGAGTCTATGGAAGTCAAGGAAAAGGAGGTAGTGGTCGGACGTGATGAGAGAGTTGGTCTGGACAAAGAAGTTACGATTAGCATGGAGTCTATTGAGGAAAAGGAGGGGGTGGTTGAATGTGATGAGAGAGTTGGTCTGGACGAAGGAGAAACACTTGTGATTGGCGTGGAGTCTATTGAAGGCAATGAAGAGGAGGTGGTTGGACGTGATAAGAGATTTGGTTCGGCAGGTGGTCTCAGTGAAAAGGATTCTCTCAGCAGACGGAGACAGGAGGAGAACTCAAGGTATTCCATTGTACATGTAGCTTGTCTGTTGGCATTATGGTGTTTGTTGTAGTCTATCAGGTGCTGTCAGCCACACAGTGAGCGTGGCTGCTCAACCCATAGAGCCCAAGGTGTCCAGCTCTCATGAGCTGCATCACTTTATTCAAGAGCAACGTAAGATTATCACTACATTCAGAGCACAACCGTGGCCCATGCAAGTTAAGCTGGCCGCTCTAAGGTAATGTTTAATGCTCTAGGTAACAACCTTTACTTAATAATTTTTTCTTCAGGAGTTGCAAGGAAAATCTCCACAAGCACGCTCACAACTTGAACACAATAGACACATTCAGAGATTCCTCTGGCTTGGTGAGCAAAATTATATTTTGTGGATTGTATGAGCTCCCCTCATGCATCCAGGCACTCACCAAGGCCAAGCGCCTGTTTAACACGATAACAGAGACCTTCACTGTGTGGAACACTACCATCAAGAACATAGAAGGTATATTACACACTTGTCCTATATTATCCATTATATCATTTAATCGCAGGGAACTTTGGTACAACTGTTGCATCTTTCTTCGACTTCCTCCGCTGGATGTGTGCTCTGAATTTGGTCCTCACAGTGTTTGTGGTCTGTTTCATTGTACTCCCTCAGCTGCTTGTTGGTCATGGTCTGGATGTTCCCGATAGTATCAGAGGGAACACTTCTGCTATCTCAATCGTCATAGATGGGAGAGTAAGTGCCTTAGTGCATAAGTTATATAAATTATTTTGTAGATATAGGGATACGCATTTGAGTATTCAGTTCTATTCTACGGCTACTATGACTCTGGTCAAAATGAGTCCTACACTGCACCTCCTGCTAACAAAGAGCCCTACCTTCAATTTGGAGTAATCCAATACAAACTACCGTTAGCCTATCTACTTGTTTTAGTGGGCATCTTTGTAATAAGTGGAGCTGCCATACTCAAAAGGTGAGTACATGTAAGGCCAAGCTTGGAGTTTCATTCCCCCATACAGTATGGCTAAAAAACTAAAGTCAATAAAGGTTGCGAATGCGGGTGAGCATTTCTTATTCTCATGGAAGGTGTTTGCTAGCTGGGACTTTGCCATTACATCTTCTAATTTGGCTGCTGGGATGAGAAAGAAAATTGGAATATCTCTCAAGGAAACTATTGCTGAGGCAAAGAAACAAGAACAAACAGGAAAAAAAACGTACACTAATTGAAATACATAATTAAATTAATTAGTACATTTGTTTGTTTCATGCAGTGTGTGGCGGTGGGTTATACGAGGTTTCACGAACTTTTTCCTGTTAGCTGCTTTGGCTGCCTCAAGTTACGCTATTGTCCTTGTTGTGGAGAATGCAAAAACTGTTGATCAGAACACAGACATTTTGGCAGCCGTGGGTCAAGGCTGGGAAGGACTTTACCGACTCATTCTAGCATTCCAGGCAACTTGTTATACAGCACGTACATCAACTCACTAATCAACTGTTTTGTGCCCTTGCAGGTTCAACTTGTTATTGTAGCTCGTAATTTTATCATTCCATTACTGTTTCGAATGGCTGGACTAGTAGAGGGATTTCATCCTAGGGGAGCACTCAAGATGATGCTCTTAAGGTACATTTGGTGGATACCATACCATAGTTATATAGTACGTGTGTGATCGCCGATTTGATGCTTTTCGTGCAGGATGTTTGTATTGTACTTTTCCAGTTTGTATGTGCTAGTGGTAGCACTGTTCACACTCAGTAGCACCTGTGAGGTAAGTCTATGTCTATATGCCGGGGGCCCCCTCCATTTCATCGCCTCTCCCCCATCTCAGGCAACCTCTCATTGTTGTTGGGAGACTATCATTGGACAAGAGCTCTACAAACTCACCATTATCAACCTCCTTACTGATCTAGGATTTGTTATACTACTGGATGGGGCTAGGTGGATACTCAGCACACGCTTGTTTTTACCATGCACCAATCTCAACAAACTCTACAACGAATGGGTAAGAATCTTAAAGTTAAATTCCTTATGTATACTAATGTTTGTGTTTAGATTGGACGTGGTGAGTTCCAAGTGGCTGGCAACGTGCTGAATCTGGTATATGGGCAGGCATTGATTATGTGAGTTATTTAACATAATGGAGGCTATTGTGTTGTATTGCTACTGCAGGTTTGGAGTGTTGTTCTGCCCTATACTAGTCGGTATTGGCTTTGCTAAGAATGTGGTAACCTTCTACGCTAAAGTAGGAGCAGTTAATTTCTTCAACAAACCTGCTGACACTCTGTTCAGGATAGCCTCCACACGAAACTTTTACATGGGGCTACTTCTCCTCACCGTGTTTACGGTTGCACTGCCAGTAATCTATGTTGCTGTGGAGCTTGTACCGTCCAACAACTGTGGTCCATTCAGGTAAATCTATGTTTCCTAGCTAAACTTATATTTATCACTCTATTTTGCAGAGGCCTACCCAACATGTTGCATATTGTGGTGGATGAAATTGCTACGTGGCCAAGTATTGTACAGACTGTTATTGGCTACTGTCAAAGGCCTACTGTTCTCATACCACTCATTGCCTTGCTATGGTAAACCTGTGTATCTACCACACATGTGCTATAATGTTTATGTGTATGTACAAATCAGCATAGTGATCTACTATTTTGCTGGGCAATCATTTGCATTGAAGAAAGCCAACAAAGAATTGAGGCTACAATTGAGAGTGGTAAATTAGTTTATTCGTTTTTTTAGCTACACTGTGTGTTACTATTCTTCTGTCCTGTTTTATAGGAGCAAAACGACGCTAGAGAAAAACTCAGGGTATATGGTGAGTACTTGTACTTGGTAATATAATAAGTTGAACACAATACACAAGTGTGTGTTCGTACATGCAGCTTTGGGGGATACCACTAAAAAGAAGGCTGTACAGAGTATGAAGGAGAATCTTCATAAGGCGGCTATTCTCAACAATAAGCTTGAAAATCAAACAGAAGAGAACAGTATAATTAACTCAAAACGTATGTTATCTATGCCAATGGATACAATTGTAATAATTATCGTGTTCTTAGATCAGCGACTAAATTTTTCGTGATCTGAAAAAGCGTAGGCTATGAGTGGGTTTTTCTAAATCAGGCCTGTTCTTTGAGAGGCCATAACTTGTGTTGCGAATGTCGGATTTCATGCCCTGCACACTAGCCCCCCGCACATGCACACACTATTCCACAGAGTACCAAGGAGCTCGAGCAGAACTGCCAAGTCTGGAGAGTCATGCAGATCAGAAAGTCAAAATCAGGAGGGGGAAAAGATAGACTACTTTGGAACATTGCACATCAATCAGCACATCAGCACTGATGACTAGCATAAAATATTCATACAATCATGCATGCATGCATGTTCTTTAATTTAAGCAACATAAATAATAATTATAATGCAGCCAAAACCAACAATAATTACAGCATTATTAGTCATCAACATTCGCTAATAAAGCAAATTTGTTCAGAGTTGATTTAATTGTTTCTTCTTGAGCTTCTTCCTCCTCAGAGCTGATCACATCTGTCCTGGTGGAGCTCATTCCCTCACTCTGTAGTGCCAGCATCTCACCCACCTCACTGTGGCCCACCCAATAGTCTTCACGTATATAGATGAGGAACAATGTATGCAATGTGTACAATCAATTGCTGCTAAGAAACTTACAATGTACAGTACCAAAACAATTTCCCTGGAAACACTATTGTAGACTGTAGAGCATAATAATTATATACCTGCTAGAAAAGCTCCCGACCTAAAAATAAAACACATGCATGTACCTTTATCCTTGGTGTAACCGGGGGGAACGAAATAGAGGCATATTCGTCCATCCACCACCAATCTTAGGAGGCTGTTAGCTATAGGTGAAACTCAATCATAATAGCAACAATAATAGAGTAGCGATGAACTAGTTCTCACCTGCTCTGTATGTGTCAAGTCGTGCCCCTCTAGCAGTGATGTAACCTCTCTTATCGGCCCAAGCTGTACAAGGATAACTATAATTTCCCTCATTCCATTGAAAATCACATTATCATCTTATGACTAGAGTAACTCCGTTAAGTACATTCTCACCATCACACACTTCCCATGCCGTCCACTGCTGTGGCTCAGCACTCATCACATGACAATCGTTAATGGGCACATGGCTAGCTTGAATGGAGTCATCAAGTTCGAAATCACCAGTTCGTCTTCCTTTGGTTTTCTTGGCAACAGTGGCTACAGTATTGGGATGTTGCAAAGCAAGCATTTCCACAATAGGCAGTCTTGCGGTGATATAGCCTACTGCAGTGTAGGGCTCTCGTACCTGGGCCACTGGGTATATACCACTCAACACCTGCAGAGAAGGGGAAGGTAATAATATTTAACTCCAAACAGACGTATGTACGTATCAAAGAGCTATACAGAACGAAAATTAAAATTGAAAATCAAGAGGCAAATAAATCACAGGAAGTCAATTAAAATGTGTATGTGCGTCAGTGGGATACCTGTAGTTGTCTGTTGACTAACGAGGGGAAGACAAGGCCCGGGCAGTCACAGAGACGGAGTGAGGGAGAGAGGAAGACTGTCTGGAAGTGTTTGGTGTGGCCTGGGGTACGGGATGTGCTCACTGCCTGAGGGAGAGCCTGTGTATATAGAGTATAGCGGTAGGGTGATGTGTACGTACCTTTCGACGCAGTAGGCCATTGATGATGGATGATTTTCCAACGTTGGGATGACCTATATATAAGGGAGGGGGTTATAGACTAAGGGGGGGTGGGGTGAGGGGGTTGACGTACCTACCAATCCGAGGGTGAGCACTCCTGCACTCACACAGTCCCTCTCCAGGGGATTGCTAGACACTGTTGCATGGAGTAAAAACTGAATTCGTAATTATGACGAAGAAGAACAAACCTACTTGTTGCCATTGCAATCTCATGGTCTCCAGACTCACTCTCACTGCTGCTACTGGTTCCATTGTCAGGGGGAATGGTACGTGGACCATCGTCAGGGGTGATAGTACGTGGAACATTGTCAGGGATGGTGGTTGGTGATGCTTGGGCCTTCCATCCAGCAGTATCAACTACAATAAATACTGTCTGTACACAATCAAGCACACCCATTGTGTGGTACCTTTGCCCCTGTACATGTCCTCCAACACCGATAAAAGTTCTTGGGGACCAACAGCTGATGGTAGATTGCGACCTGACCTCCTAAACTTGAGGTGAACTGCAGCAAACCAGGCAACAAGTGATTAGCTGAAACAAACCAGTGCACACGTATTAATTCGCACACCTTTCTTGCTGGGTTGTGTAGATATGTCTTTGCTAGGGTAACTAGTGAAGCATATGACATTCACTTCGGGGAATTTGCTCAGGAAATAATGCCTCCAGGCAACGGCTACTTGTGGTGGCACCAGATCAATCTACAGGTTAAAACGAGGTTAAGGGCAATGCACAGAGTGAGACCTGCCTTGTTTAAGATAAGGACCAGCTGTTTCTTGAGATCCTTCACCACATAGTTGTACAGAGCGGGAGAGAAGTGAAGTGCCTGAGGGTGTGTGAGGTGTGTGTGTGTGAGGGTGTGTGTGGGGGGCTGTCTTACAGGATGTCGGGCGTCTGTGATGAAGAGTATCACATCAGAGATCTCCAACACTCTCCACAGCTGTCTCCAAGTCTGTATTATTAAACGGAGGGGGGTTAGTTAAACATCTTTCAACAGCCATAAATTTAGTACCGTTGATCCAATGTTAAATTTTATTTTTATTTTCTGAAAGCTCAGAAAGAGACCTTTCAAATGATGCGTTTAGATCCAATATTTGTTTGGGGCCATAATTTGTCATTTTTCGGCCTTGGACCATGGGCTATTATTCATGGTATGGCCAAATTGGCATATAGTTTTATCTATCAAATATGAACTTTGATGACACCATTTGAAAGGTCTCTTTCTAAGCTTTCAGAAAATTACAAAATCGTTAAAATTGAACCCACGGTATTCAAGTTATGGAAGCTGAAAGAACCAATTTCAATGATTTTCTAGAAATAGACGTTTTAAATAGTTATTTGTGTAGATGTGCACCCACCTCTAGGTTGTGCTCAAAGTAACTGAGATCCTCTGTCTTGTGGTTCGAGTAGATCTCTCGTAGATACCCCTCAAACATGGCCTCCTCTTGACCTTCGACCTCCGCCTTGCCCATACTGTAGTTCCACGGAGGGCGTCTGGGTATGTCCAACACAGAGCCGGGTCTGTACACCCCCTCCACACCTACTTCTAGGCTCTCCTGTGTGTGCCGTGTGTGTGGGTGTTTTTTAACAATAACTTAAAACTTAAATAAATTTCAGACCAGAAAAATGTATTTAGTTGTGTTGTGTAGACCTACCTCCCCCACTGGTTTAATAATCTCTCTCTTAGCTAGCAGCTTCCTCCGCTCTATCTCTGCCCGAGACTCTCTCTCGAAGTGAAGGCGGTATCTGTTTGGGTCATAACTTGTCCCCACTTTCAACGGCTGCTCATGTACCTTGTCCACCACTATCGGCCCTTCGCACACCTCCCCCTCCACCAGCTGTGAGGCCTCAACGATCTCTGAATATAAGCGGACAAAATAATGTGTTCCATCGTAGCTAGCTATGGATTTAATAGTAACCTATACATACCACTCTCTAGTTTATCTCTCTTTTTTTCTCTTTTGTGCAGGATTTGTACCTTCTTCTGTTTGTTGGAGAATGGCTTTTTCCTGGGCATAGCTAGCTAGTCTAGTGTCTTCTCTCACTGGTTGTCTGGTAAAGATAGCCAACTTATCAAATACATTATGAGTGTTATGCAGTCCAAATTCCAGGCATTCCACAAAAGATAGATAAATAATGTTAATAACATGATGCTTGGTTTAGTTCATCCATAGCTTGAGGGAGGGATGAAGGCTGGTGGTCTGCATGCATGGAAAGAATTAAACATTAATTAACAAATGTGTTCAAGTGTTGTAGGACGGCTAACCTGAGCAGATAGTTCAGGAAAATTCTTCAACAACAGCTTGGCAGTGTGTGTGGAAGCTGTGAGCAACTCCAGTATCTGGAAGGAGGTACACATTTTTACTCTACATATCATCAGTAGTTAATTGATCTTACATCACAGGACTCCATTACAGTCTTGTGTGCTGACAGTACCAGCTCAAGGATTGGAGGACACTCACAAACCAACTGGACCAGTCCAGCCTCAGGCACTTCCTTCAGAACACTTGGGAGGGGGGGGGGGGGGGGGGGAGAGAGATAGACCTTTAGTGGGTGTAGCAATAAACTTACTCAAAGAGTAGCAATGGATATAGGGACGAATTAGTGGAGCAAGGAAACTCTCTCCTGTGTGTGTGTGTGGGGGGTGGGAGGGGTGTGTGTACGTATATGTGTACTCTGTGTGTGGGTGTTACCTGAATATACGTGTGTGCTGATTAGGTGGGTCGCTACTGAACAACAGTACACATTGAGGAGAGAGCTTTACACAATCCTGTCATCATCATCATCATCATGAGAGCTACTACACCACACAAGACATACACTCACCTTCACAAGACTCCTCATGTATTGAGGACAGCTGGGGTAACATTGACTCATTGTACGCACACTAGCATCAGTCACCACACCAGTGAACTACAGCAGACAGACTCAATAATTGATTGGCAGAGGTACAGAGCACGTTGTATATAACTCACCTCACTCAAATCTGATTGGCTCATTGCTTGTACAGCCGCCTTTACGTCCGTTATTATATTACCATGGTTACTAGCATAGTGACAGAACCAACACACCCCCAACAGTGAGGGGTTAAAATTCACCGGTAGTGGACCCCTATAAGGCAAGACATGACACAACCAATACACATAAATTATAGTCATGCAGATACCATTATTATAGCGAGTAATTTTCGTTGGTGCAGATTTTCATATAAACCACTAAAATGTTTATGTATTCTATGTAAAATTTATTGATTAATTTCGCAGTTTTAATTTTCAGATTAATGGTCTAAATACGAAAAATACAAAAGTTTGGAGGATACGAAAATAACCCGCTATACGATACACACTTGTTATGTAGCCAGCTGACTTGAGATCTGAGAGTGGGTGGTAGTGATGAGGTAAGTCTGGGGGAGTGTACAACGGTAGAGGCGTGATACAGCGGGGAGAGGGTGCAAAGGTCAATCTCGTCAGGTCTACTCAAGTGAACAACCAGTTCCAACGGTAGAATGAACTTTGACCCCAAGCCCTGCACTCAGAATCAATAATAATGACACAGTCTATTTGTAACACACTCACTAATAATAGCCTGAGGCATTCGGCCAGTAGGTGGTGGTTGCCTAGCAACAGTGGAGCCGGTAGACTGCAGACAATGCTGTGTGTGTAATAATAGCATGTACCCAGATGTCCATATATGGAAGTGCTTTACGTACTGCACAACTCTGTGGAGAAGAGAACCATCGTCGTTGTCGTTGGATACCTGCAGAGGATTGATAATGATAAAATGATGTATGTAATAAAGGTAGTAATAACTCACATTGTGTATAGCGTTCTTGATAGCGTCGGGTAGCCATGACGACCTTACATCTGATGAGAGCAGCTATAGAGGAGAGACTTGCATGGTGACCCACACACACACACACGCCCACACACCACACACCACACACACCATGAGCATGGTGAGAGCGTGAGCTTTGACTGGTAGAGAGCATTGCACAGTGAAGCACTCCACACACAAAGACACTTGATCAGTACTGCCAGTGAAGTGAGTCAACATCTCCCTCATGTACAGGTATCTGCAAGACGAGGGAGCCCTTTCAAAAATGTTGAATCATAAGTACAAATCGAGAATCATAAGTACAGATAGAAATAGACTAGTGGTTTACCTTTGCTCTGGTTGGAGGTAGTCAGTGTCTCCTCGCTGTATCTCCCATCTCAACCACTCACCAAAACACACCTGTACAGAGCACACAAGAATAAGAGGAGAGCTAGAGTTACACAATATACAAATGGTTACATGAACAACTGTATGTACAAATGTACTGGTTACATGAACATGTACAGTAGCTATGGAGATGATTTGTCAGAGCAATGATAATTATCATTGAATAGATTGCACACAGGTGCTCAAGATGTTGATAGCATTGCTGCTACTGTGTAGTGTAGCTGCTTGTGTACAGAGTCTTATACAGGTAAGCTAACTATTAAATGAGCTAATAATTATATCAGACTACCCCCACTCCCCCTCCTCATAGCTTGACTATGGTTTCCCTGAGGGCAGTTTGTGTGAGAGATCTGGACACCTGCTCTCTCTCAGCATTCCCATATCATGCAATGAGGCCATGCTCGAGGTTCTAGGAGACGGTGGTCTGCCAGTGGACCTGGTTAGAGGGCCTACAGAACTGGGGGACCTCTGTCGGTCCTTCTGCACGCAACCATTGAGACAACTGGGAAGGGACTGCTCAGAATTAGAGAGTCTACATGCAACCCTGTCTGCAGCTTGTGATATCAATGGGAATGCCACTAGGTATGTACAGTTACAAGGCTGTGTGTGTGTGTGTGTGTGTGTGTGTGTGTGTGTGTGTGTGTGTGTGTGTGTGTGTGTGTGTGTGTGTGTGTGTGTGTGTGTGTGAGGTGTGTGTGTGTGTGTGTGTGTGTGTGTGTGTGTGTGTGTGTGTGTGTGTGTGTGTGTGTGTGTGTGTGTGTGTGTAGTGACTACTAATACTGCTACAGGTGCTTCGATCTGAGAGAGCGGTTATGGCCAGTATTAGACAACTGCACGACTGGCCAATGCAGTGAGGGTTGCAGAACACGTCTAGGAGAAGCACACACGCACATGGGCTGCTGTCTAGCATCTACACTAGAGGCCAGCTACCATTACGGGCACTACCTACAGCAGTGCAGCAACAACTATACTGTATGCTCAAGAGGACACAACCTACAACAACATCTCCCCATGACCCTACTACTAGCTGTACTAGCTCTCACCTTTGGAAGACATACTTCTGTACTCCCATATCCAACTCTGTGCCTCATATACGCCATCTGTGTTGTATAATTATAATCATTAAAATCATTAATTGTAGGGCTCACCCTCGTCTGTAAGGTGGTTGGAATGTTCTCACTGCACAGGCTTTCAATACACTGTGTGCAGTGGGTGGTGAACAGCAGGGTTGCTGTAGCAACCTCCCGATCACATGACCACACGGGTAGGCGTCCAATGAGAAGCTCTGCCAGTTCCCTCAGTGTCTGCATGTACGTGTACATATGAGAGAGAATTAAAATTTGTTTTAGAAAAAGCAAACGCTTAATTTTAGCAACATCAGAACCATCAACCCACCTCTGCATTTCCCCATTGCACACTGACTGTGTGATCTAGCCCAGAGCTGTTGTCCCACAGGAACCCAACCAGAGTGCCCAGGCCGGCCACTTGTACCTCTGTCAGTGAGGCCACCTGTTTAGCAGCCGATATAGCTATTGATTGAATATATGGTGTATTAATAGACTCACTTGCTGGCTCAGCAGTTCCTCTAGCCTTACAAGAAGAGCCTGGCAATAGGTGGGGTGTCTACTGAGCATGCCCAGAAGAGCCACTATCCATGAGGGAGAGTTGGTGGAGATAGTCTCGCACACTCGACTTAATAGCTTGTCCACAAACTGTACAAGGAGAGAAGAGTGTGTGTGCTGTGGTGTGTGTGGGGGGGCACGGCACCTCAACGTGGGCGGTTGTGATATGTGTGGAGAGGGAGAGCGATTGTGAAAGCTCCGAGAGATAAGACGGGTCACTCATCACACCATCCATTAGTGACACATCTCCTTTGGTTTCAGCTAATATTTTGAATCTACTGAGCATTTTCTCTGGAATCATCTTGTTCCTTTATAACAAAGTAAGGCAAATTTTATGTGAGCTTTAGAAAAAGATGTTTCAAATGGTGTTATTAAAAATCATATTATTTTGGTATTTGCTAATTTTGCCGTACCATGGATGGTCCAAGGCCGAATAATGGCCCCGAACGAATATTGGATCTAAACACATCATTTGAAAGGTCCCTTTCTGAGCTTTCAGAAAATCTAAAAAAATTTGACATTGGATCAACGGTACTGAAGTTATGGCTGTTGAAACATGTTCAACTACACCCCCCCCCCCATCCGTTTAATCAATGGTTCGGGGACTCTTTCAGCTGCCATAACTTGAATTCCATGGATCCAATCTCAACGATTTTATGATTTTCTGAAAGCTTAGAAAAATACCTTTCAAATGGTGTTATCAAAGTTTATATTTGAAAGATAAAAGTATTTGCTAATTTGGCCGTACCATGGATAATAGCCCATGGTCCAAGGCCGAAAAATGAGAAATTATGGCCCCGAACGAATATTGGATTTAAACACATCATTTGAAAAGTTTTTTTCTGAGCTTTCAGAAAATCAAAAAAAATTTACATTGGATCAACGGTACTGAAGTTATTTATTAAAAGATGTTCAACTACCCCCCCCCCCCCCCCCCTCTGTTTGACTCTTTCAGCTGCCATAACTTGACTTATGTGGATTCAACTATTTTATGATTTTCCGAAAGCTTAAAAAGAGACGTTTCAAATGGTGTCATCAAAATTCGTATTTGAGAGATAAAAGTATTTGCCAATTTGGACAGACCATGGTCCATGGCCGAAAAATGACAAATTATGGCCCGGGAAAAATTTTGTATTGAAACACATCATTTGAAAGGTATCTTTCTAAGCTTTCAGAAAATCATAGACATTGGATTAACGATTCTAAGTTATGGCTGTTGTACAACATACTGTTTCAAAGCTCCAATCAGATCCTGAACGTCCTTGTTCTCATAGTTACTGGGAGAGAGGAGATAACGTAGAAACCTCTCCTGGTAGTAAGGTTTGTTAAACGTATGCATTCCTTTGAGGAAATCCGGTACACAACCAGACGACTTGAATTTAGCCAGAGCTTTCTCCATATGACTCACAACAGATTTTAACTGTGTGTGTGGTGGGGGTGGTGATTACTGTGTGTGTGTGATGGGGGTAGTGATAACTGTGTGTGTGTGTGTGTGTGTGGGTGGGTGGTGATGGCTGTGGTGATTACCTCTGAGGGTGGTAGACAGGACATTCGATCGACCGGCTCCTACAGTGATGAGCAAGTGAGAGAGGAAGGCAGTAACAGTAATACTACATACATTATACCTTAATCTCTGATAGCCGTGTCTTGACGAGGTCAGTGTAGTCCTGAGTGGCTCTCTTGTTAACCTCGAGGCTAGAGCTGGCCAGTACTAGGTGTGCCTGTAGTGGGAGGGGGTGGTCTATAGTCTACCCTGCCATGGTTACCTTGAGAGCGTAGGCTGGTTCCTGGGGCACAAGATCTGTTAACCATTTTGTGAGGAACTGAACCTGTTTTTTGCCACTAACAGCTTTGAAATTCACAGCTTTCACAGCTTTCTCAGCTTTCTCACTGTCAGGTTTCACAGCTTTCTCACACACCTCCTGCATATAAGTTGATTATTAACCAAACAATATTCTAGCTCCTATTAACTAAGCACACTCATGGCAAGCCAATACAAGAGGAAGCAGCTGCACCATTACCCTATACAGACACACGTGCAGTGCACACCTTGAACCACTGAGAGTAGCTGGGAAACAGGTGACCTCCCTCTAGTGACGCTTGCCTGCTCATGAGTAGCGAGCAGCGGAACAATAGAACAAGCTCACCAGACAACGAATGCTGAAGCATCTGCATGAGCGCATCTATTAAAAAGACATGTATAATTATAATGAAAGTATAATTATTATTATTTGCGTCAAACCTTTGATTCCGGATGGAGAGTTACCGTGAAGTAGGCAGACTGTGAATGAGAGGAGGTGTCCCCAGTGTACCTGTAGGGGTACATTGAGTGGGTGTGTCCACCCCCTGTGTGGATACATTGACCCCCCGCGTAGCCTGCAAGGATTGCCACTGGGCTACAGTCTCTGGGTGCTCACCTGGGGGCAATACACGAGGGTAGAGTGGAGAGGGCCCAGTAGACTGTCACTACCTCGCACCAGCTGACAGGGACGGAGGGAATCTGTCAACAGAGCTAGTATTCAACACAGGATTAGCTCACCATGCTGAAGAACTGTTTGGTAGTTACTGGGAGACACGAATATTTCCATTTTTCTTGGCTCTGCAAAACGCTCTCAACTAAACGGATAAGACATTAAATGACATTCGATTATTTGATAACTTACAACTCTGTGGAGTGTTTTCTGAGAGTTTATTGAGCAGCAATTGAGTACAAAGGTCATCCATAGCATCTTGCTGTAGCCGACTCCTGACACTCTGGATGATGGACAAACACACAGCACTCTGGGACAAGGCTGCAAGGAAGGCAACCATCTACCCACCACACGCACACACGCCCACTCATTACACACACTTACAAGAGATCAGCGATAGTGTGAGGTGTTGAGCTAGTTCCGTATTTGACCTATGACCTCTGGGATATGCGGCTGCAATGGCTCTACACAGTAGATCTACTGGGAGATGGTATGAGTGCAGAGATAATGACCCCAACGCGTACCTTGTGTGGTTGTCCAGTCTATATCCGGTGACAACAGAGATAGTATGTGATCAATAGCTTCCCTGAAATAAGAAAATAGATACAAGTACCCTAGCATCTTAACTGCTTACTTTGATAATAGATCATTGAATTCGAGCAGCTCCTCTTGTACAAGCCCCGTCAATTGACTCAGCGATAATTGACCAACATTCTAGAATAATAATTTAAATACTTACATGTATACTTAGCAACAGTTAGACATACCCTTAGTACAGACCCCCTGAACGCACGATGGTCTAATAACCCCCTCTCAACCAGAGCCCTCCCTACAGCGGCAGGTGTGCCGTCCAGCACCAGCCGTGTGTACTCCTGAGTAACCAGCACACTGTCAGCACCAGGCATCTCAGCCAGGACCCAGTCATCACCAGTCTGAGGGAGGGGGGAGGGTTAGTATCAGTGTAAGCACATTGTAAGCAGCAGCCATCTCAACAGTGTGTGTAGCTCACACCTCTAGCTCCTCCAGTACAGCTGGTAGCCTGAGATGGCTGTGGATCAGAGAAGCAAACTTCTTGTGGACTTCCATCGACGTCCATGTGGTTGCCCGGTTGAGATTATCACTTCACTTATGTAGATTCTATTTGTAGCTATTAAATAAAAATGATCATTAATTTTACCTTTACCAATTTAATATTGTTCTAATAGACAAAATGAACAACTGTAGAATGTCTAGTATAAACGAGAACATAATTTTATAGCAGTTCTAATAGTTTGTCGGACTCCATTGCCTCTCCTTCGCTGGGTGTTCTTGTTCGTCGCTCGATGATCGGTGGTTCAGGAACAGAGGAAGATCGACTGGCAGCCACTCTCTTGCGTCTTTTAACTGGAGCAGCTCTCTTTGGGGAGGGGGCTAACTCCTCCCCTTTCTTTTCTGGTGGTGATGGTAATTGGTTTTCAAGGGAATCGTCATCACTACCTTCAGCAGACACTTCAGGCCTTGCCTCTAATAAATGACGGATTTTTGCCTTTTTGCTGTTGAGGATCAATCGGAATTTGCCAAACAAATCGTTTTCAATCGATTCCTTGAGTTGCACATTAGCTTCAAGTCTTGAGAGTGCACTTCTGTGTTCTCTGTCCAATCGAACGTTTGCATCTTTCAACTGGCCCATCTCGTTCTGCAGGTCATTCACTCGCTCTACTAGGAAATCCAATAAAGAACATTGAACCTCTTTAACTGCCTCCTGCCGACTAAGAGTCATCGATCCCAGCTCAAAACGGACACCATCCTTGAGTAGCTTCTTCCAGCTTAACTTAAGAGCAGCTCCTCGTAGAGATACTGCACACACACACGGAGTGTCTGTGGAACCGTTCAATGCATTCAAAGTCATCTTCACGTACTCGGCTCGCTCCAGATTAGCTTTGCTGGCTAGATCAGAGAGCTGAGTGTGTGTGAGACATCCATTCCAAGCTCGCTCACAGTCGGTGAGTGTTACGAGGAGGTCCCTGTCATCATATTCTGTGCTGACAAACAGAGCCTCTAGGTCTCCTTCAACCTGTAGTTTAGCCACCTTGCTTCTCTTGACACGGACATCACCAAACAAGACATCCTCCATAGATGGAGCAGCCATGACTTATTATTATTGCCAAGGCCGATAGATCCACCCACTTCCCTTATTTGGAGTATTATCAGTTGCAAGCCAGCCGTTTCATCCCAGCGAGATGATGATCCGTACCATAAAAAGTTGAGTGGGCGTGTACACACAACTACAATTAAGCAGTGCAGTGTGTGTGTGTCTAGTCTGTACGTTCTGTAGCCTAGAGGGCAGATATAAAGTACTATGCAGGAGATGGAGAAGGTACACTGTGAAGGATCCGTGGTGTGGTATCAGCTGGCAAGCCCCAGAGTCTACAAAGGGATCTGGTGGCCTTGCAAAGTGAGTATTGTATGTGATACTCAAAGCTAGCTCATCTGTAGCTACTACATGTATAGTCAGGGTGTCATACAGGATTTTGAAGTAGAGGGGGGAAATAAGAGAACATTTTGCTAAAAAAATGGTCAACTGTTATTTCAATACCCTGTTATAGTATGTAAAATTGCCAGCTATGGACACTCAGTCATACAATTAGTACCTGAATGCAAAAAAGGGGGGATATCCCCCCCCCGGCCCCCCTGTATGACACCCTGGTACATATATATGTACACATGTACTAAATAATGCCCATTATTAGGTGGTGTCTGCTAAAGATGGTGATGACGCTATAACGCTTAAATCTTTCTTCGACCATTGTATGTAAGTGGAACATTTACAATTGTGGCCCATAATATAATTACGTCATCATTATTTCGTTGCAGATACGAGATTGATATTGACTCATTGAGGCATGGTCAAAAACTGGTGCAGCCATTTTGTTGCTCTGAGAAATTGCTCAAAGAATTTGTCTCTCTAGGAAAGCAACGGTTTAAAAAAAGTATGAATACTACTTGAGTCGTGCTTCATTTCATCCACTAATTACTGTTGGCAAGCTTTTAAGTTTCTGTGTACTAAAGACAACCGATTTTTTCCCATATTTAATATCATGTGACCGACTCGGCAAGTATATATAATTTGTTTCTCTTGTAGGAACGAGTACATTGAAGGAGTTTTTGGGAGCAGTGACGCAAGCCCTCGACGATTACAATAGCAACAACGATGATTCTACATTCACACTGGACCTGGACTGCTCTGATCTCAGCAGCTCGCTTAACTCCACCCCCTCTAATCTAGCCACACCCCCACACCTCGTTCTAAGCAGCAGTGTTTTCACTACTGGTGCTACCACTAGTCTGAGAAAAACACGAAGCTCGACCAATAAAAGGCCTCGACCAAATTATTGCAACGAGCACGTTGAAGATCCATTGAAACCAGTCAACCTCGAGACTAGAAGGAGCGCTATAAAACGACAAAAACAGAGTAAAAGTGAATACAATAGTGACGGTGTGGGAGCCAGACTAAGGTTCAATGATGCAGAGGAAACAGAGAATGATAGTGACGGTGTGGGAGCCAGACTACTACGGTACGATCATAGTGAAACTTCGGAGGAAAATTCAAACAGTGATAACAATGATAGTTTTTATCAGCCTGATAATCTGACCTCTCAAGACATTAGCTTATCAAGCAAACCATCAATCATATCCATATCATCAGACAGTCAGAACGGATCACCAGACAACCAGAACAGATCACCAGACACTGACAGGTCATTAACGCCATCTCCCAGGGAGCATGTGATTATTTCACCGCAAAAAATCACTAAAAAGTTATCAGTGGAAATCGCTCGTCTGTCTGCCACACCCGTACGGGTACAAACTGTGACTGTGGGGGACACTACTAGCTGTGTATCCACCGGTTATATAGAGACCACACCCCCTACCCCTCCCACTAGTGACAAAACTAACAACCACCCTCAAGCAAGTTCATCACACGAGACTAACACTGATGAAGGTTAGTACATGACGTGATTGTAACGTTGATAATAATACCAGAGTGTCATACAGGGGGGGGGGGGGGGGAAGGGGGATATCTCCCCCTTTTTTTGCATTCAGGTACTAGTTGTATGACTGAGTGTCCTTAGCTGGGTATTGAAATAACAGTTGACCTTTTTTTTTAGCAAAAATGTTCTGGTTACTTTTCTTATTTCCCCCCTCTACTTCAAAATCCTGTATGACACCCTGAATACTATCCACTACCTCAGTAGTACGTCAGCTATAATACGATCTTTACCCCCCTTCCCCAGTACCCTCCCTATCTGTGGACAGCTTCATGCAGCCTGGATACGACACTATGCTAGAGCAGATAAGAGACTTCAGTTCAGATGACGAGGATGACGACAATGACCCAGTCTCCAGTGACCCAGACAGTGATGATGATCTCCCTATTGTGGACTTCTCAGTACAAGAAAATGTCAGAAGTGCGTACATAACTTTAATTTTAGCGTAGTGTGTATTCTAGCTATGACTACCTCTTTCTTGTTTCTCTATCTGAAATATGTAATTTATTTATCTTTCTGCAGTCCATGAGATTCGTCCGAATGCTGTGATCTGGACGAAGTATAAACACTACCCATTCTGGCCTGTGCTGGTGAGTGGAACGTGTATGAATTAATGGGAATCAAACGGAAGCATTTCACAGGTAGTGAGTGTTAAGAAGAGTAAGAAAATAGCGCAGTCTTCGTTACAGGTCAAGTTTCTTGGCTACGAAGTAAAAGAACCAAAGTTTGTCAGGCAATATGTTTAACAACGTGATGTAATTATTATTCCAAACAGAGTCAAGATTAAGAATCACAAGAATATAGCTCTGTACGCTACCAAGAGAGCTACACAGTTCAAGGTACGGATTTATATAGAAAGCTCTTTTAATAGAGTTCTGTGGGTACAATTTCAACAATTTATTTAACGCTAGAGTTTTTGTATTTTGAGAGAACTAGAGTTTGCACTTTAACCTGTGCCTCGTAACAGGAGGAGGGTGGGCGGGGCAAGAACTCCAAGAGGTTCTTTCAGGCGGTGGAAGATGCGGAGACGCTGATTAGACTCAGAGCTGATAAGGAGATACGAGGAAACCCAGAGGAACAACTGCAACAGATCATCACCTATCGACCACGTCGCCAGGTGGTACATATCCCCATAGCAACTGTGTTCGATATGCAGCACAATTCTAATTATACAACATTTCGTCCATATCATATCGTACATATACATAGGTCTCACAATTATTTACTGAGGTGCTGTATAATAATTATGGTAGCCACTTATCGATGTCTGTATAGGAGTCTCGAAGTGTGTCTCCAGTGGTTGAAGCAAGCCACACCCCCTTTATGGCGGACGAGGTCAATACTGACGCACCCCTCAACATTGATAGTGCCATGCCGGACTCTTCCGATGAAGAGTTTGACATTCCCTCCTCTGAGGGGGAGGAGGATAATCAAGAGTGAGCACGCACATACGCCCACACATACGCCCACACCACACACTCACAATTATCATGTTTTTCCTACAGGTTTGAGTATAATCATACGAAAGTGATGGAAATTGTTAACAAGATCGAGGTACACATGTCATGTCAGTATTGTTACAGTGTCCATTCAACATAAAAATCATAAGGCATATATCTCTAGTACAGTTATTATTATTGTGTGTTTTTGCATGCAGTGTGAGCTGGTGGCGATTGCTCAGGGTAGGGCGGAGTCTCGCAGACACTCAGTGTTTGTGAGTGGCTCGGAGAAGGAACGGAACGGCCTCAAGAAAGAGGGACACTATGGACCTCTCATGAAATGGAAGAGTGGAAAGGTATAATTTATTATAGTATACTAGTAGACGCTCGTAGGAGTAGCTCTGTACTGTGGGCTCTAAGGTACAGTATACTTAGTCACTGTTTCTACATATTAATTTGTTGGCATTCTCCCTGTTATCGAAATACACTGCAACCCAGCATGACTGTCCACTGCTAGCTCCTTTGTGGATTATATCTGTTGAACTTCTGTGCTACAATAATACTAGGCTACTAGTAGGGTCTTTCTGTTGCTGTTACTAACGGTTACGCTTATCCCTATCCCTCCCCTCTCCCTGCACTGTAGAGGTTTGACTTCAGCCAGCACCTTCTCAAGATGGTGGGCAAACCAGAGCACCAACCAGTTCAGTGCAAACTCTCCCAGGATTACCTACTAGGAGTTCTCCTCCCTGAGGTATGCGGTTGCCTTGACTACATACTCTAGTGTGTGGGTGTTGCGGTAACAAATTAACTAACTCTCCAGTTTTAGCAATTTTTTGAAATTGTAATTTTGTAGTTTTTAGTTCGTGACCACTTATGTCTGTAGCAGTGTTATTGTGACTACCCGTCCCTTGCAGACAATGACGAGGATGATAATGAGAATGGAGGGTGTGTCTTATCAAGAAGCTGAGCAACAACTTTGAACTTATGATCACCCCTCCTTGAGCTTTGAATGGGACTATGATTTTTGTATCATTTTTATGTGTTAATCACACAATTGTACATACACAGTCTTTATATAATTATAGCTCTTATAATTATTATATTATTGTGGCATCAACCACATGCACTTCAAATATTACCCGTATATATCTCAGATCATCATTAAAAATGACTTTATTTGCAATAATTTTGTCTTTGAGCAAGTAGATTCACAAAATATCAAACAGCAATACAGCCAAACTATCATTCCTAATATTAACACACAAACGGTTCCTCGTAGTAGCCTTGGATATATTATATTATTAATTATTTCCTAACTATTATCTACAGCTGCTTTGATTGTCTTTAACAGCATACTGTTGATAACCATCTTCTCGGAGCTGACGGTGACCTTTGAACCCAGTTGCACGGTAACCAGGACAGGTAGTCCAGTGGCAAAAGTAACGGAGGCAAACTTGAGCATCTGTGGATCGACACACGGCACTTGTGAAACGTTTGCTGCCTCCATGACGGCCGTACGAGCAGCTGTAGCATCACTAGGAGATGTCAGCTTGCCTGAGGTTTCGTGCATTCCCTTCAGTGTGCCTGTGTGTGCGTGTGTATGGGGTGACAAAAGTGTATCTATGTGGTCAATTCAACAGTTATAGGGGTACAAGTACACATAACGAACACGAACAATCCATTGTCTACAAAGAGGCAATTGAACACACACACACACACACACACACACACACACCCACACCACACACACACACACACCCACACATAAAAACACACACACACACACACACAGAGGCTGACTACAGTAAAAGTAGATGTAGCCACCATTAACTAGTCTAGAATGGTGGAGAAGCCACTCACTCTGTAGCGAGGTGAAATTGTCCTCAGTCATCCTCACAGGTCTCACCAGCTCCCCCACTAGAGGCTCAATCTTCACTGGAAACTTCTTCAGACCAACACTGCAACGGAACACATTACAATCACGTACACTATATAAAGACATGTAGGTGCACGCTAAACATGCCAGCTGTACAGTAACAATTCAGATGACAATCTTATCTACATCTGCAAGCCAGTACATGTGTACCGTAGCACAACCAAACAGCTACTAAATGCAACTTTTAGTATTGAAATAAGACATTCGCAACACAAGTTATGGACAATCAAAGTTAGCTCCGAAAATAGGCCTCATTTAGAAAAAACACCCACTAATAGCCCACGCTTTTTCCAGAAAATGGACAATTTGGGGCCGAAATAAATCACTGATCTAAGCACACCATATTGTAGCACTACCAAACAGCTACTAAAAAAAAGTTGTTTTTTTTAAATCGAACGTTCGCAACACAAGTTATGGACAATAAAAGGTAGCTCTGAAAACAGAGATTCAGAAAACCACGCTTTTCCTACACAATTTGCTCACCAGATATCAAACTTGGCTGGTTGTAGAGTATCATTGAAGTCCACTCCGAGTGTCATCTCAGAGCTAGCACTGGGAGTCAGCTGACCAATCTCACCACCCGTTTTGATTGCCATACCAACCTGAGAGGAACAAGCGGGGACGATAACGGAGACCATTAACATACACATACAATATTTCTGTATCTCAGTAACGCATAGTACAAAGAGCAGGGACGATGAATGATGATGTAATAGGTAGAACAGGTTCTATCTGGATCAACTAATTTCAAAACAAACATTCTGTACAATGTAGCTCTAGAGCTACATGTACATCACTTAATTAGATAATTAAGTGATCTCATACACGAAATGTAGAAATATCACAGAAATGCATCAAATGCACCACATTAATCCCCAGCTGTATAGTAACCCCTCTCTCCCTCACTACCTACCATTAGTCTAGTGTCTCCAATGCTAATGGCCGCCAGTGGTGTCTCCAAGGTGTTCTGGAAGGTCAACTTGACGGCTAGCATCTTGGCCGATGAGAGGTGGGCCTTACGACTGAAGCAGTAGGTCACTTGTAGCCCCTGGCCAGTGATACGGTTCAATAGCTCGTGGGATCTATCTGGCACCACCTGCGGAGTCAGGAGCTGCACGGGTTAAATGATAGGGATTAAATTTTAATCAAACCTTAATCAGATAAATAATACATAATTCTGTAGCACTATCGCAAGGCGGACAATGGGGGATGTTGGAAATAAACAGGGAGAGGACGGAAAAAAAATTAAGAAAAAAATTGTTTTATGCACACACCTCCAACTTTGTGTTGTTGTTTACTGCCTCCAGCGAGAGTCCCTCTAGTCCGGTGGCCAATGGTGTGAGCATATTACCACTGCCGAGAGAAGTGGGTGGAGCTTCAGATGTTGTAGCACCCCCTAAAACAAACCAAAATAAAAACAATAACAACAAAACAATACCAAAAACTTACAATCGTCCAGATCCAACAAGTCACTCGTTGCAGGGGATTTTCCCTTCTTTTTGGCACTTGTAGGAGGTGTGGTCTTCTTCTTGGTTGGCTTTGCTCTATGTACAGGAGGTGTGTCCTCTTCCGAGGAGGTCACGTCTGTTGTGCCCTCATCATCACTGCCACTCTCATCTTCTGAAGTCTCCTCAGATGAACTCTGTGAACGGAGGGGCCAAATGACAACTATCAATGAATCATGAATGTCCAAGCAGTTAAGGCTCGGAAATCTTCAAATTGCAGCTATAATTATAAGTCCTCATGCAGCAATAAAATACAGAACTAAAAAACTGTTACTGAAAAATCTTCTCTATGTACAATAGGTACACACATCACCATCCCTACCGTAACGAGCTCTCTCTTGGTGGTGGTGGGTGTGACTCCGAACCTCTTCTGTAGTCCCTCTAGTGCATCCTCATCTTCTGTGGTGCTCCCCTCGTCATCAGACACCTCCCCCTCACTCTCGCTGGCAGCATCACTTCCTGTCCCACTTCCTGTAAACACAAAGAGATAACAAAACAGTGAATACAGCGAGAAAACCGCACACCTTTGTAGAGCACATGTGCACCAAGGTAAAGTACATACAGCTATAGTTACCTGGAACAGTACTAGTCTAGTGCAGTACAACCATATGTACACATCATTACATGTAGCCTATGATTAGGAGGCAGCTGGACAGTACTGGAATATACCTTCTTGGCTGTCAGAGTCAGAGTCCTCTGTGCCCGAGAGCTCACTGCCAGATATGGAAGAGTAGAACTCACTGCCATCGTCGCTACCAGACCCCTCCTCGTCACTGTCACTGTAGAATTCTTTCTTCTTCTTCTTGCCTGAGTCGGGACGCTTGGCCCAGAAGGAGTCATCCTCAACGTCTCTCACGCTTGGGTCTGGTGCCTCTGAGGGGAACGGGAGGAGAGGGATGTACCCACTTGCATCAGCATTGATGGCGTGGGACAGTGAGCCAAGCTGCCAGTGACTGCGTCCTAGGGAAGGGGGGGGGGGGGGGGACAAATTGGTACAATAGTTATACCCAAACGCAGTACAATACACAAATTACCAAAATAATTGGTAAAAAGGCACAACTACTTGCTCACCTTTGTAAGCTGACTCTAGCACTGGTGCTGGCTTGGTGGCCAACAAGATCTTCTTGGCATATTTAGACAGTGCTGTGCCCTGCACAAAAAAACGTAACAGTAACAGTAACAGCTGTCTATACAGTGATGTGTGCAATCATGCATACTGAATGTACACAGGGGAAACATCTGTACAGCTGTATAGCGGGTCATTTTCGTATTAACTATCCAATTACATATTTCGTATTCGAAACATTCGTACAGCTGGTAGAATAATTTCGCAGTTTTAATTTTCGGATGATGCTCTACAATACGAAAAATTCCACCATGGATACAAAAATAACTCGCTATACGTTATATATATACATACCTCAACTGGTAGGACGAGTTGCCGTAGGAACCGTGCCCTGTCTCTAATGTCATAGTTTTGATCGTACTTGGCCAGATTGAGCACATACTGACAGAGTGGTTTGGATTGCCGGGCATTAGCTATGCACAGCTTGGCAGCTAGGTTGATTGTTTGCAGCTTCACAATATCAGGCTGGAGGGAAGGGGGTGTGGCATTAGAGCATATAACACGTACTGCCCAGTAATTATGGAGCCACAAAAAAGATTGATGAACTCACTTCATCAGTGAAGCTCTTTGCTGCCTTCCTGAGGACGTCAGGTGATATCTTGGGCACTATGGAGCAGTACTCTCCCACCAGCCACAAGATGCTAGCCTTTGCCATGGGAACCTGAGAGGGGGTGGGGGGCACTGATGGAAGCTGCAGTGAGGCTCAATAAGATACGTACGCCAACTTTGTCTGTGAGCTTTGCTACTTGAATGATAAGATCTTTGTTCTCCTTCGGTTTCAGTTGTAGTAGCTTCTTGATCACCACGACACTCTCACCCACCACTATCTCTGTGGGGGGTCAGTGTGGGGGGTTAATGAGTGCATAATAATAGCTGTGGGGGGTTAATGAGCACAATAATAGCTGTGGGGGGCATGGGTGGGGGGAGGTTACAATAATAGCTACACGTAGCACTATCCAAGGCAAGAGTCGGTAGTTAATGATCCGTACGCACCATCTTTATGAGATAGTAGACTCATTAGTCCGTGTAGACATGTCTCGGTCACGTCGGCAATGCTACAAGCTAATCGACCAATCGCATGAATGGCTGCTGCTGCAAACACTTTGTCCGAGCTGGATATGTATGTCTACAGAACGGGGGAGGGTACAGTACATACATCGTCATGGTGACTAAGAGGGGGTGGGACGTACCCTGAACTCTCTTAGGATGGTGTGAATACTTGTCTCTCCAGCAATATTGGCAATGATCTCCAGCTGTGTGTGTGGTGTGGGTGTGTGGAGTGTGTGTGTGTGTGTGTGTGTGTGTGGAGTGTGTGGACCTACCTTCAGCAGCTTGACACTCCGTGGATCTCCAGAATGGACAAGAAAACTCTTCAGATACGGCTCAAACATGTTCTGTGAAGGAGGAGTAAATGTGCATTAATCGATGATTTGTGAATCTTTCAGCTGTCATAATTTGAGTTCTGTGGATCGAAAATCGAAAATTTTAGGTTTTTCTGAAAGCTTAGAAAGATACCTTTCAAATGGTACCATCAAAGTTGATATTCGAGAGATAAAAGTATTTTCTAATTTAGCCGTACCATGGTCCGAGGCCGGAAAATGGAAAATTAGGCCGCGACAAAATTTTGGATTGAAACACATCATTTGAAACGAATTTTTCTAAGCTTTCAGAAAATCCTAAAGTTTTTGACATTGGATCAACTGTACTCAAGTTATGGCTGTTGAAAGACACCCCCCCCCCCCTCCGTTTAATCAATGATTTTAGGAATCTTTCAGCTGTCATAACTTGAGTTCTGTGGATCGAAAATCGAAAATTTTAGGTTTTTCTGAAAGCTTAGAAAGATACCTTTCAAATGGTACCATCAAAGTTGATATTCGAGAGATAAAAGTATTTTCTAATTTAGCCGTACCATGGATTATAGCCCATGGTCCGAGGCCGGAAAATGACAAATTAGGCCGCGACGAAATTTTGGATTGAAACACATCATTTGAAACGAATTTTTCTAAGCTTTCAGAAAATCCTAAAGTTTTTGACATTGGATCAACTGTACTCAAGTTATGGCTGTTGAAAGACCCCTCCGTTTAATCAATGATTTTGTGAATCTTTCAGCTGTCATAACTTGAGTTCTGTGGATCGAAAATCGAAAATTTTAGGTTTTTCTGAAAGCTTAGAAAGATACCTTTCAAATGGTACCATCAAAGTTGATATTCGAGAGATAAAAGTATTTTCTAATTTAGCCGTACCATGGATTATAGCCCATGGTCCGAGGCCGGAAAATGGAAAATTAGGCCGCGACAAAATTTTGGATTGAAACACATCATTTGAAACGAATTTTTCTAAGCTTTCAGAAAATCCTAAAGTTTTTGACATTGGATCAACTGTACTCAAGTTATGGCTGTTGAAAGACACCCCCCCCCCTCCGTTTAATCAATGATTTTAGGAATCTTTCAGCTGTCATAACTTGAGTTCTGTGGATCGAAAATCGAAAATTTTAGGTTTTTCTGAAAGCTTAGAAAGATACCTTTCAAATGGTACCATCAAAGTTGATATTCGAGAGATAAAAGTATTTTCTAATTTAGCCGTACCATGGATTATAGCCCATGGTCCGAGGCCGGAAAATGACAAATTAGGCCGCGACGAAATTTTGGATTGAAACACATCATTTGAAACGAATTTTTCTAAGCTTTCAGAAAATCCTAAAGTTTTTGACATTGGATCAACTGTACTCAAGTTATGGCTGTTGAAAGACACCCCCCCCCCCTCCGTTTAATTACTATTAATACTAGTAAGGAAGGACAACATCAATTATTATCATGCACATTTTAAGGTCTAGTACAAATATCCCCTTAGTTGGCTAGCCACACTCACGGATCTGTCAGCTGACATGGTGGCGATGTTGCCGAGGACGATGACCTGGATCTCCGTGTGATGCTTGAGTAGACGTATCAGAGGCTTGACGACGATCCCTATCTCGTTGCTAGGGGCAACGTGATGGTACAACTGACCAACTGCCATCACAACCTACACACACACACACACACACAGTCAAGTATGTGTCTATAGATATACACAAGCTCTGTGATTAGTCAAAATCCATAAATTTTGCAAATGCTATAAGTATAGCTTTGTACTTTTTCCCGAAATTCAATTTAGTAGCTATACACACACGCACACATAGAGGGGAACCCCCTCCCACACCACACGCACCGCTGAGTTCCTGCTCTGTAGGAGTGGCTTGGCATTCTTGAGCAAGAGGCGGTGATCCGAGTCCATCACGTATGGCTTCTTCTTGGGTTTCTTTTTCTTCTTTGTCCCCTCCTCATCATCGTCATCATCGTCCTCATCCCCGGAGTCCTCCTCACTTGACTCACTGATCTTGTCCTCGTCACTGTAGAAGGCAGCCTCCTGGAGATTCTGAAGTGTGTGTGGAGTGTGGGGGTGGAGGGTGTGTGGAGTGTGTGTGTGTGTGAAGTGTGAGGATAGTAAAAGAGGCTAGAACAGTGTCAGTTTTAGAGCTATAACTAAGCTACTAGTTAAGCATGCTCTGTGGAAGGTAGAAGCCATTTTCACATTGAAATTTGTGGTTCTAAAATCTTCCAAGTGTGAGCCACATACATGTACATATACACTGTAGCACTACCATGTAGTTATACAAAATGCATATTAATTTTTTTCTAACAAAAATCTACTAAATTAGCTCTGAAAACATTTCAGACACCCTTTATAATTATATACATGTACATGCATGTACAGACAACAGTTAGCACACACCTCCTTGTTAGGATCGATGAACTGAGAGCGAGCATATCGTGTGAGCATGTTCAGTATCATCACTTGTCCCCACTCATCCACGTCCACCAACAGGTTGCATAGTTTGCGATAGTTCTTGTGCACGAGGTCTATCCTATCAGGGCACACCGTCAGGAAGGCCATCACTGTACTACCAGCCACCAACTGCAGGCAACACAGACAAGAGGAAGTTAGACGCAGTGAGCAGTAATTACTATTTACAAACCACAGGTGCTAACAAACACAGTGGGCCCCAGACAACAAGAAATAAAGTATGTAGTTCCCCAGCCACACATTTCCTGCTAGTGTACTACACTGTCCTCCATTACATCAGAGGTACTGACTGCTTTTACAGTGGGTCAGACAATAGGGAATACAAAGCAACACACTTCCTGCTAGTTTACTGTCCTTCTCTTACCGTGGTTTGGTCTTTGAGCAGCTTCTCAATTACTTCCACCAACTGATCCTTGAGCTCCGGGTCTAGGCTACAGAGAAGGGGGAGTGGTCAACACACGTAATCAGACACACCCACTAACCGTACCTGAATAGTTTGGGGATGGCGTGTGCAGCAGTCTTCCTCACATAAGGCGACATGTCATTCACTGACTCCTTGATGGAGAGCATCATGATGGGAGCAATCATCGGCACTCGAATACTCGACAGTACCCTCAGGGCAGAAGCACGGATGAGTTGGTTAGGATCCTTCAAAGCTTTCTGGAAGGTGGAGATGGAAAGGAGAGCCAGGTCTTGTTGCTCCTCTGCATAGCGTACTAAGTACACATACACAAGCTTCTTGATCTGAAGAGGGAGGGAGGGAGGGGGAGTGGTTAAGCACACGATGGTAGGTCATGAAGATTCATGTACACACAAACCGTTACATTGTACTTGAATTTCATCATCAAATTCATTATTTGACCATAACAGAAACTGCTATTGTATGAATATACTACGACCTGTACCTCACATGACACACACTAGTATATGTACAATGCTTTATTAGGAGAGAGTACAGCCACCAACCACCACAACACTGACAGATGTTGGAGAATAATGCCATACATTCAATGTGCATGTTCTTAAAGTACATGATACATTGACTGAACCTCCAACACATGCACTAACCATTAACAGTAGATCCCAGTACTAATACAAACATTATCAATCACCCCCCCCCCCCCCCCCCCCCCGGTTTAGAGTGATCATGATCTTATGTTCTTACCTCAGAGTTTTTAGAGACGACGTTTTTTACAACAGCCGGGAACATATCGGAGCAATCCTTCCCCTTAGCAATCATCTGACATTAAAGAGGTAGCAGTTAATAACTACATAGTGAGAGTGAGTGAGGGCTTACCCCGACTATTAGTCTCATGGCCTCAAGCTTGGACTGGTCTTTACTGCTGTCCAATAGTGTCTTGAGGTCCTCGTGTCTAGAGGTGTGGTTGGGGGTGTGGTCATATGGCATGAGTGTGGAACAGGACAATACATACGCAGCACAGATGACATGCATAGTGTAGGAAATAGCACGAGTAGTACGTCATACGTAATGAGAACAATCACCTACAGACTTAGCATTTCTAGTACGTTGTATATGTGTGTGTGTGTGTGTGTGTACAGGATAGGGATTATTGACTGGCTATAGCTACTCCTCCAGATGTCTCCTTGAAAGGCTCACTTCTTATAATCTCCAAACAGAGGTGTGCCAGTGACTCCACCTGATGAACCTCCTCCATTACCGCCACCAACTATCCCGTCCATCTGAGTGTCTTTACCAAACCCTGCACGGGTGTCCTCCGCAGAGGGGGCATTGTAACTTCCTCCTGCGGCCATTGCAGACTGTATAAAAACCAAGAGAAGCTCAAACTCTTTCTCTTTGATAACTGTCACGTGTCCTGTTGAAAAGAGGGGCGTTACCACTACCCTATATCTGGGGAAAGTCCCCTTTACATGTGTCATAAACATGATGAAGGTAGTGTTCCTGTGTAAAGGAACCAGAGGAGATGTGCTTCCTTTGCTGTCCATTGCAATAGCATATAAGTATGTAGAATCTAGAATCTAGTGAAGCAATTTTGTATTATCTTTCTGCAGGCATGAACATATTGCCGATGACGTGGTAGTTGTGTGTACAGCGTCTTCCATAGCCGGTGTGGAAGAATCGTTAGCTCAGGAGGGAATTCAAATTATATCGTCTCTGCCCAAGGTGGTGGTATCAACAGATGCTGCAAAGTTGCAACTGTTGAAGCATGAAGCAAGTATTTGTTACCAGGCATGCATCAGTGCAAAGTTAGTGGTCTTCAATCTGTTCTCATTGGAAGGCTATTTCATTGCTCAAGAACTAAGCATACCGTGCATAGCAACCTCTCCTTTCCTGCTCAACAGGTAAAAGATCATGTCTGTTTTATTATGCATTTACTTTATTCCTCAGAACTCCACCAACTGGATTCAAAGAGAAGCTATCTCAAGAATTGCCTGACTTATTTCAAGCTCTCACATCATCGTATACCAGTGAGCAGTCATCACACAATGTTTATAATTATTATAATTATAGGTGGTGAGGTGGTGTCCTATGCAGAGGTTGATCACTGGATGTGGAGGCTGTTTCTTGATGACTATGGCTCTGTGTGCGACCACCTAGGTCTCTCCTCCACTACTCCACTCTCTGATGTTTCACTCCCTCCCTCCACCACCCTGCTGTATGGGATCAGCTCAATACTGTCCCCAAGGCAGCCCTACTGGCCCAAAAGGTGTGCAAGTATAAAAAAAAATTGTACTTTTATTTAGAGTTTTCAAGTTTCAAGCTGTACATTATTCCCCATGCATGCATGCAGTGTGCATCTGTGTGGCTACTGGTACCCTCCTCTTGTCCTCCAAGGCTCACCTCCGGCAGGGCTGTCTACTATGGTAGAGCAGTTTACTAAACCCCTTGTCTATATTGGCTTTGGATCTATGGAGGGTTTCATGTTGGACGTGAACTGGGCTACACTATTTACTGTGCTTAATACAGGTAATTTAATTTAATTAAGGCATGCATGAATATAAGTATAATTTTACACCATTGTATTTCCTACATGCAGCACTTAAAGAAGTGAATATGGAGGGAATTTTTCAGTGCAAAGAAAATGGACGAATACAAAAAACATTTGATAAACTATCAAATGAACTACACAATTTGAGACTTTGGAGTTTGGTTGCACCGCATCAGTGGCTGTTTCAGAAGTGTGCGGCCATCTTGCATCACGGTGGTTCTGGTACTGTAGCTACTTCTCTGCTAGCCAAGAGACCTCAACTCATCTGTCCTGTTATGTTTGATCAAGAACATTGGGCGGAGATTGTAGTATGGAAAAATCTCGGAGTTCGATTGAGCCCGGCAAACAATTTGACTGTGGAAGAATTGAGAACAAAATTGACACTTATAACAAATACAGAAATGAATGACAGTATAGATTGTGTGTATACAGAAATTGTAAAGGAAAACGGCGTTAAAAATGCATTAATTGAAATTGATAAGATTTTGCACAAATGACATACAAAGCATTTTACTCGTTATCACTGTTATCACTTATTTCTATACTTTGCTATAATGGCTCTGCATTACAGTTCGGCTCGTGTAATTTATGCCTCTCAGGGGCAAATGTTCTACCACATCTCTTGCATGGAATCAACTCTCTCTCAAACTGAGAGTAGCTATTCTGATAGTAACGTTCAACTAGTTTCGCAGTTAGTCCCTCGTCTGTATAAACATTGTCAGGTAAGCTGCTCACTAATTGTTCTGGGGTATCTCTAGACAGAGCTCGTGCAATGGCTGGCTTGTGCTCTTTCTTTCTAGGGACTGGCTTTCGTTGGCTGAAGGGCAGTATTCTGTTTTCTGCATGCCATTTTTTCAGGCACTGCGGTTCGTGAATTGCAATCGATAATGACCCAAACTCTCGTCCGCAGATGTAGCATGCTTTAGTGGGTGGTTTTCCTTGTCTCTTTGGCGACTTATTTTCTTGTTTGGCTTCATTCACTCGTAGTAGGTTACTTGTAGACGGGAATCTGACATTACAGGCACTCACTCTAGCTCCACTTGGGCTGCACGTTTGCGTGTGGATTATCAATCGATCTGTAGCAACAATCTGCTGGCACTGTTCACATTGAACGCTTACGTTCGTCTCAGTGAATTTCTTAGTGGAAGCTGATGGCATTCCGATACCACTGGAACGAAGAGCACTGTGTCTGACTGTTCTAGTCTGTGGTCTTGGTGGTGCAGCGTACACAGTTATCTTCTCCATTCCTGATGGCAGTCCCATGGTTATTATAGTGGCCACTTTTTGGACATTATGGTCATCCAAGTTCATCTGATCATTAGCCATTGCAATTGGATGTTTTTCAGTCTGTTGTAGTACAGGGGAAGATTTTCGACGTCCGGGACAACGCTTTTCGTGAATTAAAATTGAATGTTTGCCAAATTTCTCTCCGCAGAAGTGACAAGCACAGGTGAAGGGCTCCCATCCGTCCTTATCCACCGTGTCATTTGATCCGGGATTGCTTGCTTTCAAGTGAGCACTTTGATCACGTTCAACAAGAGTCCTCCTTGGAGCAGTAATAGGCTGTATATCAAGGTTTACGCCTCTGAGCGTGCTCTTTGCAGCCTCACACTTTGTTGGCCTTCTAGGTCTTGACTGGTAGCTGCTAGTTGAGCCCCTCCCCCTAGCCCTGGGGGCATCTTTGGCTTGATGCAAAGCTTTGCAACTTCCATCACTACAGAACAAACAGTTTTCTGCAGCTCTCCTTGTAGTCCTGCTGACTGCTCGAGACCTTGGTGTGCTGGAGCATATCTCTGCAACTGGTTCTGGCAGCTCTATTGGAATGCTGGGCAGTTTGACATTAATCCATGTTTTGTGTGATTTTTTAGCTCCTGAAATCTCCTCATCATCAGCTGTGGCTTCCTGCTTCCATTCCTCTGCCATAAAGGACATGACTTCAAGTTCAACAACTTTTTATGTAGCAAGCAAAACTTTATCACTATGCAACGACGTTCTAAAGGTGGGAGGGGCTGCATAAATAAGCAGAGTGTAGTAGGCTCATTATACGCCGCCCTTGATTTATAATAATTCAAAACTGATTAAATTTTAGCACAAAAAGTTGTTGTATAATAATAGAGTTAGGTGTTTGTATGTAGAGTCTTTAGCCAGTCTGCAGCCCTCTGCGATATGTTGAGTGCAGCGTGTATGGGACACACCCCCTTCTCTCCATTGAGGGACAGGCCACACAGTCCCAGGTACGTATGCAGGGGGTCTGCAAGGTGGGGTATTAATGAAAATAATGCAAAATTGGGGTTCTGCAAAAAAGTTAGTATGCATGCTAGAGCTCCTGTAACTAGGCCTATGCTATATAATTATACCAATGTCGATGATTATTGTAAGATACGTATTGTGCTCACCAGGATGACATTCTGGCCATTTTGAGAACCCTCCAGTGATGCTGCACTGAGTAGAGAGGATGTAGCGTCTGTTCCAAGCACTGTCCACCAAAGAGCCAATCCCAAGCAGCTGCACAACACACAAACAAGCAACAACCAATGTAAGGCATAAAAACCCACTAACAACTATAAAGAATGGAATTGCACAATCCTTATCCAAATCAATCCTAGATACTTAATCTTAATCACTTTCAAAGAAGCTCCAACCCAGAATGAGTAGCATGTGTCAACGGGTTTGTTGGGACGGCCATTGAAGCCAGTCTGCTGTCTCCGAATGCACCACTTCTTGAGTCTCTCCAGCTCAGCAGGTGAGAAGGTGGAGTCCAACCTGCCCATCAATGAGAGAGACGCAATTGCACAGAATGTAGAGCCTCCTGTGGTGTGTGTGTGGTGTGGGAGGGTGTGTGTGTGATGTGATGTGCGTGTGGGGGGGTTAATGTGTGCTTACCATGAGACTCCAATAATGGTCCTTGTGCTATCCCATGATCATAGCTCTGTAATAAAGAGACAAATCAACTTACTACTCACATTAGCAACAACTTACCTGACTGGTTTTAATAAACTCTGCAGCCTTGACGACGTCCATTCCCTTCCAATCATTGAGCATGTAACAGACACAGCAGGCACAGTATACAAACCGCATGTCGTTCTCTGTACCCTCGGCCGTAGAGCAGAAGCTACCGTCCTTTTGTTGAAGGTGTCTCACTCCAGCTAACACACCCTCTCTGTTGACACGGGAGAGGTCATCACCTAGCACCAGTAGTGAGGCTAATGCTGTGTACGTCATGGCAATGTGGCTTGTATTGTAGGAGATGTTCACCTCATTCTGTGTGTGGGGGGGGGGGGTGGGGGGTGAGTGTGTGTGTGTATAACTTCAGTACCGTTGATCCAATGTCAAAAATTTAATGATTTTCTGAAAGCTTAGAAAGAGACCTTTCAAATAATGTATTTAGATCCAATATTTGTTCAGGGCCATAATTTGTCATTTTTCGGCTTTGGACCATGGGCTATTATCCATGGTCCAGCCAAATTGGCAAATACTTTTATTGCTCAAATATGAAGTTTGATGATACCATTTGAAACGTCTCTTTCTAAGCTTTCAGAAAATCATAAAATTGTTGAAATTGGATCCACGGAATTCAAGTTATGGCAGCTGAAAGAGTCCCCGAACAATTGAACAGAGGGATGTAGTTGAACATCTTTCAACAGCCATAACTTCAGTACCGTTGATCCAATGTCAACTTTTTTTAGATTTTTTGAAAGCTCAGAAAGAGACCTTTCAAATGATGTGTTTCAATCCAATTATTTGTTCGGGACCATAATTTGTCATTTTTTGGCCCTGGACCATGGTCCATTATCCATGGTCTGTCCAATTTTAATTCTCATAATTATATGAACTTCGCTGACACCATTTGAAAGGTATCTTTCTAAGCTTCAGAAAATCAGAAAATTGTTGAAATTGAATCCACGGAATTCAAGTCATGGGTGGGGGGGAGTGAGGAGGCGTAGTTTAACATAATATTGTTGGTTGCCTGAGCAGCTTATAAATACACCAACCATTTTTTTTTTCATATGCGCACATCGGAGCACTACCTACCTGACTGGAGGTTGGCTGGTAGGGAGCGCCAATAAAACTGCCTCCTCTAAAACCACACTGGTAGAGGTTGCTATGAGACTTGTTGGGCAATATTTGCTGAGCGTATATCCAGTCCACCATGTCTGCCTTGTCCTGGCAGCTGACCTCACTCAGTCCGTCCAGCACATCCAGTCCAGACACACCAAAGAACAGGATAGTCATTCTGTAAGGGAAAAAAAATCATCATGAACTCCTCATGCAGAGGGTTACTATATACTGGCAACTGTGAAGGATAATTTATATATACGTGTACCTACCTACAATACCATAAAGGCAGGTTACCATATTTTATGCATGCAATGTGGATATTATGCTCTTGCCTGCTAGTGTCCAGGCCCTGTGTCTCAGTAGGGAGGACTCCCATTATTCTCTTCGCGTACTTGATGTGTCGAGGCAGCAACACCTCCTCTTCGACAGCCTCACTCATCTTGCCTGGTCTACTATCCCTTATGTTTTCTATTAGAACGCTGGAGAAAATCGTAAAAAATCGTATTATAAAAAAAAAATAAAAAAAAAAATACGTAATTACGTTCGTAATTACGTATAATTACAAGCGGCTGGCCATACAGGCAGCAGAAGGTGTTGACCAGTTTCCCGGCTTCCCACCCACAGCTCCGGAGACCCGGTTTATAACCCACACGCGTATGTGGGTGAACTGCAAACAATTAAAAAATGGGACAGTCCTCGATCTGGCCGGTTGGCCTTTGACCTTACTAAGGTCACTAGCTCATAGATTAGGCGTGGTTTTCATGAAAAGATGGGTGTGGTGGTCTGGTCCCCACACTCGCGCAGAGCAGATGCAGATGGAGGACGGTTTGCAAGAAAGAGAAGACATCCTAGCAGCCAGGGAGACAGAGTTTGCTCATACTCAAGGTAATTCAGATCTGGTATTGGCTTGGCTGTATCTGTGTTTCTATCGTCACACCACTATACTGTAAAACCTCGATTTTAAGCGACACTTTAAATAATTACGTTTTGCAAAAGTAGAGTTTTAATGTACACAAAAAAATGAATTTATATGGTGCTATAATTATGGGCGAAATGTCAAAGTGTCTCTTATTTAGAGGGTCGCCTTAAATAGAGGTTTTACGGTACTACACTATCGTCCTGTATTTCCTCTCTTAGGGGTGACCTACCTGGACCATGCTGGGACCACCCTCTACTCGAGTGTACAGTTACAGTCCTACCACTCTGATCTCAGATCTCATCTCTATGGCAATCCGCACAGTCAGAATCCGAGTAGCAAGCTCTCGACAGATGTCATCGAACAAACTCGCGAGAAAGTCCTCAACCATTTCAATACCAGCCTCTCACAATACGATATTGTATTTACGTCAGGTGCTACTGGTGCTCTTAATCTACTAGCTGAATCATTTCCATGGACACCAGCTGCAAATATACCTGAGCTCAATACAAGGAGAAGTACCATTGAGGTCCGTTATCTACCGAATTGCAAGATATATACTGGCGATAGTTCAAACTCTCAGGCTGCTAATAGAAATAAGGATAAAGTGTCTACCCACACTGGAAGTGTATTCTGTTACCTTGAGGACAACCACACGTCTGTGGTGGGAATGAGGGAGACTGCAGCTACTCGTGGTGCTAGCATCGTGTGTACCAATCCTGAGAATATAGTTACAAATCCGGAACTCAGTACAGCTACAAATCTTGCGAAAGGAAAAGCATCAAATTCTGCCTCAAATTCTATCTCAACTAATAGTGATGATTCTATGCAGCCACCTCTCCATCTCTTTGTTTTCCCCGCACAGTCAAATTTTTGTGGGCGCAAATATCCTCTAAAGTGGACGCACCAGATACCCACTGGACAACTTGTGTTTGAGACCATCCCATCACCTCCTGGCCGCTGGCTGGTTGCCATGGATGCAGCATCACTCGTATCAACCAGTCCGTTGGATCTGTCTTCGTATCCAGCGAATTTTGTGGCGATTTCGTTCTACAAGATGTTTGGATTTCCGACTGGTCTTGGTGCTTTGCTTGTACGTAGAGACTGCTGTGGATTGCTACGGAAGGGTTACTATGGCGGTGGTACTGTGGCTGCCACTGTGAGCAGGGAAAGGTTTCATGTACACAGAGCACAACTCCATGAGAGGTGGGTAGTATCTGTAACAGAACATAGTTATCCTTGACAAAATAACTCTTGTGTTATGGCCCATAATTATAAAGTGATGTATGAAGCTTATTATACACACTGACTGGAGTCATAGTGTAGTACCGTAGAAACTGGATTATTAGTGCATACGCTCTTAGGGTCAATAGAGTTCTATACGCTTATATTCGAGAATGTAATACTCTCATATTTTGTGCAAGTGTGTACTAACTATCTAACTCCTCCAGGCTGGAGGATGGGACTGTGTCTTTCCTGAGTATTGCCGCTCTGTCTCACGGCTTTGATGCTCTCACTCGTATTGGCCGAAGCATGGAGGACATCTCAACACACACCTTCACACTAGCACAGTGAGTTTATCGTTCTCATACAGATTAGATAGATTCCCAGCTCCTAATCTTATACACATTTTTTGTCCAATGAAAGTTTTGTATCTGAGTTTAATCACACACACCCCCCCCCCTGTTGCAGGTATGTGTACACTTCTCTAGCCCACCTTCGCCATAGCAATGGCTCTCCTGTGGTCATCGTCTACTGTCACGGCAGATACGCTGATCCCTCACAACAAGGACCCATCATCAACTTCAACGTGCTCAGATCTGATGGACGTGTGGTTGGATATAGCGAGGTAGACAAATTGGCTTGTGTTTACGATATTCACTTGAGGACTGGCTGCTTCTGTAACACTGGAGCATGTATGAGGTACCTGGACGTCAGTGCTGAAAGGGTTAAAGAGCATCTGAAGGTGAGCTGTGGGGAGAAGATTCAATTGTACTTCTATTTTAGGAAAGGTTGTGTTTTATCCATTGAATGTGTCATGTTTTCGGAGCTATCTTTGAGAGGCTGTAACTTGTGTTTCGAACGTCCAATTTCGAAAAAATTATTTGCATTTAGTAGCTGTTTGATAGTGCTACAATATGGTGCAGTTAAATCAGTGATTTATTTCGGGCTCAAATTGTCCATTTTCTGAAAAAAAGCGTGGGCTAATAGTGGGTGTTTTTTCTGAAATGGGCCTATTTTCAGAGCTAACTTCGATTGTCCATAACTTGTGTTACGAACGTCCGATATCAATATTAAAAGTTGCATTTAGTAACTCTCAGGATAACCTTTCTAATGGTGTACTTAGATTCAAGTTCTATGATTGATTGAAATCCAGAAATTTCAACAAAAACAAAGGCTATACCCCCCCTAAGTGTTCCCCCTGTCCCCCCAGGCTGGCCACGTGTGTGGGGACAGTGTGGACCTGGTCAACGGAGAGCCCACTGGCACTGTGAGGGTATCCCTGGGATACATGTCCACACTACACGATGTTCAGACTCTCTTGAGCTTTCTGAAAACTTGCTTTGTGGATACTCATACAGAGGTTGTTGTTAGCTAAATATTATTGTTACCTAACCCTTGTAGTTTTACGGCCAACTAAACATTATGACCTATGATTGTACTAAATCCATTGCTATAATTATTTCAAGCTATCAGCAAGCGAATTTATTTCCTAACTCTGCAGACAGTGGGAGGTGCTCCTAGTATCATGCCCAGGAGAGAACCAGCGGAGCAACACTTGACTGAGAATCATGAGATGAGCAATGGAGACTCCATTATGCTCAGACTAGGAGATCATATTGAGGCCTTTGAAAAAAGTATAGTCAACACTTGTGTATTTTAGTTGCACAATATCCCCCCCCACACGAACACACACACACACACACACACACACACACACACACACACACACACACACACACACACACACACACACACACCACACACACACTCACACACACCACACACCACACACACACACGCAGACAGTGGCCTCCACGATGTTGGTCACCTCTCTCAATTGACCCTCTATCCAATCAAGAGTTGTAACGGCCAATCAGTGAGCAGCTGGCCGATGGGGACGAAGGGACTGCTCTATGATCGAGAGTGGATGGTGGTAGACGAGAGGGGGGCGGGGCTTAGCCTCAAACAGGAAGTCAGGCTCTGTCACGTCAAACCAGTCGTGGACTTGCTCTCTGACACACTCACACTATTTGCAACTGGTGAGTGGGATTGCGGAGTACCGACATTATTGTAGCTCTTTATTCTGTGCTTGTGTGTGTGTAGGGCAGCCTCCTCTTGTGATAGGGCTGGGTCCGGATACTGGGGCGTGTTCTGGTCATGTGAGCACTCGTGTGTGTGGAGATAGGTCAGCTGGTGTGTGTGTGTGTGTTGTGTACCTACTACATTTGATACATGTCTCAGGAATACTGTTAGCACTTAATGATGACTAAGAGTTTATTTGTACGTGTACGTACCTTCCTATTATATCCCCCACACACCTCGTTAATGCCCTCCCACAGAGTGACCCCCCACACACCTCGTTAATGCCCTCCCACAGAGTGAAGGGTTTGGACTGTGGGGACGAAGCAGCCGATTGGCTATCCACGGTTCTAAACAGACGTTGTCGACTCTTGAGGCAAAATCCACAAGCCCAGCGACTATCACAGAAACCAATTGACCCCCATAACGAGAGGGCCACCCCATTGTCCCTGGCTAACGAAGCGCAGTATCTCCTCATCTCTGAGACAAGTGTCGAGTATTTGTGTTCTGCCGTGCACGAGAGAGGTCGTTATGACAACTTGGAGGTGGCTGGTTGCATCACTCGATTTCGACCCAACCTTGTCGTGAGTCCGTCTGTTGCTAGTGGCAACGGTTGCTTGGAGCCGTACGCTGAGGAAGAGTGGGAGAGAGTGAATATCGGTGGAGCTGGTTTTAATGTATGTACATTATGCGTAACCCCCTCACATACACGCCCACCACACACACACACACACACACACACACACACACACACACTTGTACAGGCCATTGGTGGCTGCCGTCGGTGTCAGCTGGTGTGTGTGGACCCCACTGATGGTGGGCGGAGTCCCGAACCACTCAAGACTCTCATGGAGCTAAGAGGAAGTAAGGTACGTTATTTACTTTATTTCTGTGTCCAAATGTCACATATAATCTTATTCACATGCAGGTAATCTTTGGAATATATCTCACAAGAAATGCTGAGACTAGCTTGATATAAATTTTTTTATGACAATCAACAATAATAATTATTTTTATTTGTCACGAACAGCAATAACAACAAGACTATACACTTAAAATGCAATTATTATAATTATGTAATGCACAAAATTAATATATTTTTTGAGAAACGACACTTTCGTAAATCCACATTAAAAAAATATCACAGTTGCTCCTTCTACACAAAAAACAGTCACTGGGCAAGTTCTACCACAAAATAACATCTTGTTTTACAGCTAAAACTTCTTGAGTTGAAAATTTGTCATTACATGCTGTATGGGGATAAGAGAGGACATGAATCAATCAGTATCACATATATATATCAATGAATACCGTATAGCAGATAATTTTCGTGGGGTAAATATTCGTTATTTTCGTGGGCAAGCTGCCCTCCACGAAAACGTAGGCATGGTTTACCGGAAAGCATGCAACGCAATGCAGGCAATGACATGTTTTACTCACGAAAATCACTTGCTATACGGTACATAGGCTTTGTAAGCAGCAAAATGGAAATACTAGCAAACTTTATTAAATTATATATTAGCAGACATTACGCATACTCACAAGAATGGTTGGATACAGAATCCAAACACCATAAGGAAGGCCAACAATGAACAGAGCAGGGTTGCTATGACGATGAACACAATATCGCCACCTGTCAGACCATAGAACACAGGATTAGGGTTTTCCGCGAATCTCATCGTGATAGACTCGTTGATTGCCCGGTCTGTAATGAAGTCATCCAAACTGTATTGTCCTGTAGAAGAGAGGGATGAAATAGAATGATAATATTGCTAGCCTGGTAATGGGGCAGCAGACACACACGCCCACGCCCACGTATGCAAAGTTACTTACGAGGCCACCCACCCACGCCCACACACACACATGCAAAGTTACTTACGAGGCCACACCCACACACACACTCACGAGGCCAGTATCCTAGAATGATAGCATTGAGAACGGGGTCATCTTCAACGGTAAATCTACTTCCATCACGTCTAAAGGCTCCAGGATGCACGTTCTGATCGATCATTCCATACGTGTTGTTACTAATGATGATGGCATTTCGATCCTGGAACTGTCTGATAATGTTGTTAGGAGTAGTACTAACTCCTGCTGTAAATGCTGCATTAATCGAAGGAATCGGAATCTGTCTAGCTGGACCAGTTGGATCAGTGCTATCCCTGAAGTAGAAGTTGATCAGAACACTGCAAGAAAAATAAAAGACAAAAATTCGAATATTTGGACGGTAATGAGATCCCTAGCAAACAAACGCAGTAAAGCAGTAAAATGGAATTATAGTAGGCACACACATAACACAATTAAGACATACGATTCGGTGTAGAGCGAGACATCATAATGATAGACACGGCCTATGCAGATATTAGCGGTGGTGATGGGTGGCTGCAGTCCACCTAGGTTGATGAGTGCAACAATCTGTCCAACGAGAGCTTGCTTCTTCACACTGTCCAGGTACGCTAGGACGGGGTATTGAAGGAACAAGGACCACACGTTCACTGTCCTCCCGCTATCAGTCCCTATCACGTCTTCCACCACAAGTTTACCTTGGGCAGGGCACTAGAGGTAGTAAAATAAATTCAACAATTGATAATTCTTGTGCTCCTTGCGAACCTAGCAATACATAGAATACTCTCTATAAGACATGCAGAAAATATATTGTGTACAGCCAAATTAAGAGACACCCATCATTGCAAGCTAATAACAATAATAGTATATCTAACTCGGAAATGAATTGCAAACCACTCACAAAGAAATGCTCGGCTCTGATACCTTCGGCCTGGGACCGGTTATATCTCACTCCCACAGTTAAGTTCTGTTCGGCAACCACGATGGGCGATTCTGTAGACATTTCAGTGGTTGCTTCCATGGTGGTTGCTTCCATGGTGGTTGCTTCCATGGTGGTTGCTTCCATGGTGGTTGCTGCCATGGTGGTTGGTGCCGTGGTTGGTAACGGGGTTGGCGTCGGGGTTGGTGCCGGGGTTAGTGCCATGGATGGTGCCGGTTCCATGGTGGTTTGTGCTATTGTCAGCGACACTAAGCAAGCCAGAACTAGCCACCTCATTGCCATCGTTGGATACTGGTGGTGAGATTCTATAGGGAGAAGAAAACAATAGCAAAAGAGATTAACAAGTACACCACTTAGTAAGTTGATCCAGCTTGCACGTCAATTTGCATTGAGTTAACTCAACTACCAAAAGGAGGAAAACAAACAGCTAAGGCATGGCATGTGATAATTACAAGTAGGTCATGAATAACTATAGACAGGAAGTACTCCAGGTCAGCCCTGGCCACAGCATTGTGTTATGTTGATGGTTCCTGCTCTACTAATAGGGATGGCTACACACACAGCTGGCTTCTGGGCAGGATGTACGGGTAAATAACAGCCCTGACCAATGCAGTGCTCTCAAAGTATTAGGAGGGTAAAGTCCCAGATAATTAATCATACACACAAAATTATACAGCTAGTACCGATACTAAATTGAGGTAATAAAATTGGAGATATATTTTTTCTAACAACCATTGAGGCTTGAAGTAGAGTAACAGAGCTTGTACGCAACTCACACCCACCCAACACCACGTTGTGCAGACACGTATACTTTGCATGGTGATATGCTTCGCTGCATTATTAAATAGGCATTTATAATTATATTAGTAACAGTGGGTCCTACAATAACCATAGCTACAATAATCGTTAGCACAGCTATAGTTAGAGTTTATACTCGACAAGTGTCAATATCACCGTACGTATGTGTGACTAGCTAGCTGCAACACATTGTACCATTCTCATATAACAGCAATGTGTTGATATCATGTAGGTACATGCACAGGCTCAGATTGCAAGCTATCTCATATTATTATAATTATGTGAGTGGAGCATTGCAGCCCTAGGTAGCTCAGGCAGTGTTATGCAGACCGTGCAGCCTTACTACTGTATGTATCAGAGCATGCACGCTAGACTAGGAGAACACTCACTGTGTGTGGACTTGGTGGCAGGGAGAGCGTGCAGCTGGAGGGACTGAGTGCGCTTCTGACTCTGTCAAGATGGAGACCTGTTCAATAGCAGCTAGCAGCTAGGGAGTACCTTGGGCTGGGGGTCATCGATGAGTATATTGACGGAAGTAGTACATGTATCAGGGCTGTCAATATGGTGTTAATTTGTGTCAAATTGATTCATTTCTAACACATTATTGATCCATTGTGATCTTCTTTTTGTCTTTCTTGCCTCCAAGATTGTCCATGTGTCGATCTTTTCCCGACGCATGCGCAGTAGAGGCAGCATGGTCACAAAGAGGTTATTGTTGCATGTTGTTGTCTGCATACATAGGGAATAGCACGAAAATAGAGTATAGAAACAATATGCAAATAAGCATATTAGTTCTATTGACCCTATGGTCGTCACTGACAGCTGCACAGATCCCCTCAGGCTGCGAGTGCCCACTGGATTGCGTCTGTAGTGTGTCCAGTGGAAGCATCGACTGCTCAGAAGCAGATCTCAGATTTGTACCAGTGGAGGTGAACTCTTGTGAATGGCCTGGAATCACTACACTGTAAGCTAGCTGTACTCAGATCTATCTCTGCAAGCAAGTTGTACGTAATTTATAGATATGTTAATCATGTGAGCAGCCCCGCCCCTCTTTTTGCAGGGACTTGAGTGGCAATTTCATAGGGACTGTGCACAGCTATGCCTTTTCTCAGTTGGTCAACATCACAAGCCTGTAAGCATGCATTCTAAAGTAGTTTGCAAGCTTTCCGTTAATATCCATGTAGGCTGTTGATGAGTTGTCACTAATTACCAACGACAAGTGATACATTTTCTGTTTTTTTCCTCACGCGCAGATACTTGTATGATAACCAGATTTCACAGATTGAGGATAATGCGTTTGTTGGACTGGAGTCACTGGAATTATTGTACGTGAATAATTGATCAGTATTGACACTGTTTGATTGATGTTCATTCCCAGGTTCCTCGATGGTAACAGGATTGAGTCACTCTCACGTCTTGTGTTTAGATCACTCAGGAAACTGACCAAACTGTGAGAGAAATAATCGTATTAACTGTATTTGGGGTAGCCTACAGTCCAATAGTTTACAGGGGGAAAAATTTTTGTACAGCGGAACCTCACGCAATGGCCGCCCCCGAATTAATCCAAGTGTGCATGTTCGTTAATTTAAAATGTTTTATCACTTTGCTGAGTGTAGTAAGCTTTATGGAATATCTCTGTAGTGTAGCATGGTGTTCACTGTGCGGTCCTCAGGCATTATGTCATCCAGTCCTTATATTGCACAGGCTGCTCTATTCCAACCTTTTGACTAATCTTCCGTACGGCATCTTCAGCGAACAGAAAGCCTTGACGCAATTGTAAGTCATGTGTAAGTCATGTGATGCAGTCATGTGAGATAGTGTTACTCGTGTATATATGTACTACAGGGCTCTATATGACAACAGACTGAGCAGCCTACGCACTGAAGTATTCGATGATGTCACTACATTGGAGGAACTGTATGTACACTGGGGGATATTTAGTAGCTACAGAATGCATCCTTTTTAGTTGGGACAATTCGATCATGCTAAAATAATGGCCTCTTATCTGTCTACAATAGCTAGGTGTAACCGTTTTGTCATCACCTAGTATATTCGTATGTTACTAGGCTAGCTATAGTTGTAATGGTTTGTCTCAATGTCTACACACACGACAGCTATCTCCACGAGAACCTCATCAGTGATCTCTCCCATGCTCCATTTCGTAGTCTAGTGCGACTGCGACTCCTGTGAGTTGCCATGGTAACACGAGTAGCTAGCTACATCATTGTCTGCCGGTTGAGTTTCTCCTGTGTATGTAGACTTTATATTATACACCTTTGACTGGCTATTATTAGATTATCCTTTGAGCATGCACATATTTTAAGACAGTAATTACAGCAAATTTGGCCCCCTTCTGTAAAAGTAACAATAATATGCATGTTATTGGCATCCACTGTGTAACATTACCTCAGTTTATTTGGCCGCCTGTTGTGATCTTTGGGCAGTGATAAGGTCAACAATGTCCGCGATGTGTTTGCACAGCAGGGTTTGTTTTTCATGAGGTTTCTATCACAAGCACTGAATGCATGTACCTAAGCATCACTCTTCACACACACACACACACACACACCCACACCCACACACACAGGTACCTCAATGACAATCGGCTAAGCTTTATATCCAGATTCTCTTTCCTTGGGCTGGCCAAGCTCTATCTCCTGTGAGTTGCCAATACTGATCATATAATGATAATCATTGCATGCAGCAGACTGTCCCAATCTCTTACATGTCTAACAACAAGGAATGATGTGAATTAGAATAGTCATCAACAATCCCAATTAGTCTCTAAACAGTGGGAATAGATGTTTACTTCTAAAATGTCGTGAATCCTTATTGTTGTGTATGTGTGATAATCATATCACCTTTACTTTCAGTATTCAAGTTCATAGTTCTGTAGCTAGGCTAGTCACACTCTCCCCCTGTACACCACATGATACAGCTATAGGCTAGTCACTAGCTCTCTCCCTGTGCACCACATGACACAGCTATAGGCTAGTCACACTCTCCCCCTGTACACCACATGACACAGCTAGGCTAGTCACACTCTCCCCCTGTACACATGATACAGCTGCATGCATGGACAATGCTTACAATGATCAGGTTACTATGGTACCCCAATATGGGTGAATAGGGCAGCTGTATTTGGGAGTGGGGCATTCATATACTGCATGACTATTACGGCTTGTCCAACATTATTGTACTATAATAGATTATGCGTTTCTGACTAGCTAAGAGTTGCATGCTGTTAATAGCTGCTCTCTGTGTGTTTTGGACTAGGTTGACTTTAATTTGCCCTAAGCTGCACAAGTCTCTGTATGGTATTTAGTGTTGTGATACTTATGTTTAGGCTCACTTTGAGTAAGAGCTTGTATAATATCCCAGTTACTAGTTGCTATGGTGGTGGGTTTGTCTGTCTGGTATTAATAGAGCATTGTAACATGGCTGCACTATAATTGTAACCAGACCTTAGTTCACAAGCATATTGCCAACAAGGTCAGCCTGTACATAACTACGTGCTGTACAAGTGCTATTATCTTGATTTGGGGTGATGTCCTAATATGGCACTCCAGTTGGTGGGAGTAATTCAGCTGGCCCTAGCAATGCATTCTTGGGTAAATTCCACGATCCAACTGTGTGACCTTTTAAGGTCATGTCAAGCTCTTTCTCACTGTTGACAGCCAGCTAGCCAATCAGATCACAGCTCTAGAAGCCCAGGAAGCAGAGCTATAAAACAAGCCCTCAGATTTTGCTGACCACTTTTTGGGTGTTTCTCAACCTTGCAACTATCTCAATCCTGCAAGCTCCTCTCTTACAAAAACAGCAATCATGTGTGACGATGATGTTGCCGCTTTGGTCGTAGACAATGGATCTGGTATGTGCAAAGCTGGATTTGCAGGAGATGATGCTCCCAGAGCTGTCTTCCCCTCTATTGTGGGCCGACCCCGTCATCAGGGAGTGATGGTTGGTATGGGACAGAAGGACTCATACGTAGGAGACGAGGCTCAGAGCAAGAGAGGTATCCTCACTCTGAAGTACCCTATTGAGCACGGAATTGTCACCAACTGGGACGACATGGAGAAGGTGTGTGTGTGTGTGTGTGTGTATCTACCTAGCTTTGCCTTGTAGTCATGGTAGGAGCATTGCATTCGTACTTTTACAGCTGTCTTGGCAAGTAAATTATGCAGCCTGCCTTATGTATATATCTTGATTTTGTTAGCATTTTGCTTCCACACTAGCATAATAGCTAGCTAGCTCTGGTGCAGGGTGGAACTAAGTTTAATAGTGCTAGTGTCCTTTAGTATGCATGAAGTAATTTGGATGGTGTACTGTAAGCAGGCTGAGATATTGGGCCAAATTAATCTTGCTTATCCTGTTACAAAGTGATTACCCGGTTACGTTTCCTGGTCAGCTATTGCATAATTATACGGTTTCCTGGTTAACTGCTATTACCTTATATGGTCAAAGCTGTAGCATGCCAGAATTTAATTAGTGGTGACAGTAATCTTATCTTAACACATCACATCCTCTTACATCACACAGCTTCCTGGACACACTTAACTAACCTTTAATATTATCTATCTCTCGTGCAGATCTGGCATCATACCTTCTACAATGAGCTGCGTGTAGCCCCCGAGGAGCACCCCGTCCTGCTCACAGAGGCCCCCCTCAACCCCAAGGCTAACCGTGAGAAGATGACCCAAATCATGTTCGAGACTTTCAACACCCCCGCAATGTACGTCGCCATCCAGGCTGTGCTCTCTCTGTACGCCTCTGGACGTACCACTGGTATCGTGTTCGACTCTGGTGATGGTGTCTCCCACACTGTGCCCATCTACGAGGGATACGCTCTTCCCCACGCCATCCTCCGTTTGGACTTGGCTGGACGTGATCTGACTGATTATCTCATGAAGATCCTGACCGAGCGTGGCTACTCTTTCACCACCACTGCCGAGCGTGAGATCGTCCGTGACATCAAGGAGAAGCTCTGCTACGTTGCCCTTGATTTCGAACAGGAGATGGGAACTGCTGCCTCCAGCTCATCGGTCGAGAAGAGCTACGAGCTCCCTGATGGTCAAGTTATCACCATTGGAAACGAGCGATTCCGATGCCCTGAGGCTCTCTTCCAACCCAGCTTCCTCGGAATGGAGTCTGCCGGTATCCACGAGACTTGCTACAACTCGATCATGAAGTGCGATGTTGACATCCGTAAGGACCTGTACGCTAACACCGTCCTCTCAGGAGGTTCCACCATGTACCCCGGAGTTGCTGACCGTATGCAGAAGGAGATCACCGCCTTGGCACCACCCACAATGAAGATCAAGATCATCGCACCACCAGAGAGGAAATACTCCGTATGGATTGGAGGTTCCATCCTTGCCTCTCTCTCAACCTTCCAACAGATGTGGATCTCAAAGCAAGAATATGATGAATCTGGCCCATCCATTGTCCATCGCAAGTGCTTCTAAATACATAGCTCAATTGATAACTATTGTTAATGTATTTTAGTTGGTTTTTCTTTTTTTTTTGGAGCAGATCAGTTTAAAAAGTGCGAGAACTTCAATCGTTATTTTCAACTCTCCATTGATCATTCGATTTTGTATGATTGTTTGTTAGTTATGTTTTGCTTAGGATTTTTTGCTAGCAATTAGTAGAAAAATTGAAACTGTTTAATAACTTGAATATGAATTACTCCTGTTATATTATGTAATGATTTGCTAGCTATATGATAGGTCGGTCAGTGGGTGGTGTGCTTCAGGTTATATACGTGTAATTCCTCTGTCTTGCGGACACTATGTTGAGGCCCGATGTTTTGTTTTGTATAAAACGATTCATTTGAGACAGTGAGGTTTCTGGCCATGGCTGAATATCGCAGTACACCTAACTTCATTGATCGATGGCCGTTGGGAGGGGTTACACGTATAGGAAGAGGTGTGGGGTCCTGTGAGGCTATAATGAGGCTATAATGCTATATTTAGTAGTTACTGACAAGGTGTCGATATCCTAGTCCCCGTGGTTTCTATTTTCATGGTGTTGTAGTTGTTGTTTGATGTATTCATCTCCATGGCTACAGGATCCTTAGCCGGAACACCATATCAGTGATTGAGAACGATACGTTCAACCCAACAGGGAGCCTACAATACCTGTGAGGAGTGTGGGCGTGTGAGGAATGTGAAGAGTGTGCATGCATTGTGGTGTTTGTGTGCTACACCAAACCAGAACACCTTCAACTACGTAACTTTATACATTATTGTCTCTTTAGGAGCTTCAAAACGATCCCACTATATTGTATATTGAGAGAGTTTCAATTTCTCTTTCTCTTTCAGGTATTTGGAGAGTAACGGACTTACGTATGTCAATAGACTTATGTTTGCTGGCCCAACGCAGCTTATCTCCCTGTGAGTGGGCGTGAGTGGGTGGGGGTACCCCCTCTTAAAGTTCGTAATGATACGTATCTATTTTGTTTGCAGGCATTTGTACGCGAATGAGATCACTCGAATATCAGATGGAGCGTTCTTTAGACTCAACAAGCTGCAAAAATTGTGAGGCCACAGTTAGTCACTTGGTTGCGTGTGTGTACGGTTGCTATGGTGTGGGTGTTTACAGGTCACTGCATAGCAACCATATCAGCAATATCCGTAAAGAAACGTTTGTTGGAATGGACTCGCTACAAGATCTGTGAGTCCGGGAGGTGATTGTGTGTATCATGTGACTCTGTGTTTCCATGCAGTGTTCTCTATAACAACCAACTTCGCAACCTCACTCGTGACTCCTTCGCTCAGCTGACTAACCTGCAAAGATTGTAAGTGTTGCAGCTCTCAATGTACGTGCATGTGCATGCATACATGTAGGTGGCTGTATGGGAACCTGATAACGTGTATTGTGTGTGTAGGTGGCTGTATGGGAACCTGATAACGTGTATGGAACCAAGCACTTTCAAGGGACTCAAAAATCTGCAAACATTGTGAGTCAGTAGTTTCAGTGTGTGGCACATCTGTTGTTATTATCCGCAATTATTGCCTTGCGTTTTATCCGTTTCGGTTAGCTGTCTTTGAAAGCATACATGTAATTGATGCATTCAGGATCTCTCAGGATAACCTTCCAATGGTGTGCTAGTTTAGATACAAGTTCTTGGTCGAAATCAAGCAATTTCAACTAAAGCAAAGGCTATGAGTATTATAGCCTCATGTTTTCCCCACATTTCAGCCGTTTTGGTAGCTATCTTCGGCAGTCCGTAATTTGTAAATAATATTCAGGAATTTTATTCAACTAATTATTGTATATCTCAACAGGCAGCTGTCGTCCAATCGGATATCGTACATCCCCGACGAGCTGTTCCAGCACACACCCAACCTTCTCTACTTGTAAGACAACATAGTTATGTGGTGTGCATATTCTGTTGCTTGATCAAGGCAAGTTTGTTGTGAAGTGTTCTTTTAACTCTACAGATTTCTGTATGACAACGACATTGCTAGCGTTGGCAACACGCCCTTCAAACACTTGCCTCGTCTAGTACAATTGTGAGTACTGTACCTGTGACATCACAATGAGTCATAATGAGTCATACTGACCACTCTGTAGGTCAGTGTACTTTAACCCCATCGAATATATGGCAGCTGGTGCTTTGGACGGAACAAACAGCCTCTACTATCTGTGAGTGCGAATCACATGACATACTTGTCGTGTGAACATCCGAATTCAAAAAATTAGTAGCTGTTTGGTAGTGCTACAATATGGTGTGCTTAGATATAGGATTTATTTTGAGCCCAAATTGTCTATTATTTTTGAAAAAAGCATGCATGGGCTATATAATTAAATGAATGTTTTCTCTAAAATTAATAAGTCTACTTCCCCTCTGTGCAGACAATGGAGTGACTTTGGTGAGGACAACCACCTGGTGTGTGACTGTAGTGCCCTCTGGCTGTACGAGTGGATGATTGCCCGCCCCCTGCAAAGCAGTGTCGTGTGTGCAGAGCCAGCTCAGTATAATGGTGTGGACCTCAGGGCACTGCAGAGGGCAAGCTTCGGGTGCAGTAAGTATTAGCATTGCGCTTTTGTCTGAAATTCAGCCGTTTTGGTAGCTATCTTTGATAGGCTGTAATTTGTGTTTCGATGATCCTGACCTTCCCATATGCAAGTTTACAATTGTAAAAGCAAAGGCTTTGATCTGTTCCATTTATAAGTATAGGCTTTACAATACTATACCGTACAATATTCAATATTTCAGGTGGTGCTGTATTGAGTGTAGACGTGGGACCGGACTGTGACTACCACGTTGTTCCTCGTGGTGGGTGTCTGCGGCTCACATGCTCCTCATCTCCACGGGGGGTCGTTGTCTGGTCACGCCTGGACGGAGATGAGATTCGTAGGAAGCCCAACACATGCTCGAGTAACCCCGCCCCCTCCACCTGCTCTCAGGGGGGCGGTGGTGATGGTGTGCTGATAGTGGAGGGTGTGGAGAGTGAGGACGGTGGATACTACCTCTGTACGGCACAGTTCCACAACATCACACGTTCACAGATCTGCCGAGTGATTATCGGAGGTGGGTGGAGACTCGTGTGTGTACCTATACATAATGAAAGGTCTCTTTCTGAGCTTTCAGAAAATCTAAGACATTGGATCAACGGTAACGGCTGTTGAAAGATGTTCAACTACCCCCCCCCTCCCCCGTTTAATCAATGGTTCGGGGACTCTTTCAGCTGCCATAACTTGAATTCCGTGGATCCAATATCAATGATTTTATGATTTTATGAAAGCTTAGAAAGAGACCTTTCAAATGGTACCATCAAAGTTTATATTTAAGAGATAAAAGTATTTGCCAATTTGGCCGTACCATGGATAATAGCCCATGGTCCAAGGGCGAAAAATGACAAATTATGGCCCCCAAAAAATATTGAATCTAAACACATCATTTGAAAGGTCTCTTTCTGAGATTTCAGAAAATCAAAAAAAAATTAACATTGGATCAACTGTAGTGAAGTTATGGCTGTTGAAAGATATTCAACTACCCCCCCTCCTCCCCCGTTTAATCAATGGTTCGGGGACTCTTTCAGCTGCCATAACTTGAATTCCGTGGATCCAATACCAATGATTTTATGATTTTTTGAAAGCTTAGAAATAGACCTTTCAAATGGTACCATCAAAGTTTATATTAAGAGTATTTGCCAATTTGGCCGTACCATGGTCCAAGGGCGAAAAATGACAAATTATGGCCCCCAAAAAATATTGGATCTAAATACATCATTTGATAGGTATCTTTCTGAGCTTTCAGAAAATCAGAAAATTTTTTGCGTTGGGTCAACGGTACTGAAGTTATTGCTGTTGAAAGATGTTCAACTCTACGAAATTTTGGATTTATTTGATTTACTCGTTTCTGGCAATTAGTATGCTGCTATTAATTACACTCCCCCTCACAGAGCCCCCTACGGTGGACCGCCCCCCTGCAAGCGTGGTCTTAGTGTCCCCTGGTCCAGCTGTTTCCTTCTCCCTCTCTTTCTCCGGCAGTCCTCGTCCCACTGTGACCTGGTACAGGGTCTCCCCTATGGGAAGTAGTCGACTGCTCAGTGAGGAGGGGTCCCAGTCAAGGTGAGAATAGTGGAGGGACAGTGGACAAATACTTGTATCCAATAGTAACCATAATCACACCTGCACTATAATATTATATTATAGCCCTGTATTGTATTCCTTATGTACGTTGGTTAATTGATATTGTCTGTGTTTGCAGATACTTTGTGAGTGGTGAAGGTTCGCTAGTGATACGACAGACAGTTGTTGAGGATCAAGGAACGTACAGGGCGGAGGTCAGGAACGGTGCGGGACTAGTCAGTGTGGTGGCACAACTATCCTTCTATTATCCGAACAGCTGTCGTCGGGACTGTTTGAATGGAGGGCAGTGTGTGCAGCTGCCTGTATGCTCATGCCCCGAGGGCTACTTTGGTCGACAGTGTGAGGAGAATACAGAGACAGGTGTGTGTGTGTGTGTGTGTGTGTGTGTGTGTGTGTGTGTGTGTGTGTGTGTGTGTGTGTGAGGGTGGTGTGTGTGTGTGTGTGTGTGTGTGTGTGTGTGTGTGTGTGTGTGTGTGTGTGTATGTGAGGGTGGTGGGGGTGTGTGTGTGTGTGTGTGTGTGTAAGGGGGGTGCTGTAGCATGCTTGAGAAGTATTGACGTTGCCTGTGGCAAACTTTAATTTTGGCCTACACTTTTTACTGGAAATGTTCTCTTGTATTGCAATGAGAACTTTTGATAGCAGTCAGTATGTTTTGTTTTCTCGTACAGATTTGCCAACTGAGGCCCCTCCCACAACCACACCCCCTGTCACTACCACTGAGGATGATGCTAGCGGCTCTGGAGGTTTTGAGGACTTCATCGATTATGACGATTATGATAACTCAACAAGTGGAGATGGAGATGGAGGCAATAAAGGAATGGAGAATGTAAATGGATTGATTGATGACGAGGACTATGGTGGAGAGGAAATGGGTGGGGCAATGGGTGGGGCCACACAGACAAGACGCAAGAGAGAGGATGAAACAAATGAAGAGCTGCTTACTGTGTCCCACAAGCCGAGGTCAAAGTTGTCGGACGCTAGTGCTCAGTACGAGTATCACGAGACCTTTGACCCTTATCAGAACATTCCTAAGAGTAAATGAATTAAATAACTCGTCTTTTGTGCTGCCATTATATATATAATTATATAAATGTATAATTATTATGGGACATGTGTTCGAACAATAATATTTTTGTATAATTATACAACACTTGGGTCTCAATGAACATTGTTGATATTATTTAGTTCATTATAATATAAGTTGTTCATGATGGGGATAGTTTGAGTGCTTCTACTTGTGTGGTTAGTCCAGCCTTATCAGGATCGGCCATCTTTGACAGCACTGCCTGAGAGGGGGTTGCATAATCAATGACATAAGGCACAGCTACATGTGCATAGAGCTATATATTAGCACTGCCTGAGGGGGGTTGCATGATCAATGACATAAGGCACAGCTACATGTGCATAGAGCTATATATTAGCACTGCCTGAGGGGGGTTGCATGATCAATGACATAAGGCACAGCTACATGTGCATAGAGCTATATATTAGCACTGCCTGAGGGGGGTTGCATGATCAATGACATAAGGCACAGCTACATGTGCATAGAGCTATATATTAGCACTGCCTGAGGGGGGGTTGCATGATCAATGACTGAGGGGGGTTGCATGATCAATGACATAAGGCACAGCTACATGTGCATAGTAATGTATGAGCTATATATTGTATGGATATTACCGTTGGTTGTTGATGGGTGTGGCTCATGTACCCCACACACATACTCTCCGTTGTGTGGCCCCAGGAGAAGTGGACGTCACCTGATCAAATAGCGACCAATAAGATAAATCATGCACACACAGACACACATGACATACACTTACCGTCTGTTGTGAGATTGAGTGCAATGACTCCTGCTAGTTTAAACCTCTGATCAACAGAGGACAACCGCTCAGAGCCTGAGGGGATGGTGGAGGCACGAATAAAGACAGAAGATAATGTTAACTCACGCAAGAATTTATCAGTCAAAGACTGCTCAAGGCTAGAGTCTATCATGGATCTGGGGAATGTAGCATCATCAAATAAAAAAGAAGGCCGTTTTTTCCATCAACCAATTCCGTAACAGTGGTAAACCATGCACCACTGTTGTGAAATTCGGTTGAGGAATTCAGGTACTAATCTTTTAGGACAAGCTCGTGAGTGGTATAATTTGATGTATTATAATTATTGCAATAATGATTATTATCTTTGGTACAGTACTAAGGGGGACACTGTTTTTTCTATTCTGATATACACATGGTTACACATAGCCTCCTTCACCGGACTTCCCTAAGTGAAGTGGGAAGTGCGGCCTGGGATCGAGGCTAGGTTACACATGGCAACACACTCACTCGGCACATTCTTTAGCCAGCATGGTCTTGATGATGTATTCTCCAGTACCTGGGCACTCATATGAGAACACACGCTATTAAAGTAGTGGCCTTACCTGAAGTGCTGCAAGCGACAGCTCTGCTCTCTTTGCTGGGTGTGTGCTGGGCCCAACAGCCACACCCAAACACAGCCGCCTGCCCCACCCTACCGGGGAACTTGAGGGAAATTCCCCCACTAGACACACCCCCTGCAACGCCCCCTCGTCCGTCCAGGCATATAGCACCCACAGTGTCCAATGGAGGTTCCTCCTTCTGTGTAGAGGAGGAAGAAGTTACACACTACCGTATTACTAGAATTTTGCGGGTGAAAAATCTTTGCGAACGAGCCAAATCAGCAGAATTTGCGATCTAACTATTTGCGCTCTGGCGAGGATCGTGTGTAATTACCAAGTACTAATTTATATAACTATGCGAATTGATCAACACTCGCAAAGTTCGCATAATTATGTTTGATGCTCGTAAAACATTCTAGACATGGTACACAGTAGAGCTAGCTCACATTGTGTCCGTTATCCTCTCTCCTCCTCTTGCGGTGTTTTGGTGCAGGGGAGGAGGCTCCATCCAAGCGTGACTTGTGGTCCAGGTATACCTCTCGGGCACGATCAGTAATGAGCTCATCAGGCTGACACAACCCACAGCCTCGCTGCTCCGCCCATAATCGCCCACCCTCTCCAGTCAACATTCTATAAAACAAAAAATAAATGTTCAAACTTTTTTTAGCAAAATTTTTTTAGCAACGAAGGTAACTAACAATGGAGGGACTCTCCCCAGAGATAGGGTACCGTGGGAACTATCTCGTAGCATCTCCAGTGACACTTGTATGGGGTTCACCACACCTGAGCAGCACATGATAGTCAGGTGACATAGAGTCGTATCATATGACAGTTAGAGTACCTTGCAATGCACCTACAGAGCCGAAGCCACCGTCTCCATCCATGACACTAGCGTCACACTCAACCTGTCCAGTGAGACTGAGGTTAGAGCCCAGGCCAGAGTTAGTGAGGGGGCTGGACTGGGGGGGGGGGGGCATAGTAATTGTCATTATAATGCTATCCACAAAATCATGCTGTTTTGGAACTGAGTAAAGTTAATAAATTGCCAAACATACAACATACCTCAAGTTCTGATATAGCAATGGCTACCCCCTCAGCTGCATCCCTTCCCTCTCTCAGTGCTGCCATTGTCTGAATAATTACAGCTGTACTAGTTTATACATGCATAGTACCAGGAGCTATTTAAATAGTAAAAGTACGGAACATTAATTTGACATCATTAAAAATAATGCAGTAATATTTTGGCGTAGATTGTATGTACCTTAAGGCAAGCCGTTTTACACAGATCTTTCAGTTTGGTACCATTGGAGTCACTATGGTAACCTGCGCCTGTGAGATCGAGAGTGAGGAAAATAATTTATCGTCATTCAACGATGTAATACATTCTACTTGTGGCATGCAAGCAGCCATTTTATTACCTTAAACATACCTGCATGAACAGCTATGAAAGGGTACGCCATCTCCTGTCTGCAGAGAAGAGCAGGCTGTTTGTAGGGGAATTCCCTTCCATGTAATTTTAACACAACATTCATTAATGATCTTTACCAAACAAATCCAATGTTTGGGGGGCGGCCCCGTGACATTTCCACTTCCTTAATTTTTTTGCCATTGTCACATTTCTGATGTGTTGGTTATTAGTGGTCCTTTGGGGTAGGCGAACGGGGAACTGGTCATCGCTTAAATGTTACCATTGACAAAAACAAAACACATGGTTCGTGGGATTTTTTAAAATTATCATTCAAAGTGGCTGCACAAACAATTAAATAAAGTCATCAAATTCTGCGCCTAGATCGTCCTCTCCATAATCGTCAAAGCGTTTTGAAGCTTTGCCCACGGCCTTGGCTCCCAGCGACACTTTGCCTTTCTTCTTCATCTTAGGGGCCTGTCAACAGGGGTGGAGGTATAGTTATACATGCTTGGGCTGAGGTAACTGATACTTGCCTTTGCTTTTTGTTTCTCTGTTGCCAAGGTGCTGAGTGTTGTGCTGAGATGCCTCAGGTCCTCAATATCCACTGGAGAATAAAAATAAAGAACTTAAAACATTGATAGAATGCATACACACAAAATCACTTACATTCTTTGCATACTCTGAGTAATAGCTTCTCGACAAACTTTGTGTAAAACTGAGAGGTCTGTGTGTGTGTGTGTGTGTGTGTGTGTGTGTGTGTGTGTGTGTGTGAGGAGGAAGGAAATGTAAATATTGAGAACATACCACACAAGAAGGCTGTTGCTAACTTCCTTGTAATGCGCTACAAGGTTCCCATTACAGCTATAAACAAACTCTAGGACATGACTACTATTGTGGGATGACACTGGTACTTACCTCGTACGCGGTAATCTTGTCACAGAGTGCTTCCCGGAACTTATCAAAATCTTCTTCTAACTTTGGGTCCATAGAATCCAGCACCCCGGGGGCAACACCAAACGTATCCATAGCAACAGCCAAATCCGAGACTTCTTGCAACTTTCGTTGCCTCAGTTTCTCAGCTAGCTCATCCTCGTCCGTCTTCTGCTGCTTCTTCTCTTTGGCCAACTCTTCCATTCGACGCTGTGCCTTCTTCTCAGCAATCCTCTCCTCCTTGGTCTTCTTGGACTCTGGGAGAGGGAGGGCAGTCAGGTGTGTGTATGGTGCTGATTAGATACATACCTGATGATTCAGTTTTGACGGCAACTTGTTCTGGTTTAGCCTTTACAGCCTACACAGGGAAATAGTTAGTCTCGCGGGCCATACTCCACAATCTGACATGATAGGAGTATGAGTATGGCCCGCGAGACTAGGAAATAGTGTACACATCGTAATAACAATATCATACACACGATTCCCGGATCCCACCGACTTACATCAATGTCCAATCCCTCGTCCTCTCCCTCCCACTGGTTTTGGGGGTCCTCCTTCTGGAAACCAGCCTCAGGGTCGAAATCATCATCATCTATAAGATAATCACAGAGCACCATCAGTCACGTACACTAGCCCAGCGTGATCACTAGCCAGCCACTTAATATATGGCCCTACTGTATCCTAGAACTCACCCCACGCAAAATCCTCTTCTTCAGACATAATGAGCCTATAAAATCCAACACAGAGCTATTTCTGCTGCGCTGGTAAGAGTTGATAACTTTCCAGGTTCAAAGTACAAAAGCAAGATATCCACACCCACGTGGTCAATGTAAGTTTAGTCCACGTGGCTTTCTAGTTTGCAAGGATTATAAGCTTTGCCTCTAATGCTATGGCGACTCCACCGTCCTCTCAGAAGAAGAAAGGCAGGAAGCAGACACGAAGGAGCTTGCAAAACTCTCCCAGTACAAGTGAGAAACCAAAATACCTCAAACAGAATGTTTTTCATTTGGTTATATAACGATCTTTACCATTTTAGGATACCTGCAGTGGGTGCCTTTGCTAGGCAGTCCCAATGCACTTGTACCCAGCTCCAAGAAGGACCAGTATGGTGATATTCAGATAGATAATGGAGTCTCTCCTAGTTCCCTACCAGGAGGGCTCATCAGTGTGGAGGGTAGGCTTCTATATGCGTCTACAACATCTACGGCTACCATTGATATTGGTAAGCCCTCTCGTTCCTACTACTACTGTTGTTATTATGATTGTCGTGTAGGTGAGCATGTGCCCATCCGCTCCGACAGTATTCTCCTTCATCCTCTAACTATGGAGGCGTTAGGCGTTGCAATAGCCACGTCCGTCCTAGTGGAGAATATGCAGGCGACTGCATGTAGAGTGTGGCCATGCGTGAACCTGTCACTGGATGGTAAGTAATAGGGGAGTGTATTGAGCGTGTATGGAGATGTATTGTATCTCCCTCTTGCAGTAGTGGGTGTTGGGTCGGCTCCCTTGCTGAGTGTGGGGTGTGTGGTGGGAGGTATGGTCAAGATCTCCCCCCTAGCTCCTGGAACAACTTTAGTGGCCGGCCAACTGGACCTAGAACCAACCACAACAGAGTGAGGGGAATAGATGCGTGCTGATCTAATGCACTGTCATTTCATTTCAGGGACTCAGCGGCGGATGAATTGCTACTGACCAGAACTTTTCAAAGCTACCTACTCCACATGCATAGTACGTGCTCCTCACCACCTCTATTGCCATGGTACCTATATTTTCTCAGCTGGCTATTCCGTATGCCCGGGAGGCTACCTATCAGTACAGTATTACGGAGAGGAAAGAGTACTTCAAATAAAGTCTATCACTCCATTGGATCCGGCCGATACGTCTAACATCACCCCAATTAAAGAGAAACTCTCAGAACAATTTTCAACTCTCTCTTTGACCTCTGACCCACAGAAGACGGAACCACTCTCCGCCCACTCATCTCTTAACACCTCAGTCTACAAGATCACTGCTAAGACCAAGATAATCATTCAGAGCAAAGAAAACAGTCCCAATTCATCTTCATCTAAAGTAAGTCACAGTGTGTATATTTATGCTGATTGTGAATGTGTTATTTGTAGACGAAAGATCATCCGAGCTTGTCCAGTTTTGCCGGAGCACAGAGACAAGTACAGCTGCTCAGAGAGTTAGTCCTCTATCCTCTACAGCACCACAAGAGCTCTCAGTGTGAGTGAGAGGCAATAATGCTTTCTTATTAACCTAGTACAACTGTACAATAGAGCATTCTGTTACCCTGGAAGCATACAGCAATAATTGTATCTATACAATTTAGCACACAAACAAATGTCCTGGAATTGTTTAACTAATTACTTTTGTCCCCCCCCCCCCCCCCACCTCCTATAGCTCTTAGTTTCCCTCGTGGTGTGTTACTGTACGGTCCTCCCGGTGTGGGCAAGTCACTGTTAGCACGATGTCTGTCCAATGAAACACAGGCTCACACTATGCAGCTATCAGCCAGCCAACTATCACTAGGCAACCAGGACTCGGAAGGGAAAATACAGGAGGCTTTCAGTGAGGCAAAAAAACAGTAAGTATATTTGCTAATAAAGCACCCTCTCCTGTATTCAGCATAATTATACATTCTCCCCCTTCTATAATTATAGTGCTCCCACTCTGCTAGTATTGGATGACCTCCATGTACTCTGTCCTCACCGTAACTCCGCCCCTAGTGAGAGTGAGAGGAGATCCACTGCCGCACTTATCACGTGTTTAGACTCACTCGAACAAGCCCCTCGACACATAGTCGTTGTAGCAACAACCAATCAGATTGAGGGGGTGGAGCCTTCGCTTCGTCGCCCCGGGAGATTTGATCGTGAGGTTGAGATTCATGCACCCAGTGCTCGAGAGAGGAGAGACATTCTATACGTCCATCTTAAGACAATGAAGGACGACATATCGGAGGAGCAACTAACTGTGTATGTTAATTCAATTTTTTCTTTCAACAAAATTTTTTCGTTTAAAAAGTGGAGTTTTCTTTGATTTCTTTGTTGCCTCCACAGGTTGGCTAACTCCGCCCACGGTTATGTTGGTGCGGATTTGTTGGCAGTGTGTGTGGAAGGTATGATGATGGTGTGTGGAAAACGTAGAATATTTGGTCATTTTTTCTGCCAGCTCAACACAAGGCTCTTCATCGGGCTCTGAACTGTGAGGGTGTGGAAGATGTGAGGGTTGTGAGGGTGTGTGTACAAGATATGCAAGACGCCCTGAGGGAGATACGACCTAGTGCAATGAGAGAGGTGGCTATTGAAGTACCTGAGGTGTGTTTGTTGGCAGCCTTTGAAATAATGAAAAGTCGCCAGGAGGGAATCGAACACACACCTTACCTATCATGTGATCTACTAAGCCACCACCCTAACCACTAGGCCACACCTACTTTCCCATAGTCATCACATCTACCGTATAGCGTGTATATTTCGAGGGTATAAATGCTCGCGGTTTTCGCTGATTAAGCATGTACCGTGAACATTTATACCCACAAATTTAATATCGCATGCATGCATACTGCAGAAAGGCTGCTATTCCGCAAAAACCTTTCTAACGGTTACTCCGTGAAAGTTTATACCCTCGAAATATACCCGCTATACAGTAGTTATGCCCTCCACTCATTACAATTAGATTGTTAGCAAGTGTGTACCTTGTTGGTAGCTAGTCAGGAAATGGCTATTATAAGAGTATCACTGACCAGGTGTACTGGACTGATATCGGTGGGCAAGAATCTGTCAAGCAGAGGATGAGGGAAGCCGTGGAATGGCCACTCAAACATCCAGAGGTGTGTTGTTACTAACTGTGTTATAAACTTATTATGGAGTATAATTGTTATTACTACTTTTAGAGTTTCAAGAGGCTTGGTGTGCGTCCTCCGCGGGGGGTCTTGTTGTTTGGCCCCCCAGGTTGCAGCAAGACGATGGTTGCTAGAGCTCTCGCCACTGAGAGTGGTCTTAACTTCATAGCTGTCAAGGTATACCCTAGTTACAAGATTATTACTGCCGAAATCTCTGCATATACAGCACAATGGCTACTTCCTGTGGTCATAATCATCTTGGAGTATTTGTGTAGGGCCCTGAGTTGTTCAGTAAGTGGGTGGGGGACTCAGAGAGGGCGGTGAGACAGGTGTTCAGCCGGGCCAGAGCAGCTGCCCCTGCAATCATCTTCTTTGACGAGATTGATGCCCTGGCCGTGCAGAGGAAGAGGTAGGGCCTGGAGAAGTCAGACTGTATTTTGTATTTTGTATTGTATCAAGTCCATTTTTTTGTGCTGTAACTGTATTAACTTGTTGTGGCTGTTTTAACTTGATCACCTAAGCTACATAACTTCTATTACTTGTCCCCACACATACACAGTGATGCTTACTCCCCCCCCCCCCCACTATCCCCACACATACACAGTGATGCTTACTCCCCCCCCCACTATCCCCACACACACAGTGATGCTTACTCCCTCTCTCCCCCCCACTATCCCCACACATACACAGTGATGCTTACTCCCTCTCTCCCCCCCCCACTATCCCCACACATACACAGTGATGCTTACTCCCTCTCCCCCCCCCCCCCACTATCCCCACACACACACAGTGAAGGATCATCAGTGGCAGACCGTGTCCTTGCCCAGCTACTGACAGAGATGGATGGAGTGGAGTCACTCAGTGACGTCCTGGTGGTGGCTGCTACCAACAGACCCGACATGATTGATAAAGTACGTATATACCGTATAGCGGGTAAATTTCGTTGGTGAAAAGTTTCGTATGAACTACCCATTTAAATTCGTATTTTAAATATTCGTACAACTCAGGATAGTGACTTTGAACCTATTGCAGTTGAATAATTTCGTAGTTTTAATTTTTGTATGATGCTACAATACGAAATATACGAACCATACGAAAATATACGATAGTGATAGTCTAACAGCCCCCCCCCCCCCTTAGGCATTACTGCGTCCTGGCCGCATTGACAGGATGATCTATGTGCCTCTACCTGATGACAACACCAGGAGGCAGATACTCAACGTACGTACAATACTCTAGTGCAATTACAGCGCCAGAAAAATTATTATTTTGTACGAGACTATATACATAAAACATGTGACGAATTTTGAGTGGTGCTGTAATTACATCAATTATGGTACTATGACATTTTGTTTTACTAGTGTTATTTGTGTTTGCAGATACAGTTTAGGAAGATGCCTGTTGCAGAGGATGTGAGAGTGGATAGCCTGGTTGCTCACACTGAGGGCTATTCGGGAGCTGAGGTAAGTAACCATGGCAGCACACACAATATGAATTGTGTACTACATTACTTTTCATTCATTGTCCTATTGTTCTATTGGGTATAATCATTATCGTATATTTTGCTGGTGAAAAACCTTTGCGATTGAGCCAAATCAGCAGAAAAATGTTGCTATTGCGTTTTGTCAAGGATCGTGTATTTACCAGTACTAATTTTTTAGGTTTTTTGTTGCGAATTGATCAACCCTCACAAAGTCCGTGATGCTCGCAAAATATTCTAGTAATACGGTACCCTCTTTTTCTGTGCAGATTGTGTCACTGTGTCAGGAGGCTGCCCTGTGTGCTATGCATGAGGACATCACCTGCTCCCTTGTCTCACACAAGCACTTCATGGAGGCATTTGATGCTGTACAACCTCAGACTGATAAAACCACTATTGAATTTTATGAAAAGTACATTTCAAAACGATAATTATTGTGTGGTGATTTTTTGTGTATTGTGGTAGTTTAATGGCCGCCCTCATATGATTGCCACGAGGCTAGTGGAGCATTTTTATAATACTGATCGGTAAAAAAAATGGAAGAAGGCTTGAGTGTACTGAGGAAACAAGGAGATCAGATCTTTCTGAGGCTCACTAAGACGGCACTGACACTGGTGCAGAACATACTCAACGATCCAGGCCAGAGCAAGTACAGGAGAATCCGTGCTGCATCGCAAGTGAGCCAGCCAGCCAGCTGCTATATGAGCTAGCAGCTAATAATATACACACACACAATGCTGCTGCACAATGATATTGTAGCCTGCATGATTATTGTAATGGCCCTCTCCCCAATGCAGTATGTGTCCAAGCCTGGAGTGCCAGAGTTGCTGGCTGGTCTTGGCTTTCATCTCAAGGTCAGTAACACGATGCATGCAACCATTAGCAGATCTGTTGTTTGTATACAGAAACTCGTTAATGCTATTATAGATCTGGCTTTGTGATCACTGATTAAAGTTCAATATTGAAGACGTGAATAATAATAATTTATATGCACTCTGTAACAAAACTAACTTGGAAGCTCATGAATTGACGAGCTTGAGTAGCTAGCAGCTTGATAGTCATAATCTGTACATGCACTGATCGTTGTTTACCAAACACCTAGACAAAATCTTTATCATTATTCTTCCATATTGTCCTTCTTGCTGGCACAGGGTGAGGAGTATGTGCTACCCTACTCTGTGGAGACCCTCATCACTAAGAAGAAACAGCTGATTGCGGCCCGCAAGGCTACAGGCTCTCTGATTGGCTGGGACATTCCCTCCTCTAGTATAAAGTTTTCTAATGTCCTGGGCAAGGGACAGTTCGGAGATACGTTTCTGGGTCAGATGGAGGGAGACAAAGTGGTGGTCAAGGTTCTGAGACCAGATTGTGGGCAAGAAGCAAAGAGCGCATTCGATAGAGAACTGGACATTCTGAGGTGAGTCCCCCAGCAATAGAAGTATCATTTCTTGAACTGAATACAAACTGGTAGCTATTAGCCAGCCACCATGTCCTGTTGTCCTGGTTATTGGTAGCTACCAACCTCCTGTTGCCCTGGGTTATCTGACACTATAAGCATCCTCTTTTGATAAGAGATAAGATGGTTGTGGGTGCATTGAAAGCAAGGTCAGAGGATATTGGACCCCACTAGGACTATTCCTGCCTGCACATTGCTCAGGTTCACTACCCTAGTAGGAAGAAGGAAGTTTGTGGACTTGATGCCTCTATTAATCGGTTTTGATGATTTTGAAATATGCTTGTTTTGATGGTTTTGATAGTTTATATTTGTGGCGCAGTGCCAACAATTTGGATGTTTTTTACGTAAGTAAGTACATGGTGCCATGATTAATTAGTACTATTGTTGGTTCATAGCATACCAGTAGTACTTGACCATCAGGTAACCAGGAGCCCAACTTACAACTACACTGGCACCACAGACGCTGTTGCTATGGCTTTTGCTGTCTCCAAGCTTTTATTATAGTAATTTCCTTGCATGTTAGTGTGTATAAGAGCCAGAGACTTTGCTGGAGGGCTGTAGTGAGTGGGAGGAAGGGGGAACTTGTGTGCAGTGGAGACCACTTAGTGTTGGTTGTGGGAAGTATCTGGTTTCATATCTGGCGCCTTGCACGCACACACACACACACACACACACACACACACGCACACACACACACACGCACACACACCATAACTTTAGTGTGTCTATTTGATGGTTACCCTTTATTAATTATCCCCTGCCTGCAGTAAAGTGAGCCATCCCAACATCCTGCCCATGCTTGCTGTTACCCTCACTTCTGAGCCCACATCTCTCGTTATGGTCAGTGTAGGACAACTTAATGCCTGTGTTCTCAATAATATATATAACATTACTTGTACCACTACAATGAAGTCTGTACTCTATAAATTCAAGATGTCCTTCTATTCCCCCAGGAGTATGTATCAGAGTGTCTTCTTGATGTGCTTCACAAGCAGGAACTGTCAGAGACCACGATTCTGGACTATGCCTACCAAACTGCCTCTGCTATGGTCTACCTACACCAGCACAACATACTCCACTGTGACCTAGCCGCCAGGAACATATCCTCTCCTCTATAGTACAATATGTGGCACACACTCTCGCCCCTTAAGTTTCTGAGGCTACAAGAAACTATATACTGAATGTAATTATTATCTATGAAGTCTAGAGCATTACTTACACAAAGGAAACACAAAATCATTGAAATTGGATGACCAGAAGGCAGTATAGTATGCATATGTACAGCACTTGAATCCTGACCAGCCTGTTGTGTTGTTTCCTTGACTACCCACACTTGTACCTAGGAGCAAACGGTGAAATGAGATTATCCGAGTTCGGGCATTCTCGTTGGGACGGCCCCAGCAACTGTCGTCTCCATGACAACACCCGCCCCCTGTTAAAGGTTCGCTGGACGGCACCAGAGGTCATTGAGAGCCTCCACTTCACAAAGCATTCTGAAGTATGGTAAGTGATGCATGCACATTCCTTTTAACGTGGGAACTACAAATAATATGAAAGTGTGTGATTTTAGAACAATGCTTTTATAATGGCTAGAGTGTGTGTCATGTGGTGTCTGTGCACTCAGTGCTAGCTGTCTGCACGTCATAATAATATAACAATGTCATGTACCAAGAGTTCATTACTGATAGCCGTGTTTACTAATAAAGGTTCTCTCTGTGCAGTACCGTATAGCTAGAAATTTCTGCAGCCCAAAAATTATGTAAATTCTGCGAATGAATGAGTAAACGCAGAAATACTATCCGCAAATGCTTATTAACCATGCCTATTAACCATGCCTAATTTAACAGTTGAAAGTTCAATTCGCAGAAATAATTATCCGCAGAATTGAAGGTCTTATACATTCGCAGAATTTTTGGGCCGCAGAAATTGCTAGCTATACGGTATTTTGTTGTGTTCCTCTGTGTACTCGGAGTTGGTGTGTCACATAACTAATCACTACGTGTCAGTGTGTTATCAGTCAGAGGCGGCTGTTGTGGTCTATTGGAATTGTAGTGATGTGTTTGTGTGTTGTTTGTCTGTTGATTGAAGTGGCTTATCAACAATTATGAGGTTTCTAGGAAGGCTAGTTATTGTTTGAACATTCCTGAATTATCTTAATGAGATTCATGCATCTCTTGTAATAATCAATTAATTATCATTCAGACCAACTATGAAACTGTTTACTCTTTTGTACGTTGTGGTCTCTTATATTGTATTTCACTTTCCACCTACTTTCAACCACCCACTTTCATTCACGCGCTTATCCAATTATAGGTCATACGGAGTGTTCCTGTACGAGCTGGTGACTGGTGGCTCTGTGCCGTATGCCACCTTCAGTAACAATGATGTAAGTGGAAACACATCAGAACACGATTTTGAGCAGAAAAGGGCTAAAATAAAGCAAAACGATCGATTGCAATCACTCTTAAAATGTTCCCTTTAGTTTCTCTTCCCCGAGATAATCTAGAGAACTGTAGGAGGTCTATAGCAGCACAAACTATAGTGACTATAATTATTACTGCATGTCCTCTGTCGTCTTGGGTACCGACACTACGTCCCTAACTTATCGCTTCCCCTCAAAGTTAGGCTTGAATGTTTGTTGTCGCTATTTTGAGTAAAGATTTGCAACTTAACTTATTCTGTTGTACGTGTCAGGTGAAGTCAAAGGTGATGGAGGGCTACCGTCTCCCCCACCCCCAGGGATGCCCTGAGGAGCTCTACAAGGTGATGCTCCGTTGCTGGGCACAGAGACCTACTGACAGACCTCACTTCACTGAGGTGCTTCAAGGATGCATCCAACCATTGCAGGCCAAGGCTGCCAGGTATCGTACACACACACAGCAACGTAGGTAGGGCCTGGAGCTACATGCACAGCAAAGGCTGTAATTATACACATTTTAACTACTATTTTTGTACAATAGGATGTCTATAGTTACCTTATAACTATAGTGCACACACACACACACACACACACACACACACACACACATACCCGTACAGTGGAGATCTCAAGCCTACTGTTGCAGCTGAAGAGACCACTGGAACAGAGACCAAATCGTATGTTTACTGTCTCATTCTTATATAAATGTAGTGTGCATGTAGCGTGCAGTAGATACATGGTCTCTACACGTATACACTGTATTATTGTTGTACTACACCTATACAGGTCTCACAAATCAAGCGGGAAAAAATCAAAAGTGAAGGAGTTGTCGTATCAGTCAGTGGTTGTGAAGGGTGGTGGTCTACTGCGGGTGTACTCTGCCCTCGTTAACCCACTGGAGCACAGATTGGTGGTCGTGTGTGGGAAGAAGACAACAGTAGCCGAAGTGGTTGCCACGGCTCTGGCAAAATGCGGGAAACAAGATCTTGACCCAAAAAGGTATGAGTTGGTCAGTCTCTAGGTGATGTCACTTGATAGGATGTGGATGGTTTAGACAGGTGTTACCCACGCTCACCACAGTCATTATTTTAAGGGTCATTTCTTCTTGGGCTTTGTCGTAATAATGTACTAATACTGGCCTGTATGTGAGAATATGTGTGCAAGCTTACCCATCATAACGCCCACTCCACACTCCACACACACACAGTTATCGTCTAGTTCTTGTGAGTGGTTTGTCTACGGGTACTCCTGCTCACTATCTGGACTCGGAGGAGAGGGTGCTCTCGCTCAAGACCGAGGCCCCACCCACTGGCATGTTCGTACTCTGTGTCAACACACCTGGAGATGGTCTACTCGAGCTCATAGACTCTGTCAGGCAAAATGTGTGTGAGAATAATACGCAGTTTTGTTACAAGTGTCCATAAAATTCAATTTTTGTAGATTGTGTGTTCAGATTAGCGATTGCTGTTGCATGCATTGTTTACAGTATACTGTCCTCTCTGTAGCCTTTCATATTGTTTCATTGGTCTACCAGTTTATATTACAGCCTCCCCTTTGCAGCCTGCGTATGGAACAGCTTTCTCCCCTGTCACTCGTGGTTACCTGGTACACAAGGAGAAAGGGGCGGGACACAGGAACTGGTGTGTCATGGACGGATCCACCCTCCTCTGCTACAAACAAGAAGAGGTACAACACTTTGTTGGTGTACCCTTTTCTATATTTAAACAGGGGGGTACATTGCATGATTGTAGAGTTTAACATCTTTCAACAGCCATAACTTCAGTACCGTTGATCCAATGTCAAAATTTTTCTGATTTTCTGAAAGCTTAAAAAGAGACCTTTCAAATGATGTGTTTTAATCCAATATTTGTTCGGGGCCATAATTTGCCATTTTTCGGCCTTGGACCATGGGCTATTATCCATGGTACGGCAAATATTTTTATCTCTTAAATATGAACTTTGATGATACCATTTGAAAGGTCTCTTTCTAAGCTTTTAGAAAATCATAAAATTGTTGATATTCGATCCACAGAATTCAAGTTATGGCAGCTGAAAGAGTCCCCAAACCATGCATATTTATACACATTGTAGCTACTGTATGTGGTGTATACAGTGTGTCTAGCTCACCATGGTAATCACTTGCATGTTGATTGCCTCAGGACGAGGGGGTCAAACAACTGGAGAGCTATCACGACTTTATGAACTGCACGGTCTCACCAACTGGAAGCAAGAAGAGGTAAGATCGTCTTGGTTGTATTAACTTGTGTTAGAGAAACAAAATATGCATTTAATAGCTGTATAGTATTTAGACTTGTTATTGTATTGGTATTCCTTTTTAACCCCCCCCCCCCCCCCCCCCCCCAATAGACATCTCTTTACCGTGGAGACGGCTGATGGCACACTTCTCTCGTTTCAAGCCACGGACAAGGACAGTACACTGCAGTGGATCGAAGCCATCAATGCCGCTAAGACCTTCGACCCTTCTCCCATCCTCCTGCAGACTAGAGATGGTGCCGTAACTCAAGCAAGCTTTGTTAAATGCCAAGAGTTTGCCAAAGAGTCAACAGGGAAAGGACTGCTCAGTCCAATACAACCCGTCGTGCAACACAAACTCTCCACTTGCAACGGACACACGACCGCAAGTGCAGCTGTCGATTATGGCAAACAATGGACAGTACTCCGCAGTACGGGCCTCGTACAATGTTTAGTGAACGGACGTGCAGAGACCTTGTTTAATCTCACTGACACTTCAAGCGTAAAAGTTCACAATCCTCGTGAAATGAGAGAGGGCGTGGATTACTTCATTGAGGTGGAGAGCACAGAGAGCCGATTTGTCCTCAAAGCTGAAACCCCAACGGATCATTTCGACTGGGTCCTCGTGTTAGAGACGTACCTTCGCGGTCAAAAGAGGGAGAAGATTCTACACGACCACAGAAAGAGAGAGAGTGGCTATGTTGCTTTCAAGAGACTCTTACTGCTCCAATCCAACAAGGGCAGCTCATCGCAGCTGTACTGTATGCCCAGAGCATTCGATGATATGGAAGACATTTATGATGCCCCTTTGCCGAGGAATATTGCGCCCCCCAGAGAGCCGAAACGTTCCGAGTTGCTACAGCCTAAACCAATTGTTGAAGAACAAAAGAATGCAGTCCCCCTTCCGCCAAGAGACTACAACCCACCCCCCGTGCCCCCCAGAGATCCCTCGGGTCCTCCACTGCCCCCCAGAGTTCGCTCAAGCTCGGCCATCACCATCTACTCTCGTCCAACCAGTATATCCAGTTCTGTCGGTGCCCCAGAAGACGATTACGTACTAATGCAGTCCCCCAAAGGGGGGCACCCACCGACCCCTCGATTGGGAGGTAGTCTTGGGCGATCCCCTTCAATGCCCATCACCATACCAAACAATAGACCGTCAAAACGTTCAGTTCTTCTTCGAGCCAATTCTGAATCTTCCACACACAGTCACACGAGCAGTCCCTCCACACCACTGGGCACTTCTCTCAGTAACCTGCACGAAGGGTTTGAACTTGGATCCAGCTTCACTAACAGCCGTACACGTCAATCCTCCACTAGCTCTATACACTCCCTACACAGACAAAACTCCTCGCAAAGCTTACACTCGTATAGCCACTCCCACTTTCCCCCTCCAACCCCACCCCCTAGGACCCCGCCTAGGACTATGGAAGAACGATCCTCGGGTTACGGATCCCCTCTCTTGGATATGAGCCCATCCCCAAACAGGTCCCACCGCTATCAGAATGGATCACAACGTACTCTCGTGGGTTACTGTTCCTCTGAGAGCCCCAGGGGTTATTTGTCAGACTCCTCCCACCAGAGCCGTGCGAGTGAGACGAGTCGCAGTGATGGTATGGCGGTGTCCGAGGCTAAGCAGATTGGACGCATGATTGAGAGCGGGCGGTCCTCTATGGAGTCAACCGGCTATGCCTCCAATGGGTCCTCTACTGAAGACCTCCCTCAGGTGCAGTGCGTGTGTGTGTGTGTATGGGGGGGGGCTTGTGTGTGTGTGTGTGTGTGTGTGTGTGTGTGTGTGTGTGTGTGTGTGTGTGTGTGTTATAAACTACTAGGCAACCAGTCAACAAATGATTTATTTACTGCAACAATAGTGAGGGGGGGTCCCTTGTTGTTACTAGCCAGGTTGGGAAGTCAGTTTGCATTCTTATTGCCTTAATCATTTCTTGTTTGTATGCTGGCATGACTGTACATGTACATGTAATGATTGCGTCATTTCCCTGTTATTTATTATGCAATGTTATTGCTTGTAATGTGTGTTTATATATTATAGTATACCCCACCCCCGTAATGTGATGCAAGGTATAATATTTGTTGTACCCCCCACACAGCTACCCCCCGGGTGGGAGAGGGGATACTGTGAGAACAAGTGTCGCTACTTCTACTTCAATGCTCTGACTGGAGACAGCAAGTGGAACTTAGGGGAGGTTCTTGTCCATTGCGGCTTAGACAAGGTAACTCATGCAGAACATGTGATTTAGTCTCCTACAAAGCTGTTAAAATGGCTTATAAGTTGCGTCTGCCATTGGCATGTCTTTAGCTTTGCATGTAGTGTCTGTGAGGACATATTGTAGACAAAGCGGCTAGTTGTGTTATGAACAGTTAAGATTGATAATCACTTTAAAGTGATTACCGTATAGCGGGTAATTTTCGTGGAGTAAAAAATTCGTTCAACTCGAGAAACAGTGGTTTTCATGGTAAAATGTTCGTTTAGTCTCGTTGCCTGCCTGCATTCCTACATTCCGATAAGCCACGCCTACGTTAAATTTTGTGGAGGCCAGCTTGCCCACGAAAATTACCTGCTATACGGTATCAATCTTAACTTGTAGTATCTTAATTGGATATAGCTACAGGTCGTTGTGTTGACGGTTAATCTATTCATTTGTCTCCCCCAGGTTGGAGAGCCATTGCCGGGTGTTGGGTGGGAGGTAGCTCGTACAGAAGATGGGCGTGTCTACTATTACCATGACAGCTCAAGACGCTCCACCTGGAACATTGAGGAGACTCGCAGCTAGAGCATGTACACACACTAACTGTGAACTGTTGTTGTATTCGTTTATTATGTTTATCAAGTTTTTATTGTTGTTTGATAGTTGTGCACACAAACACCATTTTTGTGTATATATTTCGTGAATTTTCTTCTTATTATGAATTATGACTGTATTATTATTGCAAAATGATCAATTAAACCTGAGGTGTTTTAGAGATAATTACAGACTACCTTTACCCCATGGCCATTCATCACATGACCTTTATTATCCCATCACATGTGCCTATCACATGCATGATCAACAATTTATTTTGATGACATGATCTAACGCATGCATTATCATAATCCATATGTTGTACTACATGATATGCATAATACATGCACACAATAACACGTTTAACAAGTACTTGTTACAATCAGTACGATACAAAATAGTAGTCATGGCTGACAGTAAAATTAATGACAATTAAAGAATGTGGTGCACGAGGGAAAAAAGGTGAATTTCTTAAATATGAGTTACTTCACAAAGACCAGCTGATGTAGTCCGTGTGTGCCTGTCTCCATGGCAATTACAGGGAAATATACTAATTAGCAACAAAAACATGACCACTACTGACGATAACCCCAATACAATAATTATACATATATAAGACTGTGAAAAGAGTGTGCTTGCAGTTATTTCTGTTCGGCAGCCATCAGCTGTTGTCTTAAATGTTTCACCTTCTCCTCCTGTAACCTCAAATCTGAATCAGTGACCATTTTTGACAAATTCTCTATCATTTGTTTTCCTTCCATTCGTACAGCTCCGCTCGATTTACTCACACTGTTCTTGTTTAAGGTTAGTAGAACACTGTCTTTGGACTGGCCATTTTTTATCGAGGAGGACAGTCTCCCAGCACTGCGCTGCAATAGGCTGGGAATTACTGACATGTTGCTGAGACCAACCGCCTGTTTGAGAGATTGCTGAAGTTGTTGTGCCAATAAAGAGGTAGACAGTTTTCCCCCGGGGGAGGAGAGGGGAGACTTGAGGGACGACAAATGACTCAGAGTAGTACCAGCTGTAGTGGTTAGCAAGTTGAGCGTGGATTCTGACAGTTTTCGATTGTTTGAAGTGCCATTTTGCGTTGTTTTTGGTGGTGGAATGATGTCATCTCCAGTTTCGTAGTCACATGCCTTTACGCCGAGGAGTCTGTTCTCCCATAGAGCTGGTACTGCCACTCCAGAGCTGGTCGTTATGGGGATGGGGGAGAGAGGAGTAGATTTGGGTGTGTCTGGGAGGATCCCCTCTTTAGCGCAAGAATCAGGAGAGTTGGCGATGTTATCTTTGCCATCTTCGACCGAGGGCGACGGAACTCGTACGTGAATAACAGGTAGCTTGATGACACCGCATGTACGACGAATGGGCCCCGAGGGACGGAGAGGATTATTAGTCAGCGGGCGAACGAGTGGCATTGATCTAAACATTTCCACTTTCTTGGTAGTACGATCTCGAGCCCGCCTCCTCTGAGTGCCGTCTCCAGGGGTACCAGCTCGGCTAAAGTCAAAAGCAGACAAATCAGTGCAATCTCCGAGGAATCGAGCGATTTGTGGCTTAGAGCGAAACTTTTTACCACACGGACTGCAGAAATAGAGAGAGAGACAAAGACAAGTCAAAACATTTGCTATAAATAGCTGGTTACTATATATAATTACGACGACAGGGTATGTCACAATAATGAAGCACAAGGTGAAGATTTGACTAAAACACATTCCCTAAACTGTGTGTGTATAGTTGAACACAATGAGGCAAATAGTAGACGAACACACCCCATATTGCCACACCCCATATGGCATTAAGGGCCCAATTACCTCAAATACAATTAAGCACACAGGAATTACAAGGGGCAGTAACTAACATCATATCAATGAGTTACGGACATTTCTAACTGTGTGTTCTCCCATGATGTAATGCTCTAAAAAGGAAATCAGAACAACATTCAGTTCAAGCACATGTGTACATGCAACCATAATTATGACATCAGGCATTACGGTACACAGGTAGTGATTAAGCAACTGATAAGGGGCAGCACTAAATTAGGAAATCGTACCTACATGTTACTAAAAATAGAGCGGCTTGTCTGAGGGAACACAAACAATTCTAAAATGTTTTCAATAATTAAGCATTAGCAAAAATGAAACATCTAACGATACGGTATAGTATTAGGGTGACGTCACATGATTAACCACCTCACACTTTCCTCACCTGTAATAATAGACGTCTGTTTTCCCGGCAGATTGTCCGTTCTTGCGTACAACCACTTCTCGTCTCCAACCAGCCGGTAGTCCCTTGATCTTTAGGGACGGAGGGAGGTCAGATGGAACGTTTGGTTGGGGGGCATCGGATAGAGCCTTTTCAGACGGTAGGCTGGTCATCTTGAGCCAGATGGACTGTATCACTGTTAAATGTATATTAGAGGTGTATTTACTATAGGTCCTGACTTATTGGGCTTCAGAAGCTTGTAGGAGCGTTGTTGGTAGCAGGGTTAGCTCTTTATGGGTCCTCTGGTGAGTGGTCTATTGTAGAAGGTGTTCTTATCACTTCTTCGTAGTAACTGGGGGCAAGGAACGAGCGCTCGAGAGAACAGTTGCGACACGGGTGCACGGTCTCTAAATATACAATTTTCGATTGTCTGATAATTAGATAGTTGAGTGTGAAATAATATTTTCTTCTGCAGCTCTAATTAGGGTGGGGCTTAAAGGTGGGCGTGAGCGCTGTGCAGTGCAGTACTGCATCTTGGATGCATGATGGCTTACCTACCCTTCAGAGGACACTCTGCCTGGTTCTCCTGCAGCGTGGATATCAAGATCATAGAGAAATGGAGTAAGTGGTAGCCTTGTTGATTTTGCCTGTGCATTTACTGCTCTCTACAGGTGTCAATGGTGGACTCTATGCTGATGAAACATGTGCTGACTACTTGTTCAGTGATGATGCAAAAATGAAAGACACCATCAGGTAATAAACAACTAATTCTAGTACTAAACGAATACGAATACTTGTATAGGATCTACGAATCTCAGGATGAGATTGCTGTATTCCAGACTTCTTGGATAACAGAAATATTGCAGAGACAATGTCAACTCCATGATGTTGTATTGGGACAGCACTTGTTGTGTCCTCATTTCCTGGCTCCCATTGCAACTCCTGAAATCCTCAACTCACGGGCCCGGGCACTACCCTCCACTCATGAGACATACAGTGATGCCCAGGCCCTAGATGGTGGTCCTGGTGGAGAGGGGAAGATGACCGAGGGAGAGCTCTGGACTGATAACACAGCCCTGGATGGTGGTCGTGGTGAGGAGGGGAAGATGACTGAGGTAAAGCTCTGGGCCGAACTAGAGGCACAAGCTTTAGCATGCAAGATGGCAGGTAAGTGTGGACACTCTAGCTTATAGCAGGAGTGTTCATGCACTCCTGCTTATAGATAATACAATATCTCTCTGTACTCATGTAGCAAAACATGTACTTTTGTAAACCGTCTGTGAATTTGCCTTTTTCTCATACTGGTGTACAGCTACAAATAACAACGTTTATTTTTGTACATGCAGAGGTGCTCCATGTGGACCATATTAGAACTGATGAAAAGATGTATGACTTTGACTGTTCCAAACCTGGGTTTGTTATCAAACGGATCAACTAGCTATCCATTTACTGTATGGTATGGTACATCAATTCTACATTCAATGTCCTTAATTTTCTTGTTGTGTACATAAAATTTGCATCATTGATAAGAATTGACAAGAAATTGTACGAGAAAAAGCATGGCTGTATGCATGAGCAATAAAGAGTAAAATAAGGAATCGAAAAACACAACACAAAGTGCAGAGTCAGTTCAATGGCTAGTTGGGTGAAACGGGTAGGCCTCAAAGTTACCGATCTTCTTCCCCTCCTTTGAGTAATGAAATTGGGTAAAGCAATCTTCACAAAAATGACAGGGGGAGCAAGTAGCCAAATCATCATTGAAGGTGACCCACTGGGGCTGTGCGGCCCTACACATTCTGCACTTGATGGCCTGTCGTCTGTGTCGATAGGACAGTCGAGGATATTGTACAAGAGAGGGAGGGTCCACACCTTGATGAAACATCCTGCACAAGGGGAAAGAATCGTATTAACAGTGGAATCATTAATCTGTATGCTATTGCCTTAAGCCACCTTGCCCCCCCCAGGCTATACGACATCTCACCTCATGTCAGTGAACTTGATGAGATGCTCACAGTCAGTGTGATGAGCGAAGAGGTAGGGATAACCCAGTCGCAGTGAGAGCTCTTCGAAGGTTGTGTCAGCCATGTTGTCTGTGGTGAACTGCTCCACTCTACGAGCCAGTTGTTGTCTCTCCTTGACACTTGCCCACTCCATAATGGGTCTGCATGGTTGCACTTATCTACAAACTGACAGAATAATTCTTATAATTAAATTTAATGGCACAGTGACCGGTACGTACTATATAATATTGCAATTAGTTGTCTTACTTGCTGAGGTCAACACTGTCTGAGTGCCTCCTGTCATTGTAAAAAGTGTTGTTGATGAAGAAGAAAGCAGAGGGTGACACGTTGGGAGGGTTGGGTAGAGAGTCTACCTGCTCATGGTAAGAGGAGGGGCTCTCACTGAAGTCCTTCTTGATAAAGAAGTCATTATGGCACACAATATTGTCCCTGAGTTCTGTCAACTTTTGGGAGCCCAGCACGACAAACTCTTGATCGCGCTGCTTCTGAGAAACAAAATATATCATCTGGAGTGAATCAGTGATTGTTAAAACAATCAGCTCGCACAGAGCACCAATACAAGCATCTATGCCACAATAGATACCATTACATAGCCTCGACTCCAGGCCGCTCTCAATTGAGAAGGGCTGGGATCGAGGCTATCCATTACAGTAAGTTAAGACAGCACTTTTGTGCAATAAATTACAGTATCTCCAGTGCTTACATTGATGGGATGAAACACTGTTACTGAGAGAACCACTTCTCCAGGGGGTACCTTAGCCGGACACTCTTTCACCGGCTCGCTCCCCACCAGATTGTAGCCGTACGTCACTGGGTTTTTACGTAAAATGTTTCGCAAGAGTTTATGATGCTTGAAGGACTTGAAGCACGACTCCTCTGACACCACCTTACTCAAATCAAGCCTACGCAGACCAGGGAACCCGTCCGTGGGCTGCAGAAATAAACGATAATATTTAATCACTCTGTTATACAATTATCATGTATCATCACTTACAAGTAGTTTCTTTGGACTGTTTAATATTTCCGTCAAGTACATGAAGGGAAAAAAAGAAAAAATTAATGGACAGAATTATAAACGTAAAAGCAATAATACAGCTACTAGGGTGGTGTGTATATGTATGATTATACAGATGGCCAGCACATTGTTAGACTGTTCTTACTCCATCTCATCTTTCAGCTTTGTCAGCTCAGATATTGTTAGCCCCAACTCAGACGCTGTAAAGAGATTGGTTTTATTGCTCCTCGCCTGGTCAAAGCTACCATCAACTAGACTCTGAACGCTCTTCCTGCACAGTGTCTTGAAATCCCTCACACTAACCAAATCGGATATTTGTGAACTCTTGACTTGGTGGTCTTTATTCCAGCTTTCCCATGCTCCCACTGTGTCCGTATCTTGCCAGTCTTCCTCGTCCTCCTCCTCGTCAGAGTAGCCATCATCATCGTATGCATCAGGAGACGCCATGAGAAGAGTATAAAGCTAGCTAGCTAGGTATGCATTCTCTTTTCTTGAGCTAGCTAGCCACGTGGAGTTGGTAAAGATCGTCACATTGCAAAAGCTTAGAAGCTAGCTTTGACCACCCACGTGGCAAGAAAGGCTAAAGCTACAGTACAGCAGTATAGTATAGTAGTACAAACCTAAAAGAATCTACTCAACAATGGCAAGTGTGAGAGTGCTGTTACCAAAGATTAAAGCCTCAGCTTTGAGAGCTCCAGTAAGACAAGTCTGTAATGGCTGCAATGTACCCATTCATTTATGCATGTGCAGGGATTGAGACAAGCGTGTCTATTCTCGACAACCTCTGTCACTCAACGAAGATCTGCTCCTCCCAACCTGGTAGGTATCTCATCCAACACAATACTGTCAATAATCACTTGACCTTTCTTTTCAGATAATCAACTTTGTGCCCCAGCAACAAGCTTGGATTGTGGAGAGATTTGGACGATACTTAAAAACACTACAGCCGGTTAGATTACATTATTCAATACTCAGCATGTAAATTACCGTATAGTTTTACTGCAGGGCCTCAATATCCTTATACCAATCGTTGACCAGATCAAGTATGTCCAGAGCCTTAAGGAGAATGCTATAGACATTCCCTCCCAGTCTGCCATTACACTTGGTGAGTCCAGTAACAACCCTACAGTCCCTACACCTAATCTCCAAATTACATATATGACATAATTAACCTAATTAATACAGACAACGTAACTTTACACTTGGATGGCGTGCTGTACTATAGAGTTATGGATCCTTATAAGGTAAGCCTCCCCTCCATGGAACAGTATGTAACTGCCCCACCCCCTTCCCTTTCAGACCTCGTATGGTGTTGAGGATGCTGAGTATGCAGTAGTCATGTTGGCCCAGACAACAATGAGGTCAGAGTTGGGAAAGATTAAACTAGACTCCGTGTTTCAAGAGAGAGAAAATCTCAATCACATGATTGTGGGTGAGTACACTGTGTGACCTGTATAATTATGGAGCGTGTGTTTAATTACTCCTGCTTTTTCTAAATTAGTTACCGTATAACGAGTATTTTTGTTGATGCCAATGTTCGTATGAACTACTGCAATTAAATATTCGTACAGCTCAGGATAGTGGCGTAGAACCTACTGTGGTAGTAATGTTTGGATGATGCTGAAAAATATGAAAATGTCCACCATACAAAAATAACCTGCTATACGGTATGTCTAAATGTTCCCACCCACACACATGTCCACAGAGGCGATCAACCACGCGGCTGAGGCCTGGGGAATTCGCTGCATGAGATACGAGATTAGGGACATTGCGCTCCCCACCAAAGTGAAGGAAGCCATGCAGATGCAAGTGGAGGCTGAGCGAAAGAAGAGAGCAAACATCTTAGACTCTGAAGGTGTGTTTCCACGGGTATTATCAGCTACTTAGTGGTTGATATAGTGGTACAATTTTTGACAATACAAGTACAATGTTAAATGCATTGTGTGTTCAGGCGCTAAACAGTCTGCTATCAATCGTGCTGAGGGTCTTCGCCAGAGCACCATCTTGGCCTCTGAGGCTGTGAGGATTGAGCAGGTGAACAGAGCCAAGGGAGAGGCCGTCGCCATTCTTGCCAAGGCTCAGGCCCGAGCTCAGGCTCTCAACACACTGGGGGCAGCCATTGGAAGACAGGTAGCTGTCTACTTGTTTTAATATATTTGCTGCAATTTTAAATATAGCTTATCTGTACCAGCTGATGTTTTTATTTATTTATCCTGTAGAATGGCGATAAGGCAGCCTCACTGGCAGTGGCAGAACAGTATGTGGCAGCTTTCTCCCAACTGGCCAGGACCACCAACACTCTCATCCTGCCAGAAAAGACTGGTGACATCAGCTCAATGGTCTCACAGGTGTGCTGTGTGTGTGATGTGTGCTGTGTGTAAAAACACCGCATATTAGTGGATGTTTTTTCTAAATCAGGCCTGTTTTCGCACAGGTGTGCTGTGTGTGTGATGTGTGCTGTGTGTAAAAACACCGCATATTAGTGGATGTTTTTTCTAAATCAGGCCTGTTTTCGCACAGGTGTGCTGTGTGTGTGATGTGTGCTGTGTGTAAAAACACCGCATATTAGTGGATGTTTTTTCTAAATCAGGCCTGTTTTCAGAGCTATCTTACATTGTCTATAACTGTGTTAGGAACGTCCAATAATTTTGTTCATAGAGTGCATTTATGATAATGATTATTGCTTCTTGTTCTGTGATCGCAGGCTGTTGGAATATTTGGTCACATGACATCAAACAGTCCTTTGAAGTCCGCTGATGGTGAAGAGGGGACCCCCCACGACCCAACCCCCACAGACCAGACACTGGAGCAACTCACTGCCTCTATTGACAAGACAATCGATGAGAGTGTATTTAGGTCCGTGCTCAGCGAAGAGAAGGCAGCAAAGAAGGACAGAGATACACACTTCACTTTAGATACTTCACCAACGAGACCAACTGACGACGAAAAGTAACACTCATATAGTGCTAGTGAGGGTAACATTTTTTGTGGCCGTTATTATCTTTAGAGAAGATGCTTTTGTGAATTGTTATAATTATAAGGAATGTTGCGAACTGCACTGTGCATGTGATAGTTATTACATTATAAAAAAAAAACATAAAAAAAAACTACCACTGTAGCCGGGCTGTTGACTATCACAATGAAAGACTACAGGCCGAGGGCTGTGATCTAATGAAAGACTACAGGAGGGCTGTGATCTAATGAAAGACAGGAAGGGCTGTGATCTAATGAAAGACTACAGGAGACCTGTTGACTATCACAATGAAAGACGACAGGAAAGTGAGTGACCAGTTTCCCAGCCACCCACCTACAGCTCCGGAGCCCCGGTTTATAACCCACACGCTACATGGGTGAACTGCAACAAGTCAAAAACGTGGGAGGAAAGGAATCTTTTAGCCTCGATCCAAGGCCGCACTGAAGATGAGGCCTCTTATGCACTGAAAAGGAGGCGGGGCTAAGGATGCATGGATACCCACTTCCGTAATATTAATTAATACATGAACCATCGCGAGCATCATGGCTGAGTTAGAGGGAGCCAAAGAAAGCATTTCCTTCTATGTGAATGGAGGAAAGGTGTGAAGTATGCATGCTAGTATACTGCTAGCTAAACTGCATTGCATCCTGGATACACATTAATTAATTAATCACTATAAATAAATATGATAATTTTATATACACCGTGTGTGCAGGTTGTTGTGGAGAGCCCGGACCCGGAGACCACTCTATTGTACTTCCTAAGAACGCAGCGTATCCTCGTAAACCTCTTTCATGCAAAATGTTGTATTGTATATTTCGTATTGAGGAGCATCATACGAAAATTAAAACTACGAAATTATTCTACAGCATACTCAACGTCACTATCCTGAGCTGTACTAAAATGTAGTTCATACAAAAATGTGTACCAACAAAAATTACCCGCGTATGCGTATATTGCCCGAGTACTTTCCTTAGCGCCCCGTCCCTCTAGTCCGCCTAACAGGTACTAAGCTTGGGTGTGGAGAGGGTGGATGTGGTGCCTGTACGGTGATGCTCTCCTGGTATCAAGAGGGCGTGGTTACACATGCTGCCGTCAACGCTTGTCTTGCCCCCCTCTGTTCTGTCGATGGTATGGCGGTCACCACAGTGGAGGGGATTGGTAGCTCCCGCGGTCTCCTTCATCCTGTTCAGGTGATCATATACGATACAAAGTCATTCGCTTAATTCCTTCCTGCTAACAGTTTTGCAGTCTTTTGATTCTTTTCAAAGACTTCTCACTTTCCTCATAGATATCAGATGAAATTATTACTTCCAACTACGATATCTCACAACATGTTCCCCCTCTCCTCCCATGCAGGAGCGTATAGCGCGTGCCCACGGATCACAGTGTGGCTTCTGCACCCCCGGTTTTGTCATGTCCATGTACACTCTCCTCAGGAACAGCCACGCCCCCTCAGAGAAGCAGATTGAGGGAGCATTCGAAGGTACGTACGTGTACAATGTCACCTCTGTATCTCTAGTGTGTGTGTGTGTGTCCCCTCAGGCAATCTGTGCAGGTGTACTGGGTACAGGCCCATCCTAGAGGGATTCAAAACCTTCTCACAGGTGAGCTTCACCTGTGACCCCCCCCCTACACACCATACCCCCACATAATGACCCCACACACACAATGCCCCCCACAGACTGGCTGCTGTGGCGGTGCTACCAAATGCTGTATGGATGTCGAAAGCTCTGATGGAATTAAGACGATCAAAGGTCCTTCTGTCCTCTTTGATGCTTCCAAGTTTCGACCTCTTGACCCCACCCAGGAACCCACCTTTCCCCCAGCACTCAGGACGGAGCCTCTCATCCCATTGGCTATCAAGGGGCCGAGGGTGTCATGGTATCGACCTTTGACCCTGGACCAGTTGCTGGTGTTGAGAGCAAGGTTCCCTCAGAGCAAGTTGGTCATTGGAAACACGGAGATAGGTGAGTGGTTGTCAAGGAGACTGTGAGGTACTGTATTAGCAAGTGTATTATAATAACGTTCTTACTATGCGATATTTGATTCCTACTGTATACTTTATATACTTGCTACAGACTAACAGTAATGACAATGATTTGATTTGCAGTAGCTCATGTTGTGTTTGTGTGTATTCTCCTGTTTCTGCCGCATACCCACTGCCCTACACATACACAGGCGTGGAAGTCAAGTTTAAGGGGGCCTTCTACGATACTCTCATCAGCTGCTCTCAAGTACCTGAGCTCAACAAGATGGCGGTCACTGACGAGGGACTGACAGTGGGAGCATCTGTGACACTCACCCGACTGGAGGAACAGCTTAAGCATCTAGTGGAGTCTCTACCAGGTTTGATTATATGAAGTGGCATTTTTGTGATGTTCTACTAATTAATGCTAACGTCCGCACACATGCATTCTATCTGTGCTAACGTAATTTGTGTTCAGATTGTCCAATTTCAGAATTACCTTTCCAATGGTGTGTTTAGATTATATTATACAGAGAACAAGACGAGGACATTCTCTGCTCTCCTGGAGATGCTGCGGTGGTTTGCAGGACAACAGATCAGGAATGTGTCGGTCAGTACCTCTCCCTAATATCGTATGAACTACCCAATTACATATTTCGGATTCTAAATATTTGTACAGCTGAGAATAGTGACGTAAAACCTATTGCACATAATAATTTCGCAGTTTATAATTTTTGTATCAATGCTCGAAAAGGAAAATATCCTACGTAAGAAAATAACCGGCTATACGGTACTCTATATCCTGTAACTCAATACTCCTCTGTCCCCTCAGGGTATTGGTGGAAATATCTGCAACGCTAGTCCAATCTCAGACCTCAATCCAACTCTGTTAGCGGCCGGAGTGAAGCTAACCATAGCAACCAAAGGTAGTGATGTTACCAAAATTTGGGAAATTTGAACCGAAGACCGCCAAATTAAAGTTTTCCTGTGAACACAATGTCATTGCTGTATTGCCACGGATGTTAAATTAATAAGTCGGTTTAAATGGCTCATTCGCCAGATATTATACCTGCCAAATTTTCTTGTTATACGTGCAGGTATATAGAAAACCCTTTCTAAACTAAAACTATACCTATTGCACTAGCAAAGATCTCCTCTGATCTCTACAGACAGTAACCGGGTGATAGTGATGGATCCTAGCTTCTTCACTGGCTACAAGAAGACAGCCGTTAAGCCGGGGGAAATACTACTATCAATCCTTATCCCCTTCACGAAAGAGGTAGGTCATGTGATCACTGTACATGGTAGTGAAGGGCAGGGGAGGTCTGACATGCATGCACGAATCACTACCATGTACTGAGTTTGTCACTATCCCCCATTTTTTCCTTGCAGTATGAGTTTGTGCTGAGTTACAAGCAGGCTAGGAGGAGAGAGGATGACATTGCCATCGTCAACGCTGGTCTTAGAGTCGTCTTAGCACCACCAGCGGGTGATTCCGATTGGACAGTCCAAGACTGTTGCCTTAGTTATGGAGGGATGAGTTACATAACTACAGTGGCCAAGAAGACACAGGCTTATCTGATTGGAAAGTGAGTACACACATACAACAGTAATAGAGATACTTGTGTTTAGTATAATACCATATAGTGCAAAATTTTAGAGGGGCTTAATTTTTGCGGATTTCGTGGGTTAGAATCCTACACGAAAATTAAGTCCATGAAAATTGTTTTTTAATTAGAATTACCTGCTATAACATGCAAAGATTTAAAGGCGTGGCTTCCGGTAAGCAGTCATTCCGCGAACATTGTGCAACGAAATAGCTTTTAGAGGCCAATCCATGAAATATAAGTGCCTCGAAAATTTCGCACTATACGGTATTGCGTTAAATTATTTCATTAATCACCAGGCCATGGTGTGAGTCTACACTGGAGGGGGTGTGTCCACTACTCCTGGAGGACCTGCCCCTCTCCCCTGACGTACCTGGGGGCATGCCGGACTACAGGCGCTCTCTTGTCACATCCTTCTTCTACAAGTTCTATCTCACCGTCCTCTCTCGTTTGAGGAGTGAGCCCCTGCCACAGGATCTCGTTAGTGCCACGAGGTCAGTGGTCCATGGTGTGTATTGTTGCTAGGTTAGCCTCATCATTACCAGGAACGTTTGTTACGGTTTTAATAGACGTAGTTATTTGAGGGCCTCGGGGAAACCAATACGAACACACTGTTTCCACGTCTGTGTAGATCACCTAAGGCAATTTAGAGCTCTGTTTCTACCCTATTTCTACTCTCTGTGTATAGGCTGGTCCTTTCAACTGTGATATTACTCGTCCACCTGGTTGTACTATACCCCCCAGGTTGTTTGAGAGACCCCCAGTGCAGAGTAGTCAAGGGTTTCAGAGTGTGTCAGACAAGCAGCTGCCAGAGGATAGTGTGGGGCGACCATTGATGCATCTCTCCGCTCTACAGCAGGCATCAGGGGAGGCAAGGTGAGGGGGCGGAGATTATGAGGGGGTGGGGCTGTGTAGTCCTATTGGTGTCATCAAAGATCGGGTAAAATCCATCAAATTTTGTCTACTGTTTAAATATGCATCCCCCCTGCATAGGTACATGGACGACATCCCCCCCACAGAGGGGGAGCTGTACGCTGGCCTCGTCCTCAGCACGCATCCTCACGCTAACATCACCGTCAACTGGAGCGAAGCCGTCAAACTTCCAGGGGTCAAAGGTTATGTGGGTGTGGCAGATGTTCCAGGAAGTAACGCTACAGGTATGTGTGACTATATATAGGGTCTTATTTGTTTGTTGGGGTGAGGATTCATTGATTCTGATATTATTTAATAATTTCCCATAATTTTTGGTTTTCTTTTCTAGATTAGCAGCTGCTAGGGGGGTGTGGCTATAACATGACCCTGTCACTCTGAATTATTCAGGCCCGTGGTTGGACGAGGTGGTGTTTGCCGATGGTAAGGTGAATCTGATTGGTCAAGTGATTGGACTAATAGTTGCCGAGAGTCAGCCTCTGGCCCAACGAGCGTGTAAACTGGTGATCGTCACGTACCAAGACCTCCCCTCCGTCATCACCATCGAGGTAGGTGTGTGTGTGGTGATATTGGATCAACAGTACTAAAATTATGGCTGTTAAAAGATGTTTAACTACACCCCCAGCCCTCCGTTTAATAATGGTTTAAGGACTCTTTCAGCTGCCATAACTTGAATTCCGTGGATCCAATATCAATGTTTTTCTGATTTTCTGAAAGCTTATGCAGAGACCTTTCAAGTGGTGCCATCAAAGTTCATATCTGAGAGATAAAAGTATTTGCCAATTTGGCCGTACCATGGATAGTAAATAGTATAATATAATCCTTTCACTTCGATTTTATTATATTAAGTGATAAAAGTATTTGCCAATTTGGCGATACCATGAGGCTGAAAATGGCCCCGAGGAAATGTTGGATTGAACACATCATTTGAAAGGAATATAATTATAAGCTTTCAGAAAATCATAAAATTTTGGACATTCGATCAACGGTACTTTAAGTTAATAGCCATTGAAATAAACTGCAACTCCCCCCCCCCCCCTCAATTTAATTATTTTTCAGCTGCCATAACTTGAATTCCGTGGATCCAATTTCAACGATAATATAATTTTCTGAAAACTTAGAAAGAGACCTTTCAAATGGCGTCATCAAATTTCTTATTTAAACGATAAAAGTATTTGGCAATTTGGCAATACCATGAATATAGCCCATGGTCCAAAGCCGAAAAATGACAAATTATGGCCCCGACGAACTTTTGGATTGAAACACATCATTTGAAAGGACATTTTCTAAGCTTTCCGAAAATCACAAAATTTTTGATATTCGATCAACGGCACTAAAGTTAATGGCTGTTGAAATAACCCTCCCCCCTCCAAATAATAATTATTTTTCAGCTGCCATAACTTGAATTCCGTGGATCCAATTTCAACGATAATATAATTTTCTGAAAACTTAGAAACACACCTTTCAAATGGCATCATCAAATTTCTTATTTAAACGATAAAAGTATTTGGCAATTTGGCAATACCATGGTCCAAAGCCGAAAAATGACAAATTATGGCCCCAAACAAATATTGGATCTAAATATATCATTTGAAAGGTCTCTTTCTGAGCTTTCAGAAAATCAGAAAATTTTTGACATTGGATCAACGGTACTGAAGTTATTGGCTGTTGAAAGATGTTCTTAATTCTCACAGGATGCAATAGCTGTGGAGTCGTACTATCCAACAGTGCGTAGGCTGGAATCAGGTAACGTTGACTCCGCCCTCTCTGACTCGGACCAATGTTTAGAGGGGGTGGTGCGCGTGGGGGGCCAGGACCACTTCTACTTGGAGACTCAAGGCTGTCGTGCTGTACCCAAAGGGGAGAATGGAGAGATGGAGATTGTATCGTCTACGCAAGGAGTTGAGGCTACACAGAAGTGCGCTGCTAGGGCTTTGGACGTGCCCTACAATCGGGTCGTTGCCAAGGTGAAGCGTATCGGAGGTGGCTTCGGAGGTAAAGAGACGCGATCCACTTATCTATCGACCGCTGTTGCCGTGGCAGCTAACAAGTGAGGGGGTGGTGGTATTGTTTGATTATCATGTTGACTGAGTTCCCATTCAGATACCAAGTTCCAGTGAGGATCATGCTGGATCGGAATGAAGACATGATCACGTCGGGAGGACGACATCCATTCCTGGCTAAGTACAAGGTAGGAGGAGTTAGCTGTTGCGTTGTCCTTGTGTCTACCTTTGGTGCCTCAGGTTGGGTTCACCTCTGCTGGGAGATTGACCTCTCTTGACCTCCAGCTGTACTCCAATGCCGGCTACGGACAAGACCTCTCAATAGCAGTGAATAATAATAATAAAACACAATTATTATTATTATGCTAATTACATGGAATTGTCCAATTATTTGCTGATTTTCTCTGCTACAGGTTTTGGAAAGAGCTCTAACTCATTCTGACAACACGTATAATATTCCCAACTTCCGAGCGGTTGCTAGGGCCTGTCGTACGCACATTGCTCCCAACACAGCATTCCGTGGCTTTGGAGGGCCTCAGGGGATGATAATCATGGAGCAAGTGGTGTCCCATGTGGCAAGCGTACTGAGCATGCCCAGTGAGGCTGTGAGGGAGCTGAACATGTATCGTGATGGTGACCTCACGCCCTGGGGGCAGGTACAAGCACAGTGCCCTGTGAGGAGGTGTTGGGATCAACTCAAGCCCGTGTTTGAAGAGAGGAAGAGTGCAGCTGCTGAGTTCAACAAGTGAGTGGGCAGTGTGTGTAAGTAACCATGTACAGTGAGTGGGCAGTGTGTGTAAGTAACCATGTACAGTGAGTGGGCAGTGTGTACTAATTTAATCTGCTGATCTCCGCTAGTCTTGCAAAGCCTATAATTATATTATAGCCTTACGTTTTCCCCACATTTCAGCCATTTTGGTAGCGGTTAGGGTTAGGCCTGTGATTTGTGTTGCAATTAGTATTTGCTTTAATCAACGATTGCTCTGTGTGCTCAGGACCAATCGCTGGGTTAAGAGGGGCGTGTCACTGGTTCCCACCAAGTTTGGAATATCGTTTGGTATAGCGTTCCTGAATCAGGGTGGTGCTCTCCTGCACGTGTACACTGATGGCTCTGTCCTCCTCACCCACGGAGGGATGGAGATGGGACAAGGGCTGCATACCAAGATGGTGCAGGTACACTCTACTGCAATGTACTGTATATATTAGTACATGTGTGTGTGTGTGTGTGTGTGTGTGTGTGTGTGTGCGTGCGTGCGTGCGTGCGTGCGTGTTGCCTTGCAAGGAGCACATAAAGAGAAGGAGCATTTAACTCCCGTACAGTCTCATATCACATTAGTACAAGCTGGCAAACACCAGTGCAGTACATCAACACTTCGTTATCATGTGTGTGTGTGTCCATGTGTGTGTGTGTCCAGGTGTGTGCACGTTGCCTTGGTGTTCCCCCTGAGGCAGTGTTCGTATCAGAGACCTCCACTGACACGGTCCCTAACTCCAGCCCATCAGCTGCCTCCATGTCTACTGACTTGTATGGCATGGCCGTAAAGGTGAGTTGCTATGGTTAGATTATTTGTAGTGATAGCTTTCAGTAAAATAATTATTCCTCCGTTCAAAAATGATGATTTTCATATAATTATTGCTTTATATTGATTTAAATGTATTTTTACTGACCCCTCTCTTAGGATTGCTGTGATCAGATTATGGCCCGCCTCAAGCCTGTGATGGACGAGGACCCAGAGGGGGGGTGGGCGAAGTGGGTACAGAGTGCATACCATCGTCGTATCAACCTCTCAGTACAAGGTTTCTACGCCACCCCCGGGCTTGACTTTGACTGGGAGAAGGGGCGTGGTAATTTGTACGCCTACTTCTCGTATGGAGCAGCTGTAGCTGAGGTGGAGGTGGACACTCTGACTGGAGACTTCACTGTGTTGAGGACTGACATTGTCATGGACGTGGGGGATAGCATCAACCCTGCCATCGATATCGGGCAGGTACATTTTATACATGTAATACCGTATAGCGCGAAATTTTCGAGGCACTTATATTTCATGGATTGGCCGCTAAAAGCATTTCGTTCACATGCAATATTCGCGGAATGACTGCTTACCGGAAGCCACGCCTTTAAATCTTTGCACATTATAGCAGGTAATTCTAATTGAAGAAAAATTTTCGTAGACTTAATTTTCGTGTACGTGTATGATTGCTAACCCATGAAATCCGCGAAAATTAAACCCCTCGAAAATGTAGCGCTATATAAATAGTGAATAGTGTTTATGTATGTGTATATATATACATGTACAATGGAGTAATAGTAGAGTTGGAGACAAAATCATGTACACATAGCTGTATAGTTCTAACTACCCTCTTCCTTCCCTCAGGTGGAGGGAGCGTTCACGCAGGGCCTTGGTCTGGTGACCCTGGAGCAGTGTGTGTATCTGGAGGGGAACCAGAGGACCCAGCGAGGGACTACCTTCACCACTGGACCAGGGACCTACAAGATACCCTCTGTGTCTGATGTGCCCGTGGTGTTCAATGTTAGTCTGTTAGACAGGGCGCCCAACCCCAAGGCTATCTTCTCATCCAAGGTGAGGGGGAAGCTCTTATAGAAGTGAAGCAGCACATGTGTGCTTATGAGTAATTGATTGAGTGGGTGTTTACTGTAAACAGCAGTACATATGTACACAGTTCATCTCATTGTGCTGCATGTACATAATTATACTGTCAGGAACTCTTGATACTGTGTATCCATTTATCCATAGAGTTTTGTTATAATACTCTCCCTGCTCTGCTAACATGCCCCACCCCCCTACCCTCCAGGCTGTTGGTGAGCCTCCACTGTTCCTGGCAGCCAGTGTGTTGTTTGCCCTGAGGGAGGCTGTCACAGCTGCACGGGCAGAGAGTGGAGTGAGTGGCTACTATCGACTGGACAGCCCCGCCACCTGTGAGAGGATACGCATGGCCTGTCAGGACAAGTTCGTTCAGCAGGTGTGTGTGTGTGTGTGTGTGTGTGTGGTCTTGTTCAGTTTTATATACTCCGGGTCCCTCTTTATATACTGATTATAATTATGCAGATGTGTGTTATTGTGGACCCTGCTGCAAAGAGATGGACTGTTGAAGCATAGCTAATAGACATTGTATCATAGACATTGGACATACATGTAGACCTTACTTTTATAGACACTATTTTCGAGAGTTTTTCATACATGTTAACATTTTGATTAAATGTTTTGTGTCAATTAAAATCATTGCATATATACACAAGATTAACACCAGCCCTGAGCTTCTACATATAATTTATTATAATAATAATGTTATACAACTATAACTTCTAGAAGCCATCATTGCTTACAGGACTAAATAGCAACTGTGGTTTTGTGGTAAGAAGCATCTTGCTTATAGGACTACATAGCAACTGTGGTTTTGTGGTAATAAATACAATTAGTATTTTGCAAGGTCTATGCAAACAGTTGTAGTATAGCTAGCTTGAAGATCTACACTATATTAAGCATGGCTGAGTTAGAGGGAGCCAAGGAAAGCATTTCCTTCTATGTGAATGGAGGGAAGGTGAAGTGTATGCATGCTTAAATTAATATTGATAGTCTATACATGTGTGCAGGTTGTTGTGGAGAGCCCGGACCCAGAGACTACTCTACTGTACTTCCTAAGGACTCAGCGTATCCTCTAATATAGCAAATGTAGCCGTAACCTCTCTGTCCATGCAAAATTGACATTTTATATATGTGTAATACTGCGTGAGGGACGTTCCTTAACGTCCCTCTAGTCCGCCTAACAGGTACTAAGCTTGGGTGTGGAGAGGGTGGATGTGGTGCCTGTACGGTGATGCTCTCCTGGTATCAAGAGGGCGTGGTTACACATGCTGCCGTCAACGCTTGTCTTGCCCCCCTCTGTTCTGTGGATGGTATGGCAGTCACCACGGTGGAGGGGATTGGTAGCTCCCGCGGTCTCCTTCATCCTGTCCAAGTACATATTCACTGTTATTGTAAAAATCAGATAAATTATATTACTTCTACATGTATACTTCCAACCACAATAATTATATCCCAACATGTTCCCCTCTCTCCCCTTCCTCCCATGCAGGAGCGTATAGCACGTGCCCACGGGTCACAGTGTGGCTTCTGCACCCCTGGCTTTGTCATGTCCATGTACACTCTCCTCAGGAATAGCCACGCCCCCTCAGAGAAGCAGATTGAGGGAGCATTCGAAGGTACGTACGTGTACAAAGTCACCTCTGTGTATCTCTAGTGTGTGTGTGTCCTCCCTCAGGCAATCTGTGCAGGTGTACTGGGTACAGGCCCATCCTCGAGGGATTCAAAACCTTCTCACAGGTGAGCTTCAACTGTGACCCCCCACACAGACACAATACCCCCCACATACTGACCCCACACACACAATGCCCCCCACAGACTGGCTGCTGTGGCGGTGCTACCAAATGCTGTATGGATGTCAAAAGCTCTGATGGAATTAAGACGATCAAAGGTCCTTCTGTCCTCTTTGATGCTTCCAAGTTTCGACCTCTTGACCCCACCCAGGAGCCCACTTTTCCCCCGGCACTCAGGACGGAGCCTCTCATCCCATTGGCTATCAAGGGGCCGAGGGTGTCATGGTATCGACCTCTGACCCTGGACCAGTTGCTGGTGTTGAGAGCAAAGTTCCCTCAGAGCAAGTTGGTCATTGGAAACACAGAGATAGGTGAGTAGTTGTCAAGAAGACTGTGTAATCTCACAAAACTTGCCTTTTATTACAAATGGCATCAGCAAGCTTATACTGCTTGCATACTTTACATACTGGCTGCAATACGTACCAGTGTGTGTATATATTATATTATAATGACCAAGATGTTGTGCTATTCAAGGTTTGTAGCAGTGTATGTTTACTCCTTTCATTCTCCTGTTTCTGTCCCCATGCATGCATGCACACTGTCCCATGCATGCATGCACACATGCATATACTCACTGCATGCCCCATGCACACATACACAGGTGTGGAAGTCAAGTTTAAGGGGGCCTTCTACGATACTCTCATCAGCTGCTCTCAAGTGCCTGAGCTCAACAAGATGGCGGTCACTGAGGAGGGACTGACAGTGGGAGCATCTGTGACACTCACCCGACTGGAGGAACAACTCAAGTATCTAGTGGAGTCTCTGCCAGGTTGGGTAGAGGGGGGGACATTGATTGTATTGCTGTTAAAGTGACATCTTTGTGATGTTCTGCTAATAAGGTCTGCACACATGGTGTTCAGATTAATAGTTCAATAGAATCACCTTGCAAATGTTTTTCACCACGTGAAACCGTATTTGGAAAGCCACTAATTGCTTGCAAACCATAGCGATGTATTGTAGTACAAAGATCAAAGGAAAAACGCTTGCAAATGTTTTTCACCACGTGAAACCGTATTTGGAAAGCCACTAATTGCTTGCAAACCATAGCGATGTATTGTAGTACAAAGATCAAAGGAAAAACGCTTGCAAACCATAGCTATGTATTGTGTAGACACGTGTAGGGATTCAGCCACTTAGTGTAAAAACCATTCACTCTCCATATAATTACATCATGATGGCAATGCGGTGATCCCGGGCCGCGCGGAGTTAGCCGCTCCTTCTCTCTATTTATGGGCTCCTGATTATAATTATAGTATTATATCGTATAGCGGGTATATTTCGAGGGTATAAATGTTAGCTGATTAAGTATGTACCGTGAACATTTATATGCATGTTGCAAAAATGCTGCTAATTAAATTTGCAAAAACCTATCTAATGATCATCCCGCAAAAGTTTATACCCTCGAAATATACCCACTATACGGTATATACAGAGCACAAGACGAGGACATTCTCTGCTCTCCTGGAGATGCTGCGGTGGTTTGCAGGACAACAGATCAGGAATGTGTCGGTTAGTACCCCCATCCCTAATATTCTATATCTCGTCCAAGGGCATATCGACTGCCAAAGGCGGGAGAGGGCATGCAACTCAGCATCTATCCAACGTACTCACCGAAATTCAAATGATATTTATGGAATACCAGATATGCCATAAATAGATAAGAGTAACTATTACTGTATAACAAGTCAAGTAATAGTTGAATAGTCAGTATAATTATGTATACTCTACTTCAGAACTGAGCATCACCACCATGGAAGTATAGAAGCTATAGGGTCTGAGAGCGGCCCTACCTCCAAGATATAGTAGCTAACGGCTTCTGGGGAGGCACATTCGAAAGAACGTACTTCGACGTTCTCCTTGATCCCGTTAAACAGACATGCCCAACTTTCCTCTGCGTACAGAAAACATGAACGAACGCATCAAAAATTCAGAATCGAACATACCAACATGAACAATTTTATCATTTGCGTTTCTCCTTTACTTATCTCTCTGTACAACATTTTGTCTCTCTGTGATAGATCGAGGGTCAATGGTCCATTGTACTGATCGTGGAGGCGAAGTATTGCGGTATTGCTAAAAAATAGATCTATGAGTATCATTTGAATTTCGGTGATATCGAGTCGCATGCCCTCTTTTTTATATACGCCCTTGCCATAACTCAACACTCCTCCGTCCCCTCAGGGTATTGGGGGAAATATCTGCAACGCTAGTCCAATCTCAGACCTCAATCCAACTCTGTTAGCAGCTGGAGTGAAGCTCACCATAGCAACCAAAGGTAATCAAGCTAATGATGTTTGTAACACTATACTGTACTAGCTAGGAATGATCTCCTTTGATTTTTACAAGCAGATGCTACCAGGGTGATAGTGATGGATCCCAGCTTCTTCACTGGCTACAAGAAGACAGCCATTAAGCCGGGGGAAATACTACTATCAATCCTTATCCCCTTCACCAAAGAGGTAGGTCATGTGATCACTGTACAGGGTAGTATAGTGTTGGCCCCACTCTCACGTGTAGTATAAGTTTGTCATTATCCGGAACTTTCTTTCTTTTCTCCTTTGTTTCCAATAATTATATCCCCCACGTTATTTCACTATCCCGATGCAGTGTTTCCCACTACCGTATAACGAGAACATTTGGCCAGCGTTTAATTTAGCGATTTGGCGAATTTTACCGAAAATCGCCAAATTTAAAATTGCCAAATTAAAGTGTTTTCCGGTGGACACAATGTCATTGCTGTACTGTGGTAGCCATGCTTGATATTTTTAAAAAATCCAAGTCGTTCAAATTGCTCATTCACCAAATAAAATTATAACTATTACATTGTAACCAAATAAAAAACATGTATACATTGGAACACAGAGTAGAAAGCAATAATACTCGCCAAATTGTCCTGTTATACAGTATCCCCCATTTTTCCTTGCAGTATGAGTTTGTGTTGAGTTATAAGCAGGCTAGGAGGAGAGAGGATGACATTGCCATCGTCAACGCTGGTCTTAGAGTCATCTTAGCACCACCAACGGGTGATTCTGATTGGACAGTCCAAGACTGTTGCCTTAGTTACGGAGGTATGAGTTACATAACTACAGTGGCCAAGAAGACGCAGGCTTATCTGATTGGAAAGTGAGTACACGTTACTAGTTTGATTGTATTGTATATTGTGCTTATTTATATGTTGTTGACCCTCCGATCCCTCTCCAGGCCATGGTGTGAGTCTACATTGGAGGGGGTGTGTCCACTACTCCTGGAGGATCTGCCCCTCTCGCCTGACGTACCTGGGGGCATGCCGGACTACAGACGTTCTCTTGTTACTTCCTTCTTCTACAAGTTCTACCTCACTGTCCTCTCTCGTTTGAGGAGTGAGCCCCTGCCACAGGATCTCATTAGTGCCACAAGGTCCGTGTTGCATTTGCTTTGTTTCCACTCCCTGTGTAGATTTGTGATATTACTATAACGTACCAACCTGCTGTACCTACCCCCCAGGTTGTTTGAGAGACCCCCAGTGCAGAGTAGTCAAGGGTTTCAGAGTGTGTCAGACAAGCAGCTGCCAGAGGATAGTGTGGGGCGACCATTGATGCATCTCTCCGCTCTACAGCAGGCATCAGGGGAAGCAAGGTGAGAGGGCAGAGGCTGTGAGGGGGTGGGGCTGTGTAGTCCTACTGTATATGGCTATATGGATTGATATCGTCAAAGATCAAGTAAAAATCCATCGATTTTGACCACATTAATTTTTGCCTGCTTTTAAAAACTAAAATATGCAAGCTCTTACAGAGGTCTAGCTGTATCCCTGCTGGCTATGTTACCAAAGCGCTACTTTCTGACGACTTAGCTTAGACGACATGTATCCCCCCTGTATAGGTACATGGACGACATCCCCCCCACAGAGGGGGAGCTGTACGCTGGCCTCGTCCTCAGCACGCATCCTCACGCTAACATCACCGTCGACTGGAGCGAAGCTGTCAAGCTACCGGGGGTTAAAGGTTATGTGGGTGTGGCAGATGTCCCAGGAAGTAACGCTAGAGGTACTATAGGTTGTCATGGCAAATAATGTAGCTTCAATTAAACTGATATTTATTTATTTTGGGTTTGCTTTTCCAAACTACTACGGAATATATTCTGTAGCTCCTCTTAAGGGGGTGTGGCTATCACATGACCCTATTATACAGCATCACTCTGACTCATACAGGGCCGTGGTTGGACGAGGTGGTGTTTGCTGATGGTAAGGTGAATCTGATTGGTCAAGTGATTGGACTAATAGTTGCCGAGAGTCAGCCCCAGGCCCAACAAGCGGCTAAACTAGTCACAGTCACCTACCAAGACCTCCCCTCCGTCATCACTATTGAGGTGTGTGCGGGTGGGTCTACGTGTATTCTTTAGTGATCTGATAGTCTCCCCCTTTGTTTAATCAATGGTTTGGGGACTGTTTCAGCTATCACAACTTGAATTTCGTAAATCCAATATCAACGATATTCTGATTTTCTGAGAGCTTAGAAAAATACCTTTCAAATGGTACCATCAAAGTTCAGATTAAAGTATTTGCCAATTTGGCCATACCATATGGATAATAGCCCATGATCCAAAGCCGAAAAATGACAAATTATAGCCCCGAACAAATATTGGATCTAAATACATCATTTGAAAGGTCTCTTGCTGAGCTTTCAGAAAATCAGAAAAAATTTGACATTGGACATGGTACTGAAGTTATTGGCTGTTGAAAGATGTTCTTAATTCTCACAGGATGCAATAGCTGTGGAGTCGTACTATCCAACAGTGCGTAGGCTGGAATCAGGTGACGTTGACTCTGCCCTCTCTGACTCGGACCAGTGTTTAGAGGGGGTGGTGCGCGTGGGCGGCCAAGACCACTTCTACTTGGAGACCCACGGCTGTCGTGCTGTACCCAAAGGGGAGAATGGAGAGATGGAGCTTGTACCATCTACGCAAGGAGTTGAGGCTGCACAGAAGTCCGCAGCTAGGGCTTTGGACGTGCCCTACAATCGGATCGTTGCCAAGGTGAAGCGTATCGGAGGTGGCTTCGGAGGTAAAGAGACGCGATCCACTTATATCTCGACTGCTGTTGCTGTGGCAGCTAACAAGTGAGGGGGTGGTGGTATTGTTTGATTACCATGTTGACTGAGTTCCCATTCAGATACCAAGTTCCAGTGAGGATCATGCTGGGTCGGAATGAAGACATGATCACGTCGGGAGGACGACATCCATTCCTGGCTAAGTACAAGGTAGGAGGAGTTAGCTGTTGCGTTGTCCTTGTGTCTACCTTTGGTGCCTCAGATTGGGTTCACCTCTGCCGGGAGATTGACCTCTCTTGACCTCCAGCTGTACTCCAATGCTGGCTACGGGCAAGACTTCTCAATTGCAGTGAGTAATTAATAATAGTAACACGGCAAAATAGTTACAAAACAATGTACTCAACAAGTACATTAATTCAATATTATTGTTTTCTATGTCCACAGATTCTGGAAAGAGCTCTAACTCACGCTGAAAATGCGTACAATATTCCTAACTTCCGAGCAGTTGCTAGGGCCTGTCGTACGCACATCGCTCCCAACACAGCATTCCGTGGCTTTGGTGCGCCTCAAGCGATGATAATCATGGAGCAAGTGGTGTCCCATGTGGCAAGCGTACTGAGCATGCCCAGTGAGGCTGTGAGGGAGCTTAACATGTATCGTGATGGTGACTTCACGCCCTGGGGGCAGGTACAGGCACAGTGCCCTGTGAGGAGGTGTTGGGATCAACTCAAGCCCGTGTTTGAAGAGAGGAAGAGTGCAGCTGCTGAGTTCAACAAGTGAGTGGGCAGTGTGTGCTTTGGTTAAGTGTGTACATTTAATTCTGATTGCTGTCAACTTTAGTCTGGATTGATTTATACTTAAGTATTGCTTTAATCAACGATTGCTCTATGTACTCAGGACCAATCGCTGGGTTAAGAGGGGCGTGTCACTGATACCCACCAAATACGGGATAGCATTTGGTATAGGATTCTTGAATCAGGGTGGTGCTCTCCTGCACGTGTACACTGATGGCTCTGTCCTCCTTACCCACGGAGGGATGGAGATGGGACAAGGGCTGCATACCAAGATGGTGCAGGTACACTCTACTGCAATGTACTGTATATATTAGTACATGTGTGCGTGCATGTTGCCTTGCATGATACACAGCATAATTATAGAGTGTATACTGTGTGGCAGGAGAGAAGAAGGTTCTAACTCTTATACGGTAGTCGTACAGTAGCTGATATCTAAGTGGTGCATATAAGCTGACAAACACCAGTGCAGTACACAACAGCTCATTATCATGCATGTGTGTGTGTCCAGGTGTGTGCACGTTGCCTTGGTGTTTCCCCTGAGGCAGTGTTCGTATCAGAGACCTCCACTGACACGGTCCCTAACTCTAGCCCCTCAGCTGCCTCCATGTCTACTGATTTGTATGGCATGGCCGTAAAGGTGAGTTGCTATGGTTAGATTATTTGTAGTGATAGTTTTCAGCAAAATAATTATTCTTGGTCAAAAATGATGATTTTCATATGATTATTGCATATTTACTAACTCCTTGCCCCCCTTTCTTAGGATTGCTGTGATCAGATTATGGCCCGCCTCAAGCCTGTGATGGACGAGGACCCAGAGGGGGGGTGGATGAAGTGGGTACAGAGTGCATACCACCGTTGTATCAGCCTCTCAGTACAAGGTTTCTACGCCACCCCCGGGCTTGACTTTGACTGGGAGAAGGGGCGTGGTAATTTGTATGCCTACTTCTCGTATGGAGCAGCTGTAGCAGAGGTGGAGGTAGACACTCTGACTGGAGACTTCACTGTGTTGAGGACTGACATTGTCATGGACGTGGGGGACAGCATCAATCCTGCCATCGATATCGGGCAGGTACATGTGCATGGTGTACATGTACCATAGTGCATTCATCGTGCACGCTAAAGTCCTTAGCGCACGCACACACACACACACACACACACACACACACACACACACACACACACACACACACACACACACACACACACACACACACACACACACACACACACACACACACACACACACACACACACACACACACACACACACACACACACACACACACACACACACACACACACACACACACACACACACACACACACACACACACACACACACACACACACACACACACACACACACACACACACACACACACACACACACACACACACACACACACACACACACACACACACACACACACACACACACACACACACACACACACACACACACACACACACACACACACACACACACACACACACACACACACACACACACACACACACACAGGTATTAATTGGCAGTACAATAGAGTTGAGGAAAAATCACTTAGTATTATAATGTACAGTACCAAAAGTTCATTAGGACAGTACACATGACTAAAATGTATTTCTAGCTACCCTCTTCATTCCCCCAGGTGGAGGGAGCGTTCACGCAGGGCCTTGGTCTGGTGACCCTGGAGCAGTGTGTGTATCTGGAGGGGAACCAGAGGACCCAGCGAGGGACTACCTTCACCACTGGACCGGGGACCTACAAGATACCCTCTGTGTCTGATGTACCTGTGGTGTTCAATGTTAGTCTGTTAGACAGGACGCCCAACCCCAAGGCTATCTTCTCATCCAAGGTGAGGGGGAAGCTCTTATAGAAATGAAGCAGCACATGTGTGCTTATGAGTAATTGATTGAGTGTGTTTACTGTAAACAGCAGCACATTTGCACACAGTTCATCTCATTGTACTGCATGTATAATTATACTGTCAGGAACTGTTGATACTGTGTATCCATTTATCCATAGAGTTTTGTTATAATACTCTCCCTGCTCTGCTAACATGCCCCCCCCCCCCCCCACCAGGCTGTTGGTGAGCCGCCACTGTTCCTGGCAGCCAGTGTGTTATTTGCCCTGAGGGAGGCCATCACAGCTGCACGGGCAGAGAGTGGAGTGAATGGCTACTATCGACTGGACAGCCCCGCCACCTGTGAGAGGATACGCATGGCCTGTCAGGACAAGTTCGTTCAGCAGGTGTGTGTGTGTGTGGGGGGGTGGTCTTGTTCAGTTTTATATACTCCGGGTCCCTCTATAATTATAATTATGCAGGCGTGTGTTATTGTGGACCCTGCTGCAAAGAGATGGACTGTTGAAGCATAGCTAATAGACATTGTATCATAGACATTGGACATAGACCTTACTTTTATAGACACTATTTTCGAGAGTTTTTCATACATGTTAACATTTTGATTAAAATAATGATAAGAAATTTGATGACACCATTTGAAAGGTGTGTTTCTAAGTTTTCAGAAAATTATATTATCGTTGAAATTGGATCCACGGAATTCAAGTTATGGCAGCTGAAAAATAATTATTATTTGGAGGGGGGGGATTATTTTCAACAGCTATTAACTTTAGTACTGTTGATCGAATATCCAAAATTTTGTGATTTTTCGAAAAGCTTAGAAAATTTCCTTTCAAATGATGTGTTTCAATCCAAAATTTCGTCGGGGCCATAATTTGTCATTTTTCGGCCTTGGACCATGGGCTATTATTCATGGTATTGCCAAATTGGCAAATACTTTTATCGGTCAAATAAGAATTTTGATGATACTATTTGAACGGTGTGTTTCTAAGCTTTCAGAATTTGTTATTATCGTTGAAATTGGATCCACGGAATTCAAGTTATGGCAGCTGAAAAATAATTAAATTGAGGCCGGGGGGGGGGGGAGTTGCAGTTTATTTCAATGGCTATTAACTTAAAGTACCGTTGATCGAATGTCCAAAATTTTATGATTTTCTGAAAGCTTATAATTATATTCCTTTCAAATGATGTGTTCAATCCAACATTTCCTCGGGGCCATTTTCAACCTCATGGTATCGCCAAATTGGCAAATACTTTTATCACTTATACGAAGAGAGCTGAAAGGATTATAAAGGGGAGAGATGTAAAGTGGTGATTTTATGAAGTTGGATGGAGCAGAGCATCTACAATCTACTACTAATAATAAATATAATTATAAGCATAATTAGTCATTGATAAATCAGTTAGTTCTGAGGTTGTCCAGAAGACGTTACTGAGAGCAACACTTTGCCTGAGGCATCCTAGCAAAGAGTAGCGGTGAACAGCCAAGCATGCAGCACACGGAGATGTTGGAGGACTGTAGAGGGGGGGGGAATGTATTGTATCAGCACTATTTGACTCATACCATGGTTACGTGTACACATGCACCTGTTTGTGCATCTATTTCCTTCTCATCACTAGCTTGATTATGTGATGCAGGTCTGACATAATTATTATGTCCTACATACAGTGCCTAAAAACACCAGCCGACTTATACCTCGTATAACAGACAACTGTCTGGGGGATTATACTAGAAGTAAAGATCGAGACAGAATAATACAAAACATGCAACATAGCTTACCATTGGTTGTTGGGGGGCTTGTACTAGAAGTAAAGAGACAGAATAATACAAAACACACAATGTAGCTTACCATTGGTTGTTGGGGGGCTTGTACTAGCAGTAAAGAGACAGAATAATACAAAACACACAATGTAGCTTACCATTGGTTGTTGGAGGCTTGTACTAGAAGTAAAGAGTACAAAACACACAATGTAGCTTATACTGTTGGTTGTTGGGGGGCAGTAAACTAATCTACCATATATTAGAGGATATAGTGCCATGCATGGAAGGGGATACACACGCAGTGCCTTAGCAATAAATAACTTGCTGTGCTAGCGAGTTCCCGTCTGCATCATCTCAGAAAGAGTGGATAGTAAGTAGGATTAAATTGAACGGCCATAACTTTAGTTGTTAGTACTTGTGGCGTGCTAAGTATATACCACGGTCTTGTTCATCATTGATATTCGACCATCAGAACTCTAGTTTAAAAAACGAAGGGACTCCAATGCTGCAAATTGCTACTATATTATAGCCAATCTCAGCATTTCCATAACAACATGACAACATGGTCACTCACATGTGACGTCCATGCTCTCTGCTAGGCTGTGTAGGTGAGGAAGGAGGGGCTGGGGGAGTGGCACTGGGCCCAGTCTGGGGGCACAGCCAGTGGTCTGTGAGGGAATGGGAGGGGTCGGGGGAACATAAGACTAAAATTAATGAGTACAAGTGTCTCTCCTATGTTGCTGTGTCATGGGCTACAGTACAGAAATGGAAAACACACAGAAATCTAGCATTGGGTCTCACCAACATTCCAAAGTAAGCTGGAGTGTATAACTTTCCTTGATCCTCTAGATCCACCACATTATTACATCTCGGGCACAGGGGTGGGGCTGGCCTGGCACTGAGGGGGCTACCATATGCACGTGGCATCTAATGCGCATGCGTACATCTGATTTCTACCTCATGGCTTACGGCCTCACCATGAAGCCGGCGTATGTTAGGCGTATCTCTCTGGCGCTGCGGTGCCTCTAAAGCTAAGCAACTGTGAGTACTGTATGTTTTTGTTTTAGTTGCAACTTTTTGTCCTATAAAAATCAGTATTAATATTAATATTTATGCCGTTTGTTACGTAATTATTGTTCTGTATTCTGCATGCAACCGGGATATAACCAATTGTTGTTGTTATATTAATACAGATGTCTTCATGATTCAATCCAAATGACAACCAAGATCACATGAAGACCCACTGACTGCGAGCTATGATAACTGTGCCAGACAACGTTGACTGCATCCACTCAGAGATATCTCTGATCCACTCAAGTGAGGGACTGTATAATACATACATGCATGTATGATGTGTATAGCTAGAAACAGTTTTCTTTTTCATTATCTGCGTGTATCATTTGCATACTGTTGTTTATGTTATAGTCGAGGACGTATAATTATTAGTATATAGGAATGTCTAACTATATCATTATAGAACGAACCAACTATATAAATATAGCCTGCATGCATGCATGCACGTGCACATACGAACTACAACAGTGTAAATCCAGGCTCTGTATGAGCATGAACAGCACCCCTTACACTTAATTGTTATCTTCCAAACAGACAAGTAGGTAGTGTCTTATGGTCTGTGGGTTTGCTAGAGTAGTAAGCTTGTGGTCCCATTAGCTTGTGGTCCATTAGCTTGGCTTGTGCTTGCATGAAATTAGTCTAGACTAGTATACATGCAAGTACTCCACTTTCACTTTCACTTTCACTTTATTCTCTTCTCTTCTCACATGTACAATATTCAAGTTCTCTGATGCCATTCATGGAGGACCAAGCAAGAATCAACGGCATGCAGCACTGAGGGAGGGGATCTTCTCACTTACATGCACTGCACTTGAGGTACAATTAATCTATATACTGCCCTCTGTATTTAGAAGGCAGTATTTAGTTTTGACATTATATTATGTGACCCTTTTCTATTTCGTGAGGGATTTTCGTGTACTAGCTAAGAGGTATGCAGGTTTGGTATAAGGTATTTTTATAATTGTGAGCATGCATGCATCTCTTTTAGCAGGCCAGCATTCTTTGTGTTCATGGCCTGATACATAATTTTGTAGTCAATAATCAATAATCGTGTAATGTTTCTCCCATACACAAAGATATTACTTGCATGTTAAGCTAATCGTAATCGTATTATTAAATTAATGGATGGGAACAAAGCATATACCGTATAGCGGGTATATTTCGAGGGTATAAATTTTCGCGGATGGACCATTACAAAGGATTTCGTGGATTTTATTTTCGTGGTCTGAGTTCCAGCCTTTTGGCGCATGCGCACATCAACATGCAGCTGTACCTCCACACCGTTAGCCTCGAATCCAGGCCTAGCCTATAAGCACCTCTTATTGTCGATAGGTGTGGTCAATAATACTGAACACGCCTACTATTCAATAAAGATATAAATTTTCGTGGGTATAAATTTTCGCGGTAGAGGCTCAATCCGCGAAAACCGCGAACATTTATATTGATAAATGGTAGTATAAACGCTTCCGCTCCATTATGATTTTCCAGTGCATAATAATTGTCTGCCATGAGTATTGTAGCCTTCAGGCGTTCAATTTGTGTATATATAGAAACATACATTCACAATTTTTCGACAGAAACCACAGCAGAGCGAGGGTATATAAATAGAATAGTGGGATGCAACTTCTGAAATTGTATAATATGATATGGGGGGCACCTTTAGGTTAGTCTCTATATCCATGTTATTGCTAACTCCCTCGGTGTTGTGAATGTGTGTGCATGCAGTGCTGGTCCCACTTAGCTCATGAGTTGTCATATATTTAGAGCGTCCACCGTGTGCTCGACGAGGTCTGTGATTAACTTCTGTGTTTACGCCATGCTATGTTCATATCACCTGCATGCGTATTATGTGAAGGGACAAAGTTATAGTTAACTTCCTGTTTTAATTGTGCGATATTTCTACTCAAAGTGCTTTTTTTGCCAACTGAGAAATTTGGCTAGGTCTTCACCATCTTGAATGTTCTTGATGATATCTCCAGCTCACCAGCTAAAGGGAGTGTACATTTTGTGGTATTTTTTTAATAGATTTTCTTTTTCTTTGCATAACTAACCACCTCATTCCAGGGAGGCAGTTGCTAAATATATATACTTTACCTAGTCAAGAATACAGTTTTAGAGATACACACATGCATGCATGCAGTTCCTGCAATTGTCAATGCCTTATCTAAAGCAGATTGCTGTAGTCAGCATTTAGATGCTGCGTTGAGCATTTAGATGCTGCGTTGAGACCGGAGTATGGGATTGTGATGACGACTATCTGACTATATAGCTGCAGATTCCCGTGTTGTACTTGCAGCAACATTTTATAGATGCCGTGGCAGACGCTGAAAGGATGAGAGATTTGAGGTCTGCCAGATAAAAGGATCGCAGACAGCAAAGCATAAAATTATAGACGTTTATAGTTGAATTATTATTGTACAGCACTGCATAGTCGCTGATTTAAGGAGCGGTAGGGGCGTGGGAACAACCCACTATACCACTGTGTGCAACTGAAGTACCATTAATTTAATTTTTATCAATGGTGATAGTCATAGTTATTGCATGGCTATACAATAATTATGCTATGCCGAGCATCTCTCCCTTACATCACCCCGGCAACGGCAACTTAAAAAAATCATGGGAATGCAATTTTTTTAATTCTTAAGGATGACAGGAAAAAATTTGTAACCGCCCAAAACTGCGCTTCCTTGAAAGAGCAGAAGGAGCTGCAGCCGGAGGTGTTCCTTATTCGTGCACGTTTATCTTGATCCTGCGAGGCATGGTATTCTTTTCTTTTTGCATACACAAGATTGGCAGATGCCACTTCTGCATCTGAGTCCGACTACAGATTCCGACATATCTTGCAGCCGTCCTGAGCTTGAGAGCTAGCTTGCTTGCAGATGACCACAATCTGATTGCTCCACGAGGTGGTTGGAGGGACCATGGTCTGCCACCCTGGGCTGTTTGGCTCTGATTTTCTTTATTGTGTGCGCTGCACAGGCCTGGTTTGCGGGGGTGACTATTAGTGGTTTACGAGTTATCCTCTTCCTGTTATCGAGAAGGAGCCCACTGTCAATTACGACACACGCTCCTTCAATACTCTGGCAGCATACTCGTACTCGTGAGTAAGTCTGTGTGTGTGTGTGTGTGCGTGCGTGTGTTTATTGTGTGCGCTGCACAGGCCTGGTTTGCGGGGGTGACTATTAGTGGTTTACGAGTTATCCTCTTCCTGTTATCGAGAAGGAGCCCAGTTGTCTTATTCGTGCACGTTTATCTTGATCCTGCGAGGCAATTTGTGGAAGCTTGGTATGTATATAATAATACACAAAACTTTGACTCGCATTTCCATTGATCCATCCAATTGAGGGAGTCATCCCCTTCACTAGAGTCTCTGGTACCGCCACCATATATAATTCTTCTGTGCACGTGGAAGAAAAGGCATTATATATAGGAAAGCTGGTTATGTTATAGTGTATTGGGGATTATACAGAGCAGAGAAGTAGCTGTTCCTGAGAGGTTGCAGTCATTATAGTTTCAATCCGAACTTGAGCTCTTGGCCATTTTATCTATCGTGTGGTTGGAGGTTCCATGCACTGGTATACGTTACATTATGCTGATTATTAATTTGGCAACATAATATTTTGTTGTTGCCATGGAACACTAATGCATTTGCTCACCTTTTTTTATTAACACGTCTTGTACTAGATGATTTTCTTTACGATTATGAAGTACGTGTGTGCAACAGATGTACTTAAAGCTGGCTGCATGCAAGCTATGTATAGTATACACAAAACTGAAGTCATAGACTCACGTTCCATCCAATTGAGGGAGTCCACCCTCTCCACTAGAGTCACCACTTGTCACACCTTTCCCCAAAGCAACGAAGGAGGGCCTCCTTAATATCTCCTACGGATACGCCTGGAGAGAGGCCGCCCAAATGTATTCTATAGTCGTGGTCGATGAGCGAGGCCACGTCGGCTGATGGTAAAGTAATAATGTAACATAACGTAAGATTAAATTATCCTTTAAATAACTATGAAAGCTGCTGCAAGTGTTTAAATCTTGCTGGATTCTTTGGGAGAGAACAGTTCTTCATGCTACAGGCCGTGAGCATAACAGAGGTTGCCATAAGTAGATCTTAATTTGGCCCCTCCATTTCCTCAGAAAAATTAAGTATTTGTGCCTAGTCTCCCTCCACATGTGACGCGGGACTGCGTGGTGGACGCCCTAAAGATTTCCGACAAATATATGTGTAATTATATAGGGGAGCTAGGGAGTATAGTTTGTGCTCTAAGATCTACTTCTTTGTAGTACAAGAACACGGTGTAGAAATTAAATTGTGCACTGCAAAGTCGCTCTTTTATTATTTATGTTATAATTTTCGTGGACTTAATTTTTGTGTAGGATTGCTTACCCACGAAATCTGCAAAAATTGCTTACACACATACAAGTAATCCCAACTCTCACCATGCTCCTGAAATTGAAGATGTACACATCATTCAATAAGTCGTCAATTTCCCATCCTCCACACCCTCCAAAGAGGACTGCCCTGTTCTGGTCCAACTTCGTGAAGGTGAACCCGGCACAGGGTGGAGGTGGTCTGTCACCTTTGAGTGCAAGGGACGACCAGACACCTGGGAAGTTAGTGGTTTAGACTAGGCAGAGATTGATACTCACTCAACACAAAACAGGAACATGCACATTAACTTACATTTTTCCTTAACCACAACTATACAAATTACAATAATACTACACATAATTGTCCTTGATTAAGTTTCGATATGGTGGTCCGCTTAATTAAAATCATTTTTTCCCCTGTATACGGCGTTGTCAGCTGACACTTTTGCGAATGTGAACCCCTTGTTGCTCCACTAGGGAGGACGACACTCCATGCATACAACAGAGAACTATACTCCAGCTTATAATGACTCACGCTCAGTATAGCAGTCAGTGGCGGAGAAACTTTGCCAGCATGCACCCGCGAAAATGTATAATAATAACCGTAATACATATTACATGCAGTAACACAGTACTAAAGTTACTTTTTTTTAATTTCCACATGTGGACAAGTGTGCATGGTCAGCACATCAGTAAGTGGTCTTTTGAAATAAATTTTTTTCTAGCGCTTTTTTTTTTCCCTGATTCTTTCGTTGCAAATCTGACATATCCAAACCCTGATGTGGTTCAGCTAATTAACTTGTGCTATACTATGTTAGAGTGTGGTCATCCCTAATACCGGGCGAGGACAAAGAGGTAGTACCATGCCACTCATATAAGCCTTTATATACATGTACTTGCTCTCATCCTTAATAATGACTCGCACTAGTTAGTGGAGAGCTTCTCTGACATACCCTACAGTGATACCAGCAGCCATATAAATTGTTTGGACGCTGTCTGTGAGGGAGTGGAAGATTGCACTGGAGGGGCCCTACTTGCCATCTGGGTGATCATATTCTTGTGAGAGGTTCTGCTAGTACATGCAACACCTGTAGACAGCATTTTGAGTGATTTGGCTAAAATCAATTCATATACACAATATCATGATCTAACTACAACCAACACATACAGTTAATATTTAAATATTTAATTTCCACCTGTGGACAAGTGTGCATGGTCAGCACCGATACATAACATTCAAGCAGGAAAAACAAACTCAATATTTTTTTTATCTATAATATAATTATATGGCCTTTTTAGCCGATTCCATTAATTTGGGGAATTTTTACGTCAAATGCTTGTAGTGTTGCAAGTGTTTTGTGATCTTGATCCAGACACAGCCACCTCTTCATCAACCACCCAGAAACCGTGAGGGCCATATCCGTATTGTGGGTCAATAAGGTCGAAGGAATTGACAGCCGAGGCACACTTTTTTGGTGCATTCATGGTGTGTTTTTCTTAATAGCCATCTCGGGCCCTTTCATTGCATAAAGTGGCAAAGTGGAATTATTGATAGTTGTAGTTCTCTATTCTTCTTCTCTTCTAGATATATGTCGTGTTAGGCGGGAGGTATAAAGCGCACCATTTCAGTAAGGTCGGGAATATCGAGTGGCTGGTACTAATCCCTGCCTTCTTTTCGACCTTACCTGAAGTAAGCACAATAATTATTGCCGGACCACCACGATTGATTCTCTGATGTTGGATGAATTAAGGCATTTGGGTATTTGCCCATTATTTTCTATTTAGCTTTAGTCCTAAACTCAACACAAATGTTCAGTAGAGCATCCACCCTTTCTCCATGCGCAGGGCACCCATCTCTGCCGTCCTCTCTAGGGACGCCATATTGGCTGTGAAGGGCTGCTGCCGAGCCAGTGGGGTTTCGGCAGGGGGGGAGGGGTGTTATCCAGCCATCTCCGCTTCAAAAAACAGCAGCTTCCGAGCCATGGCCATTTAGTGTAGCCATGTAGGAGGAGCTGTCCAGCTGACGAGAGGTTGTTGTGCAGTGTGTGCGGGGGAGGGAGGTTGCTGTGCAGTGTGTGCAGGGGAGGTTGCTATTCTACGACAAGACATTATAAAATATAAAACACCGACTCTGCCCTCCTCTACTGGGGGTTAGTTACTCTTATTAGTTCCACTTGAACTTTGTTTGTGTGTGGGCTCTCAAGCGTGTACCCGCGAAAATGTCTAATACACAATTATAACCTTAATACATGCATGCAGTAACGCAGCTTCTTTTAATTTCCACGCACCTGTGGATGACATGTGTATATTCAGCTTATAACAATAGTAACATATACATAATACGTAACGTGGCGTTGTTGAGAACGATGTGCTAATCCCTCCCTTCTTTTCATGGTTGGTTCGCTTGACACGAGTGAGCTCATTATTGAGCTTGATGACTTCCTGCAAGGAATGAGAAATTAAACACGTATTATTATTGTACTCAGTTAATTATGATCTTTTGTCTGTTGATTGTTTGATTGATTGAAGTGCATGCATGGTGCCAGCTGACATCATACAAAATTCGAAAACTTAAAAATGTGCACTTTGTCCTTTAATTAACAAATTTTTTCTTTACGGCCATTTTAGCAGTTTTTTTGTTAAACAAAGTGGCAAAGGCGAACCCTGGAGACAGCAAATAATGATTCAGCTACTAGAATATTGTGAGTGGCTGCTAACCCTCTTCCTTCCTTCCTTTCTACCAGGGATGACCACCGACTGCACAACAGAGAAGTATGTATAAGTTAATTTGCCAAACCACCACCTTTAATAATGACTCACGCTGGTCGGTCCGAAGCAACAAAGGGCATGCATTTTTGATATCCCCCTTGGTGGTACGGGCAGGGAGGCCTCCCAAATAAATTTCTCTGGATGCTGTTGTGAGGGGGTGAAGGAACCAGTGACAAGACTGAGTTACATGTATTCAGCTCATAATTATTCACGTACACAAGAGGCTATGTCTGGTGGAGTTACCGTTTGCAGTAACGCAGTACTAAAGTTACTTCTTTTTTAAATACTTTAATTTCCATGATTCAGCTCATAACAATAGTAACATATACACACGATTCCCCAAAGTAATGGAGCCTCGGCAATCCCTTCAACCGTATTGACCCACACATTGGCTAACAAGCATCATGACATAATATGGATCATAGCTGCTGTGACTGGTGCTGTTGAGGACGATGTGGCTGTGTTGGTTGCTGTGACTGGTGTTGTTGAAGATGTGGCTATGGAGGTGGAGGTAGATATCGAGGCGGTTGTAAGGAGCGAATGTCATGCAACACGCATTTGGTAGGCGCACATCCGCTGCAGCTCCCAGTCGTGCACCTGCAGCAGTTTATATGAAATTCAAAAATTTCCTTTAATTAAAATTTATTTTTCTTTATAGCCTTCTCGGCTGCTTTTTCTTGACAAAAGCGAACCCTGGAAACAACAAGTAATGATTTAGCTACTATATATACAATAAAGATGGTACTAACCCCTCCCTTCTTTCCCACCCGGGATGATGACTGCCGAACCTTGGGAGGTTGGTGTAGAGAGTCAGTCATGTTAACTTACATCTACATTTTTGCCTTTAATTAAAATTCTTTTTTGTATAACTTTGTCAGCCGATATTTCTCATTGTGAAATGTGGCAAAAGCAAATCCATTATTTTTGTGTGGGCTCTCAAGCGTGCACCCACGAAAATCTCTATAATAGAAGTAACTTTAGCACTGCGTTACTGCATGTGTGTATTTAGGGTTATAATTGTGTGTCTTTGCCATGTTGGAATTCTGATCTTGATATCCAGAATAAGCTATTTTAAACTGCTTCCTAGGCAGACATAGTCGAATACCTCGACCAGCCATCAGTAACTATGAGCAATAGATTCAGTGAAGAACAAAGATAAATTGGATCAGCAGTTGAGAATGGAAACTTGATCAGTATATTATAGTGTGAATGTCAGCACCCTCCTCGTCACCATTCAGAGATTACAAAGATAGCACAGCTCTCACCCGTAGTGTCTTGGCATGTTCTACTGATCATGTATGCAAATTATTCCAAGTTTATTAATTCATATATATGGCAGGAAATTGGATTAATACCTGGCAAAGAACACGCTAACAGTAAGAATATTGGATGAATACACAACACACTAAGAATATATGACATATAACACAACACACTAAGAATACAACATATATACGGCAGTGCTTTAGGAGAGACAATTGGAGTTGTGAGTTGTATAATTACGAGGGCAGGTATCGTTTATTATGACAGTATTTCTACTCGTTGTATCTTTTTGGTCCTGCCCAGACCCAAATGATACTGGGGCTAGGCATAACTAGAAAATTACTCGCCACATGAAATAAATTATTACTCACGATTTTTTGTAAAGTCGGACCACCTCATCATTCCCCCCTTTTGCGCTTCCTCCTAGAACTAGAGGAGGATACTCCACTGGGTCCATCGTTAGTCGTCGTCGTTAGGGTGTTTGTTGCCGTCAATCCATGTCTGTTGTTGTTCCGTTCGTTGTTGTTCCATTGTTCGTTGTCGTCAGGGTGTTTGTTGCCATCCCGGGTTCATTGTTAGTTGTTGCCCCATTGTTTGTTATTATTCCGTTTGTTGTTGGTCCAGTGTTCGTCGTTGTCGTTGTCGTGTTTGTTGTCAACCCGGGTCCATTGAGATGTGATTCAATGGGGTCGTTTGGCGGGTCATATATTATATTGCGCTCTTCTAATTCTACGGAAAACTCGCGCAGCTTGCTGAGAGCCTTGGAGGCATGCAGGGAACTAACCCCACTACCTCCCTCAAGACTCGTAGAAGCTCCCTCTGCAAGAAAAAAGAAAATTTAGTGATAAATAATCGAGTATGTATGCAAGAAGCTGTTCCATATATGTTCCCCCCGAACCAGTGCCTCCGCCTTGTCCTCCTTCGTCCTCAGTTGGTGGTGGTGGGTATTTGACCCATCTTAGCCATTTGGCATAATGTTGGGGCTGGGAATGAGGGCGTCTGTAAATTGAGGATGTAGAATGTTCACAGGGTTAATTATGCACGACTGTACGTCTGTATACGTTTTTGTGCCAATCCAGAGGAGTGGGCTGTCAAGCATAGGAAATTTAGCAAACGACATTTGATTAGATGAACTGTTAGGCCGGCCTATAATTAATTATAGTGCTAATTGCAGCCATTACTGACATACACATTAACTGTGCATTTGGACTTCATCAGGAAGGCCTGGTTTGATCCTCATATGTCAAATTGGCGTTTGTCAGTTTCGTTGCTTCCGTTGTTATAATTAGGCCTGTGATGGTGTAGTTGGCAAAAAGTTTGTTGAATGGTGCAAGGCCGTAGCAAGCGGTCAGGCTGGTGGCCACTTTTTGTAGCTAGGTAGGTAATGGTCGTCAATATTGTAATCGATAACCCTAGCCTGATCACTCTAGCTATGCCCCTGCATACAATGGATTTGTTTGTATCGTAACTATAGCAACCATCACATGCCTCTTCAAGAAAAATGGCAAAATGATGTCTACGCATACGCCATGCAATTATTAGTCGGCCTAATGCACGGCGCTATAATATCTCTCATGGAAGTCAAATGCATGCAACTTACTCATTCAAGTGCTTGATATAGGTCGTGGCATTTCGGTACGAATGATCTTTTCGATCAATCGGGTCTCTCCAAGAGAACTCAGTCTGTATGGAATGATGAAGGATAGCTATAAATCGACTGTTAAAAAATTAGCTAGTTTTCTGAAACTTTTAATTAGCTACTTACCATTACGGGAGCTCCGGGCTGCAAGAAGCACGTTGGGCAAAGTAGTGGCTCAGTCGTGCCGCTTCGTTTATGGTACTGCAATATGCTGACGACCATCTTATGGGTACAAAGAATAAGTTTTGATACTACTTGCATTGCAAACATCATAGCTCTAGCTAGCTAGCTGCATAAATAATATAGTAGTAACACTTACGGGATTCTTGTGTAGGAGTCCTTTTTGAGTGGAAAGTGGTGGAGCGAGTGTGGTGTGTGTAGTGGGTGGTGCTTTTCAAGTAGGTTGAAGGTTAGGACTAATTTAACTTTGAATTAAGTGCCTACAAGTTATTGTTTATTTTTAAAAGCTGCTTTTTCCCCGGATTTGTAGGTTAAAGTCACTCGTCATATTATGCAGATCTTCAATATTATATTGTATACATATATATATAATTATATAAGTTCATTGGTCAGAGACTTGTCACGTGATATTGTAATACTAACCTCTTGAGTCAAGTGCTTGTGTGCAGATACGGATGTAGTGATTGGTAGCTAGTCAACTTTATGGGGTTGTATTATAATTATATAAACTCCAAGTTCTGTTGAAGCTATAATTATGCATCGGACAGCTAGCTAGCAGTCATAGATCCTGTAAATAAGGTTAGCTACATGTACTTGTATCAGTAATATATTAAATATTCAGTTCACCTCTGCCGGGAGATTGACCTCTCTTGACCTCCAGCTGTACTCCAATGCTGGCTACGGGCAAGACTTCTCCGGACACTCTGACTGGAGACTTCACTGTGTTGAGGACTGACATTGTCATGGACGTGGGGGACAGCATCAACCCTGCCATTGATATCGGGCAGGTACATATGCATGGTGTACATGTACCATAGTGCATTCATTGTGCACGCTAAAGTCCTAGTACTTTATTAATTGGCAGTACAATAGAGTTGAGCAAAAATCACTTATTATTATAATGTACAGTACCAAGAGTTCATTAGGACACTACACATGACTAAAATGTATTTCTAGCTACCCTCTTCCTTCCCCCAGGTGGAGGGAGCGTTCACGCAGGGCCTTGGTCTGGTGACCCTGGAGCAGTGTGTGTATCTGGAGGGGAACCAGAGGACCCAGCGAGGGACTACCTTCACCACTGGACCGGGGACCTACAAGATACCCTCTGTGTCTGATGTACCTGTGGTGTTCAATGTTAGTCTGTTAGACAGGGCACCCAACCCCAAGGCTATCTTCTCATCCAAGGTGAGGGGGAAGCTCTTATAGAAGTGAAGCAGCACATGTGTGCTTATAAGTAATTGATTGAGTGGGTGTTTAGTAAACAGCAGCACATGTGTACACAGTTCATCTCATTGTGCCGCATGTACATAATTATACTGTCAGGAACTTGATACTTTTATCCATTTATCCATAGAGTTTTGTCATAATTATTATAATACTCTCCCTGCTCTGCTAACATGCCCTACCCCCCTACCCTCCAGGCTGTTGGTGAGCCGCCACTGTTCCTGGCAGCCAGTGTGTTATTTGCCCTGAGGGAGGCTATTACAGCTGCACGAGCAGAGAGTGGAGTGAGTGGCTACTATCGACTGGACAGCCCCGCCACCTGTGAGAGGATACGCATGGCCTGTCAGGACAAGTTCACTCAACAGGTGTGTGGAGGTGGCCTTGTTCAATATTGCTTACTCCCTTTCTCGGGGGGGGGGAGGGGGTGGTCTTATAATGCATTTAATATTACACACTCCCCTCTTTCTCTGTGCTGCAGGTGTGTGTTGTTGTGGACTCTGCTGCAAATAAATGGACTATTGAAGCATAGACATTAAAAAGTAGAGACATGACCCTTACTTTTATTGACACTATTTTAGAGAGTTTCATATTAATTTTTTTTCTTGATAAACAATGATATAAATTTTCTATTTGTATATATAATTATTATTAAAAACAACAATATAATTGTGGCCATATTAAAAAGGCCGGGGGTGTACAATATACATACTCTAGGTTGACAATACAAAAATATACATGTATAAAGCATATAAAACTGGCTCTATTTAATTTGGTGATGTAATATAATCTGTGAACTAAACAAAAAAAGCAGCTATCATCAAATAAGACATCACATAAGGTGACATAATCAATTGTGTGCGCAAAATAATAGTATTATAATTACGACAGCTAGACAGATGATGGTGACACTAGCTCAGCAGGACAGTGTTGGTACATGCACACCACTCGGCACTTGTGTACAGTATATGCATTGTATGTTGTTGACGCTCAGCGGTTGAGCATCGGTGTAAAAATAGGTAAAGCGATGCCAACGACCAACTCGTCTTTTTCTCCCAGATGAGGTATCAATGATGTAGTACAAACTAACTCGCTGTTAGATGGAAGCAATATGGGTGCATTGAGCTGAGAGGATACTTGAAAAGAATCACTACTCCTCGAATAGATAGACAGAGACGACAAATCAGTGATTTGGGAAGAATCAACAATATTTGCCGTGATATCCAATTTAGGCGTCGTGACAACTTCTGTCTGTTTAAAATCAAAATCAGTACATGTAGTGATTTGTTTCATATTATTTAATGAATACTCTGGGACTAGATCAAACCTTTGAAAAATCTTGTCAATCTGGTTAATACTTTCCAGAATATTAAAATCGTCAAAGAATATCTTTAGAAATTTGAGAAACTCAATCAAAGGTGGAACAAAATCGTATCCTTTAACTATCTTCAAGAAGCCATCAGAGAGAGATTTATTAGCTGCTGCTGCCAGCACGATCTTGCGTTCTTTTATGCCAAACACATGACGGAACTCTTGGGAGAGAGCCTTATCTTTAGCTCGTTCATTATCGATTGGACCCTGCTGAATCAGTTCAATACTGAGACTTTTAAGGACAACTAGTTGGCTTTCTGCATTAAAACAAGTGAACACACATAAACATTACTAATTTAATAGTGAACACACTCATAAACATTATATAAGATAGCAATGAGACATAGTATATATAAATTTTGTATTAGGAAGATACTGAAACTGTCTAGAATTATTTTAATAATACTTACCTGTCTCACTGTGGCAACCCTCAGTTGAGCTTAAATGAGTATCAACTGCCATATTAAATAAGGTTCTTCAGGTTCAGTGGTAGCCAATGCAAATTACTTTTGGGATGAAGCTGCAACTTTAATAGTAGCTAATGTGCCAGTATAAAATCAATTAATTGTAGTAAAAATTAATAATAAGAGTAGAAAACTACCTCGGAAACTACTACGTCACAACAGTTTTCATGGTAACCGTTGTCAGTGTGAACGTGATTCAGTGTTTATTTTATCCCCTATCGTAATTATCCATAATAGCGACCTTTAGCTACATACGTACACATGTACATACCTCCAGCAAATACATGTAGTTAAGTTGTCAGTGGGCGCCGGGCATTTATACCAGTATTCTTTCTTACACAGAGAAGAGTATCATGTATATAAGAGTGTCTTTTTTCCCTGTTTCTACTGTCAAAAGAAAAGGTGAGTAAGACTCTACTATTCAATTTGTCTAACTAAATCTAATATAATTATATAGAGTTGCTGCTCCGAGGTACAAATAACTCGGACAAAGATGAAATTGTGTTTCTGTTTGTTAACTGTCTTGATATGTACAAAATATGTAAAAAATAGTCCCCACTATAGCTCTAGACAACCAATGACTTACCTTCTGTCTTTCTTCAGTACTGAGCCAGTTAAATAAATGCTAGCAGCAGAGAGTAGACCAACGCTAGCTGTTGAATTGACTCCACTAATCTCTATAGTAGACCTATACTGCTAGTGCAGCTACGCCCATATAAAAGCAACCATGCATGCGGTTGGTATTTATATGGCTTTGGTAACTTCCTGGTGACAGATAATTATGACAATTATAAAACCTGTAAAAAGGGTAACAGTACAAGAATGTTTCCCCACTAGGCCACATGTGACAAAGAGTAGTGTATAAATCTCATTTTTGAGCTTACCAAGATTTGTTATTGATGCATGTCAGCCTGTTATCAACCTCACAAATGCAGATCTAGCACACATAATTATAATAATTAAGTCTTAATGAAAAATGTTGTAAACAGGAGCACTGAAGGAACTCAATCTCAGAATGTCACGTCATTGCAAGCCTTTATATAAGATCGACTTTAACCCCAAGTTTAGCAATTTCAGAAAGTGTTAGCTTATCCGTTATGCATGACCTTTGACCTATACACTGCATGCACATAAACAAAGCCGCAAGATATTCATTTATTAGAGCACCTATTAGTATACCTTATAGCAGGTATATTTCGAGGGTATAAACTTTCGCGGAAAGATCGTTAGAGAGGTTTTCATGGATTTAAGTTTTGCGGTAGTCTCTTGCTATTCCCGCTGTCTGAAGTACGGCCACTTCGATACACCAGCCATTTGGTTTGGAACAGATTGTTAGCAGATGTTTACTGCATAAACTTGCCCTGGGCTGCCCCAAACCAGGTTTATGACGTTTTGGATGTGGTTTGGCAGATAAAATTGGTTAAATGTATAGAGAGCACACAATGTATAGCCTCCCCTTCCCACTTCCCTGAATGTGAATGTGAATGTGATCTACCTGCTGATGATAGTTAGTGCGGCCTGGGATCGAGGCTAAGCATAACGATTGAGACTGCACCGCAAAATTAGTCATTAGATGCGAGGTAGGGTCGTTTTTTAGCTGCAGATATTTCTGACATGCAGCCACCTCGCTATTCTGGTCAAGCTGCACTGTCCCAAGGGTGGCTGGATTAACAAAAAAGTCTACACTGTAGCAGCCTTTTGCAGTATATGCATGATTGAAGTCGTGGGTATAATACAATCATGACCGCGAGCATTTATATACAGTTACTATTATACTTCTTTCTTGGCACATCCCACTATTAATTCTGTGCACAATTACAAGATTTAACCACTTATAATTATTATATACCCTCTGTCTAGGTTATATAGGTCTATTGAGCTATATGGTTGAAGTGGTGACAATGAATCTATATAGCAGTATAGATTTAGCTTTTGAATTAGCTTCTCAAGCAACTATAATAAGGATTTAGTATTATCAAGGGCGTATAAAGGGAAGAGAAGATATGTTTTGTACACCCTTGGTAATGGTGTCAGACTGTTAAAAGTGCCTGTGGCATTTACATGAGGTCATACAGAACATGAGGTCATACAGATCTAGCTGTAATAGTATCAATTACAAAAATCAAGATCATATTACACATTGTCATAATTATAGGTAAGCTTGATATTGACCTCGAGTGATCTCTATTGTACCCTGCACGAGTGCTATAATACTAGTTTATACTTGATACACAGTAAAAACACATAACTATGTTATATATATGAGATGCATCATCGTATTTTGTAAAATGACAGAAATTTCAAAAGATGCGTTTCATTTAACATGTTTTATTGTGTTTTTACTGTGTAACATGACAACTGCATGGAAGTGCACTTTGCATGCTAAAATGTCGCATATATAGCACGCTTCAGTTGCTAGTTCGCAGTACGTTGCTATAATTGGTAGTTGGCATGCAGTTGCTACTTCGCAGATAATAGTTCGTACTCGGTAGTTCGTGACCTTTAAACTTTACAGATGAGATATTAAAAGTGCCCATGCAAAACCTATTGCTGGGGAACCCCTATACTTAGTATGTATTGCGGACACACATGCACGTGGTACGCGCGTGTGCCCTGTTCGCTAAACATATACACCTTTATGATTGACTATAGTCATGCATGTATATAGGGGGCTTAACAATAATGCAAGCTTGCAAAAAATCGACAATGTCTTTTTGCGAATTATACGACGGAATATATACACTCGGACCGGTCCCAGGCCAATTATTCTCTAAAGACAGAAGGGATAAATTTCTCCTCATTATATATTAAAAAAAAATTTGGCCTGGGACTGAGGCTATAGTGCATGATGACATACCAAGTGGGTATAGGCCTGTGCAAATTTTTCACCAATTATTCATTGATTTTCGCAAATTGATGACACCGATTATTCACATACACAGCAGCGAAATAAAACACCTATACTGTATAAATTATATAGCACCAAAAAATGGGCATTACTTTTTTAATTTCAGCAGCGAAATAACAAACTTAAGTAGCACAAAAAAAAATTAATGTGGTTTCAATTAACATTGATTGGACTAACAATCATAAAAATTAGATTTACTGCCATGTAAAATGTTGGCGTGTTCTGAGCTATACTGGGTGTACAACTCAAGCTATTTTCACAGTGCCTATTATGTAAAAGGGCCCACTTACAGTTTTTGCTCGCAAGTTGTTGCATGCCCTCTTCTCTCATACCAAGGGCGTATGAGAGAATAGGGCATGCAACTCACTATTAGTCCAACGTGCTAGCAAAAACTTTATTTGATCTATTTATAGCTATCTGCTACATGTACTTTACACAAAATCAGACACGCCTACAATCTATTTTTAGATATTACTGTACTTTTCCAGTAAATTCCACCGCCCACTTAGCACAGGCGCCTACAAGTGGGGTAATAAAATTTTAGTGGATTTATTTATTGCAACTTTTGTAGCATGCAATGCAATGCATGTTAAGTGTAAATGATAAAATTATAGGCGGGAGTTTAATGACAAAATTCATTTCACACAATTATAGCCCAAAAGCTTCAAGAGAATAACATATACACATCTACGCCCAATTCACAAGATGAGACACTAGTTTGCAGTATTAAGAAGCTAACTTGTTTTTTCAAGTAGATACTATTTTATCAGCAGTAATAGACATGTAATAGAACTCCTCATTTTCACAAGGGTTGGCCTCAAGCTGAGCAATTTCAGAAGGTGTCAGCTGTGATATAGCTTCCATTATGGGCACATTGGTACACTGCACATTAACGAATCCAGCCTTGCTGAGTGCGTTTAAAAGCATGTCATACGTCACTGCGTAGTAGTAGAACCTCTCTCTCCCAATTGCATAGCTAATCGATTGTGCTTTTTTTGCCAATTTCGAAAACATTATGATGGCACCATTTGGTTTTACCATCTTTGATAGTTTTTCTATAAACTCAATGTATTCAGCTTCACTCACGCAAGCACACTCAATTGCAAGGAACGTAATTACGACATCAAATGGGCCTTCAGATCCTTTTTCAATTGGTTGCTCAGCTTTTATGTCACACGACACCACTTTCATAAGATCGCGTAATCTTTGCTCACGTATACGAACCTCACTTTCCGGCTTTTTTTCGATGTCTTGAACAACATTCTTAATGTAGGGCAGCCAATTGAATGATGATGAATCGTTTGCTTGCCACTTGTTTAAAGCGTCTCGATTCTTTTCAGTGTACTCTGCAAGCACAATCTCAGACACTTTTCTTTTACCAGCGGCACTGATCACGTACGCAATCACTGGTCCAGAACCATAATCAAGCACCCTAAAATCATCTTTTCCTTCAACTTCCTCATCCGGTAAAAGTTTCTTGAACATATCGTGTACAAGTTTCAATCGAACATCACGATAATAGTTCTGCGGAGTTCCCGGTATGTTGTAGTACTGTGATAGATACTGATTACCTTCGAATTTATCTTTATAGTGAGAGGATACGCATGGCCTGTCAGAACAAGTTCACTCAACAGGTGTGTAGGTGTGGGGGGGGGTGGTCTTGTTCAATATTACATACTCTCCCTATAATTATTTAGGTGTGTGTTGTTGTGGACCCTGCTGCAAAGAGATGGACAGTTGAAGCATAGCTAATAGACATTGTATCATAGCTGTATTATATAGACATTGGACATGACCCTTACTTTTGTAGACACTATTTTAGAGAGTTTTTCATATTTTGATTAAATTTTTCGGGTCATTGCATACACAAACTAATATCAATCAGCCGGAGCTTCTGCATGATATACAACTAATCTAGACTATAGCCATCACAAATTAGCATTATACAGAACATTTTGCTTTATGAGGCTCAACATAAAGCAGGGAAAAAACCTCCATGCATGCAAATGTGAGGAAAAACCCAACATAAAATTCTTAGACTACGATTTCAGCTTCGGCTTCGGCTTCGGCTTCGGCTTCGGCTTGAGACACAAAGTTCATTGTGTAGCCAGATTCGGAGCCTATATAAGTATTCGTGGTGTTATTAAATTTTCGTCTTTTCCTCCCACTGCCTCGTCCCATTGTTACCAGCTCTTCCATGTCATCGTTTTCTCCTAGTGATTCCTCAATCGGCCTTTCAAACAAGCTTCGTCTCATAATGAGAGCTGTTCTAATGTCGCAATGGCCAACTGTCATATTCGTGTCATAAATCTCACCCGTTGCTGCTAGAGCTGTCGTATACAATTCTTCTAATTGACGGTCTGGAATATTATCGTACATGTACGATGAATCAAAGACGATAACAATTTTCTTCTTTGTTCGATCAATAATCACTCTTCCCGTCCCATTGAAGTAATCTTGGACCATGGTTCTCATATCAGCTAATTTTGACAGGATATCCTTGTTGTTAATCTTATCGGGTAGGTGGTGGGGTACTTCATCGAGGAATACTGGACTAAAAAACGATTCAAACGCCTTCGAAGCAATTTGCTGCAATTCCTTATAATCAGCTTTTGGGATCCGAGATTGTTGTTTGGGAGGAATCCGATGCCGGACTGTGTTTGCCAGAAGAAAGCTTTTTATTGCAGGAAGGTCTTGAAGCATAATCAGACACAGAATATCCATCAAATGTTGTTTGAAATTTTTTTTCACCCGTTCAGTTGAGCTGGCCAGCCTTTTGTTTTCAACCTCTATCTGTATTAATAAAAAGAGTGTTATAAGTGTACCATAATAATATTATTATATCACATAGTCTAACACCGTGTCACATTAAAACACACACTATATAGTGTCACCTGCTTAGCCCCTGGAGTATACATGGAGTCGTTATTGGTATCCATTGCAATGTTCTAATTTCGATAATAGTATGCCCACATAGACATATAACAAACGCAATGAGAGCCAGATGCTAGCTAGAGTTAGTCCTCACTCAAACTAAGCATCAGGGTAAGCAAGCTATATAGACGGCACAGTAACGTACGTATATGTATATGCATATAATTATTCATAGCCATCATGTGTTACTTCTCGAGCTTCTCGATGTTTCCTTATAATCATGATGACGTCAAAGAGCGTCAAGGTTCGTTATCCAGAGCCTATGTTTGGTCAATAATGAATACAATTAAGGACACCTGCACTTCGATTTTATGTGTAGCCATTGTACTACAAAGTGACTCAGCACATTTTATGTGTGAATGGTATTTCATGGTCTAGCTATAATTATTCATTAAATGTGTGATAGCAAGCTCGTGCATGCGCTATCTCATGCAGCTCTATATACAATGGCTAAAATGGCAGCACTACAAAATATACCATTGGTTGATCTTCATGAGAGGCAAGGTATGGCAAAGAAAACAAGAGACCTACAGGCAAAGTTTGATGAGCTAATGAGAATGTTCAAGAAACATGTTAGTATTTCGGACTTGAAGAAAGCTCTGAGGCAAATACCTCATGCATACTCCAAAGTATTCAAAAAGGCTCACACTATAGACGATCTGTTTCTGAGGATAACCCTTCCCATCTCATGGTTTCACTACGATGTGTTGAAGTTTTTGCTAGATCAACTCAAACAAGATGACATTAGCGAATGCAAAACTGAGCTTGTCGAATACGATGTAAAATTAAAACAATATTTTGAAGAGCGTGTCAAACCGTTAACGGAGGTAGGTACAACAATAGGTACAATACCAGTGGACAACAATCACAGTTCAAGGGGAACAAAATACATAATGAACGTGGACAGGAACTGGGATCCGTCCGTTTTGGAGGGGGAAAATTGCAACAAAACGTGCCATAAGATTGCGTCCATTCTTGGGAAAAGTGGGAAAAGTGGGCGTGTCGTAGGTGATTACCACGAACCCTGGCTAGTTATTACAGTTTCCTGAAAAGGTTTCTTATGTTTTATTATTTTATGAAACTATGTTTTAGCTGCATATAATACATTACATATAGCTAGAAGAACATGTATACATGGAGTAGAACATTTTTGTTCATTAGCAATGAGTGTGACTTATAATTGTGTATTATCGCATATCGGGGTTTTGCTATTGTGAATTGGGAATTTTTTCGCATAATTCACAATCGCAAAGAGTGAGCATGCGCATGCAATTTGCAATAGAAACGGAATCAAGCTTGTACAGTGTCATTCGCTAAGCCTTGTGCATTAAACCTGATATATGGATCATAGTTTATCATGTATATAAGAGAAATTTGCAAACGAAATATAACATACTATTAAAGTTTGCTGTGCTTTTCTCATGGCTTGCAGCAACTTCTACATCTCCTCTCGCTTCTTCTTGCCTCTACGGTGACCTCCCAACTGTGTGTGTGTGTGTGTGTGTGAAGTAAAGGGTGTCAATTACGTTTAAAAGTTCAGGAGCACAAACAACAGCACAACTAATTAGCAGTATACGATAGAGTTGATATATATTTTTTACTCCCCCCCATCTCCTCCCCTCCCCCAGGTGGAGGGAGCGTCCACGCAGGGCCTTGGTCTGGTGACCCTGGAGTAGTGTGTGTATCTGGAGGACCCAGCGAGGGACTACCTTCACCACTGAACCGGGGACCTACAAGATACCCTCTGTGTCTGATGTACCCGTGGTGTTCAATATTTGTTAGTCTGTTAGACAGGGCGCCCAACCCCAAGGCTATCTTCTCATCCAAGGTGAGGGGGGAAGCTCTTATAGAAGTGAAGCAGCACATGTGTGCTTATGAGTAATTGATTGAGTGGGTGGTTACTGTAAACAGCACATTTGTACACACCTTGTACTGCATGTACATAATTATACTGTCAGGAACTCTTGATCCTGTGTATTCATTTATTCATAGAGTTTTGTCATAATTATTATAATACTCTCCCTGCTCTGCTAACATGCCCCCACCCCCCTACCCTCCAGGCTGTTGGTGAGCCGCCACTGTTCCTGGCAGCCAGTGTGTTATTTGCCCTGAGGGAGGCCATCACAGCTGCACGAGCAGAGAGTGGAGTGAGTGGCTACTATCGACTGGACAGCCCCGCCACCTGTGAGAGGATACGCATGGCCTGTCAGGACAAGTTCGTTCAGCAGGTGTGTGTGCTGAGGGTGGTGGTCTCGTTATATTACATACTCTCCCTATAATTATGCTGGTGTGTGTTGTTGTGGACCCTGCTGCAAAGAGATGGACAGTTGAAGCATAGCTAATAGACATTGTATCATAGCTGTATCATAGACATTGGACATGACCCTTACTTTTGTAGACACTATTTTAGAGAGTTTCATGTTGATAAACAATCATTTTTCTACTTGTATAATTATAAAAAATTAATAAAGTAATCGTGGCCATATTAAAAAAAAGCCGGGGGTGTGCATAATTTAATTATATAGGTGGCAAAAAATATACCTTTGGTGATAATATCATACTGAACTAAAGCAGCTTGATTTACAAGCTTGAACTAAATTAACAAGCTTGAAAAAAGCATCAAACTACGTACTATAACAAAAAAAAGAAGCTTGAACAATCAAACAACAATTATTGTGCGCAAAATGTAAAATGACAGCTAGACAGTATCCAACAAAGATGATGGTACTAGCTCATGCAGCAGGACACCACTCGGCACTTGTGTACAGTATATGCATTGTGTTGTTGACGCTCAGCATTTGAGCATCGTTGTAAAAATAGGTAAAGCGATGCCAACGACTAGCTCGTCTTTTTCGCCCAGAGAAGGCATCGATGATGTACTACAAACTAACTCATTGTTAGATGGAAGCAGTTTTTCTGCATTGAGCTGAGAGGATACTTGAAAAGAATCACTACTCCTCGAATAGATAGATCGAGATGATGAATCAGTGCTTTGGGAAGAATCAATAAAAGTATTTGCCGTGATATCCAATTTAGACGTTGTGACAACTTCTGTCGGTTTAAAATCGGTTGCTGTGGATAATTGCATTCGTTTCACGTTACTCAATGAACAATCAGGGGTTGCCGAATCAAATCTTAGCAAAATCTCGTCAATCCGGTTACTTTCCAGAATATTTGAACTGCCAAGGCATATCCTTAGAAATTTAAGAAACTGAACCAATGGTAGAACAATATCGTATCCTTTAACTATCTTCAAAAAGCCATCAGAGAGAGATTTATTAGCTGCTGCTGCCAGCACAATCTTTCGCTCTTTCTTTTTAAACACATCACGGAACTCTTGGGAGAGAGCCTTTTCTTTAGCTGGTTCATTATCAAGTAGACCCTTCTGAATCAGTTCAATACTGAGACTTTTTAGGGAATCCAAGTCGCTTCCTGCATTAATAGGTGAACATAAAAAACATATATACTGCATGTTTGCAAATTAAATGCAAGATAGCAATGACATAGTATATGCAAGGAAGGTAAACTGTCTAGAAAATTACCTGTCTTTCTGTGGCAATCCAAATCAGTTGAGCTGAATTGAGTATCAGCCATGATTATAAGGTTCTTCAAGTTCAGTATAGTGGCCAATGCAAAACTAGTTGTAGAGATGAAGTAGTTTAAGTTGTAACTGAACATTAAGTATATGGGATGTGTATAGTTGCAGATCAAAGAATTTAGGTCGGTACTACGTCACAAAATTTTCATGGTAACCATTGTCATAATCACAGATCAGGTGTAAGGTGTGAACGTAATTCAGTGTATATTTATTCAAGACTTTATCCTCCATAAATGGTATTAGCGAATAGTTGTTCATGGTGAATCTGTTTGAGTTGTTTATTTATCCGAGGGTTTATCCTCAATGAATGGCATATAGCGACCTCAACTACTATAGCAAATAGTTGTACAGATTGTGAATATCCTCAAGAGGTTGATTTATCAGCACAAATTGGGCGTTTCTACCAGTATTTAAAAGTATCCAACTATATCTTACATAGAGAGTGTATATCATGAGTCCAACCTTTTTAAAACGTGTTTATTCTGTTTCTACTGTCAAAAGAGAAGGTGAACATTATTCAGTTTGTTATCACTATTTTTACTTCTTCCCCTATAATAGAGTTGCTGTTAAAAGATGTACGTGTGATTGATAAATATAGCTCGGACAAAGATGCAAATGATAACTTGGACAAAGATGAAATTGTGTTTCTGTTTGTTAACTGTTTTGATATGTACTTCACTAAACGATTGCTAGGAAGATACGATGAACTGCTATCGATGATCGAACAGGAAATAAAAAAACTAGGCACACCGGTTGATGTTGTAATACTTTATGCATGCAAAGACGTCACCATGTCACAGGAATTTAAAGAGGATTTAGCTCGAGCGACAGACATTACGAATGCTTTCGATTGGATTCGTGTGTACTCTACTTGGTACCAGAGCAACCTGCTCACACATCTTAGTGATGTATTGTTAGAAAAAGCTGTAGACATACCTGTACGCGTAAAAGCGTACGTAGAAGAGTTACAAACCTATTTTACCTACAGAGTGAAACAACTGCCGACAGTCAAGCACGAGGAAATGCTTCTCGTGAGAACAGATGACGCTTGGGATAGTGAAGCCCTACAAGGCAGCGATTGCACGACAACTTGCAAGCAAATTGCTGCGGTCCTAAAAAAGGAAGGTCGAGTCTCCGGGTCTCTACACAAACCTTATCTGTACATTAGAATTTCGTCATGACAAACATTAGTTATGTTGTAGATCTAGAGTAGCATGCTAGTGTTCTGCTACATTTTATGCTAGTATTCTGCTACATTTAGTTATGTTGTAGAGTAACATGCTAGTGTTCTGCTACAAGAACTACATAACTTAAATTTCTATAAAAATAGTTAACTCTTTTTTGTAGTACATTAACTAACTACTAATTTAGATTCAGTCCCTCATATACTGGTAATCAAATAGCTTATTATGTAAAAGACAATTTTTTTTACAGTGAAAGAGAAATTGCACAAACGAAATGTAAAGTTATATATCTGCAGTAAGAGAGTTACTATTAACTTTACACAGTACAATATAGAAATGCTGTGTAACTGTTTATAGTCAATGTACATCTGCATGACTGTTTTAATGTAGTTCTACCCTCCTCTTCCCCATGCATGCATGTATAAAGGGAGCGTTCACACATGCAGGGCCTTGGTATTGACCCTGCATGGAGCAGTGTGTGTATCTGGAGGGGAACCAGAGGACCCAGCGAGGGACCACCTTCACCACTGGACCGGGGACCTACAAGATACCCTCTGTGTCTGATATACCTGTGGTGTTCAATGTTAGTCTGTTAGACAGGGCGCCCAACCCCAAGGCTATCTTCTCATCCAAGGTGAGAGCTCTGGGTATAGTGTGTGCATGTGCTGGCTTTACTTTACAGTGAATGTACATGTACTCTCTATAATTATGCAGGTGTGTGTTGTTGTGGACCCTGCTGCAAAGAGATGGACTGTTGAAGCATATAGCTATATAAATTATAGACATTGATAGAAGTATACCCTTCACACTATGTTAGAGAGTTTCATGCTGAATGTAGCTTATTCAATTTTAATAATATCAAATTATATATAGCGGCCCTTCTTTAACCGAACTTAAAGTAAAGCTTAATTACAACAAATCATCAAATTATATGGCGTGTTCTTTTTGAACATAACTATATAAAGTAAAGCTTGTATAATTATAACTCTATAGGATAATATACATGACTATTGAGCATTATAGATACACACATAATTTTGCTTTATGAGATAAAGCAAGGAAAAAACCTCCATGCATGCAAATGTGAGGAAAAACCTATAACAGACATTTTTTATGGTTCGGCTTGGGACACAAAGTGCATTGTGTCCGTGTAGCTTGAGGTATCAGTAACCGTCTTCCTATTATTCAGTTTACGTTTCATCCTATGCCCTCGTCCCAGTGGGCACAGTTCCTCTTCGTAATCGCTATCTTGTAGAGACTCCTGTATGGGTTTATCGTACATTTTCATCCTAATAATCATAGCTTCAGCAACGTCGCAGTGGCCAACATCACATTCGAACCCCGTTGCTTCTAGAGCTATCTTATACAGATCATCAAATTGAGAGGCTGGAATATCCTCATAAGCCGAATCAAAGACAATAAGAATTTGTGATGGATCTATTATCAGTCTTCCCGTTCCATTGAAGTACTCATCCACAATTTTTTGTATTGCAGCTAACTTGGGCATAACAACATCTTTTATCCTCTCAGGTACATACTTGGGTAGTACATCAAATAATGTGGAATTAAACCATTGGAATTTATTTACGAACATTTCTTGAAGTTCCTTGCGACTGGCCTTAGGTATTAGCAAACGCTCTTCTTCGGAAACGCAATGTCGCATCGTTTGGGAGAGGAGAAACCTCTTGAATTCAGGAATATAGGTTGGGAGCAAAAGTAGGCACGTAATGTCCATCAAATCCTCCTTGAACTTTTTTTCAACCTGCTTAGTTAAGCTTGACAGCCCCTCGTCCGCTAACTGTATAATTATGTTGAATAGTAAATACAACCACAAATTAATACATGCATTATGTGTAACCTACTAACTTACTATATACACCATATATATATACTCTAATCAAACACACTATTATTACTGTCACCTTTATAGCCTCTGGGGGGAGAGGCAGGGTTTGCTGGCAATCACGATCAGTGTTTATCATTGCCATCCAATCCAGACAAACAGTCAATCAAGCATAGACTCTAGCTAGATCAGTCAATCTCAAGGTAAGAACAGGTTTTTCCAGTTAGGGCAGTGTTATTTTGCAAGCATAGCTAATTATTTATAGCTTATCAATGACGTTTAATTAGGATGCAGACCCCAGGCGCCAGTGTTATGAGTTATCCATCCTTATTTGGATATAACAAAGAATACATAGAAATACATTAGGGACCACCTGTGTGTCAGGCCGTTCAGTCAACACAATAATTATCTATGTGATCATATTTCATGGTGCTTACCCAGGCTAGTGTGTTAACACACCGTTATATAATAAACAAGTTTGCTGCAGTATAGTAACAAGTTGTACTAGTTAGAGAGTTAACACTATGTCTGAGAGTTCTATACTACATGATACTATTGTCGTAGTTTCCGCAACCCCGTCCAAAGAGATTCAAGAGACAGAACGTAATATCATTCTGAAAAATATCGTTCTGGAAAAAGAAAAACATCTGGCAGCCATTCATATTCATGTCCCACAGTTTTTAGAGAGGCAAGCTTTAGGAAAGCAAACAAGGAACCTTCAGTCAGATTTTGATGATCTGGTAGAACGGATCAAGAATCGTTATTGCTTTTCAGACGTGAAAAAGGCCCTGAAAAAAATACCTCATGCATACTCCAAAGTATTCAAAAAGGCTCATACTATAGACAATCTGTTTCTGAGGATAACCCTTCCCATCTCATGGTTTCACTATGATGTGTTGAAGTTTTTGCTAGATCAACTCGAACAAGATGACATTAGCGAATGTAAAGCTGAGCTTACTGAATACGATGTAAAATTAAAGCATTATTTTAAAGAGCGTGTCAAACTATTAACAGCGGACAACAATCACAGTTCAAGAGAAACATACATAATAAACGTGGATAGGAACTGGGATCTGTCTGTTTTGGAAGGAGAAAATTGCAACAAAACGTGCCGCAAGATTGTGTCCATTCTTGGTAAAAGTGGGAGTGTCGTAGGTGATTATCACGAACCCTGGCTAGTTATTACAGTTTCCTAACCAAAGATTTTGTATTTTATATTTTATCATAGATATTCGAATATATCTAGCTAGCCTCCTCAATGAGCAAAAACACATTAGTTTAGCAAGTAAAGGTCTCTATGTTTTAACTTGAAATGCTGAATTGATTAAATAGTTTATTATGCCAAAAATCGAACAAACCCATTCTATGATAAATTTGAAATCATAACATACTATTAAGGAAGCAGCCGGAGCTTTTCTTATGGTAACTTCTGCATTTCCTCTCGTTTTGTTGCCTCTACAGTGACTTCCTGACTGTGTATATGTGTGTATGTGGGGGAGTTATCAGGAGCACAGAAAACTATTAACAAAGACCACACCCCTCAGCCTTTTCTTGGCAAACATGAGTGCTGAGTATTTGCACTTTGAGCAGCTCAATCAACCTTTTCTTATAGGAAACCTGACCACACACCTCACCCACAACACGTTTTCTCAGAAACTGCATGCAACGGAAAGAACGGACATAATTATATTAATAGTACATACAATAAAACAAAACGTGAAATTCCAAATTTCTTATCAAAACATACACTGTTAGTGCCAAACAATGGTTTACCATGATTAAACCTGTTTACAGTAATCCTCGCTAACATTACTCACCCCCCTCGTCTCCGGGTCTTGGTGACCTTGTGGCCTTTCTTGAGCCCTATACTGCCATTTCGAGCTATGGAGCCATGGCTACTGCAGGGAAAGGAGGAACACAGTCTTTTATTGTGCATGCTTATAGTGCTTCATTAAATTGTCAGGCAAAAGCAAAATCACCGAGTGTGATGTACTGCAAAGCACATCACAGTTTATTTTGCATGCTTAGAATAGTATACAGTAAGTGATAGTATCATCTTTACGAAGTACAATAGAGTAATAGAAAGGCCGTGTTAGTAATGTATATGACTGTTTTAATGTAGTTCTACCCCCCTCTGCCTGGAATAGAGGGAGTGTTTACACATGCAGGGCCTTGGTCTGGTGACCCTGGAGCAGTGTGTATATCTGGAGGGGAGCCATGCGTATCCTTTCACAGATGGCGGGGCTGCCCTGCATGCATGAGGGAGGCCATCACACTCGTCACAGCTGCACGGGCAGAAAGTGAAGTGAGTGGCTACTATCGACTGGACAGCCCTGCCACCTGTGAGAGGATACACATGGCTTGTCAGGACAAGTTCACTGAACAAGTGGATGTGACCGGTTGTGTGTGTGTGTTCTCTCTGTGTGGTGTGTCTTGTGGACTCTACGATTTTATTTTTCATGCTGAATGTTATAATTGCACAATTTGCTTGATACATATTTTCATATCGTTTATGACACACATATATACATATACAGTTGGACACCCAGCATATAGAAAGTATTATACAATCATGTAATGGAATTATGTAGAGGTTAGTTCGTCAATATCAACATCTGAGAGTGAGTCTCCTGTCGAACTCCTATCAGAACGCCTACTCTTGGTCAGACTTGTCTTGTGCTGGATTCTCGTCGGCAGCTTTCCAACATGATCATTACCAATGCAGGAATCATTTGGTGGTGTCAAATCTTTCTTGAGCTGTGTGTCTTGAAGTTGTAGCGCACTATCATTCTTCAGGGCTAAGGCACCTGATGCCAAATGGTAGAGCTTGTACATCATACACTCATCAGAATCACTCTGTCTTAAGTAAGAGTCCACCATAACTATAGTGCAACCACTCGAGGGATCCTTGATGATTCGACCATGTTCCTCAAAAAACTGGCGAACCACCAGAAGAATTTCATCTTTTAGATGCTTCATCTTCATTTCTAATTCATTTCTTTGAATGAACTCAAATAGCTCCTCCAGTGCCATGCTATCGTACCACCTGAACTTTCCAGAGCAAACTTCCAGCAATTCTTGAGAAGACTGAGCATGTACAATGTGTGTACGCTCTTTGTGAGTTATCAAAGAATGCATCGGTTGGGAAAGCAGAAATTCCTGGGCTGTGTGAATCGAGTCGAGGTGTTCGAAAAGTGAACACAGAAGCTTTTTTATCAACTGAGAATGACGATCTTGAATGCACTTTGTAGCGATCGAGAGCTCATCGTCTAGCAGTATGCCATCTAGCTGTATGCCATCTAGCTGCTATACAGAGAAAACAACATTAACTATATAATTATATCGACAAACCCTGATAACAAACCTTTTGGTGCAGAGTTGTTGATCCCGAATTTACATTCCCCATCTCCAACTGATCTCTAGGCCAAGCGGCTTATCCCAATAATGCAGTAGCTATACCATATGCAGGCCAAAATAACTACCAATACACAAAGGTTAACAATATTCATCCCCACACATCAAGCAGGTGTTATCCTGTTATGCATAGTACAACATCAGCACATAAATATGGTAGTCCCATGAGATGTACATGGGGTGGATCATGTTTTCTTATGAATATCCTCAATTAAGCAATTGCATGCATGTGACCTTTAAGCTTCTTCTCTTTGTGTAGGTCATAGCCTTAAAAATGGAAGTAAAACAAGCAGAAGATAGTAGTGCATCTAGACTAGCTACTAATCCATGGAGTAGCTGCTATGAAGCTAGATACATAAATTACCCTCTCAATACCAGTGAAGCTAACAACGATACAAGGGATATTCAGCGCAAGTTTGACATTCTAATATCTAAATTTAAATCTATAATTGAAAAACTTACTGTAGACGAGCTCAAGGAAATTGTGCAAATAATAATCCCGAATTCTCTTTTGATCTATTTCCAAGATATTCGATCTGTCAATGATTTCTTCTTACGTGTCAGTGCCAATTTTACCTGGCTTGACGAAACATTCTTAAAGGACCTTGGTAAGCATCTGAACTACACTGGGTCTGAAGTAGAAGAATACAGAAGAGACTTAAAGCAATATTTTCAATATCGTACAAGATCGCCAGAAGAACTACGGCCTGTACTACCTACTGCCCGGGATGACGAACACCAGAGGACACTAATACTATTTGTTGATGACGCATGGGATCGTGAAATACTCAAGGATTGCACTAAACGTGAACAAATTTGCTGCCACATAGTTGCTATTCTTGGTGAGAAGGCCGGACACATCACAGGGGACTTGGACAATCATTATTATTTACGTATATGTTTGCACACATAGAGGACGATTTTTGGCACCACCTTACTATATACTGGTTGTAATAATGACATGCATAAATTATTACTAACGAATTGTGAAAATTATAGAGCTGGGTGGAACCCGATCTTGTTGGGACACTCCTATCTAGGATTTTTACCACTGTAATGCAATACTGCTCTGTAAGCACTACAATGGAGTCATGAATATCATTATCTTAGAAAAATACTGCAATCTGATCGGTTGCACTCCACAGTGCAGGCACGGCCCCCAGCCACTCGTCAAAATGGTTGGCCAGGCTCTGCCCAGCTAGGTATACACTACATATGAATGGAGAAAGCTACGGCCCTCGACCAATAATTACTACTGAGCCAATATCAGGCATATTGCACGAGTGATTATGCAATAACCGATTTGTTGCGTGGGAGAAGCATAGTAGCATTAATTTTTGCATTCTGTATTCCTTACTTTGATACCACAAAAAAGTGAGTTGTAGGAACAATATAAAAGAACTTTCGTCCAAGCTTTCTGGCGGTAACTTGTTAGCTTTGATGTACCTGCATGGCTTCACTGTGCAATATGCCATATATTTGCTCAGACATGCAACAAGAGTACTGTATTTACTTGATTAAACGCCCGGGCGTTTATTTCATATCGAAGTCTGCAAAGGTAAACGAGATGGGCGTTTATTGACAAAGAAGAGCTTTTACCATGGGCGTTTAATCAAGTAAATACGGTACCTCGATTAGGCTAAAATTGAGTTAATTAAGTCACATGCAAACTGCTGAATTTTGTGACCTAGACTAATCGAGGCACTCGTGTCGTACCTCCTCTGTTTCCCAACACAACACTGCGAAATACAGTGGCAAAAGACTTTTTTTAAAACATTGAAAGAGAAATTTGCACAAACAAAATCATAACATACTATTAAAGAGTTAGGAAGCTTGCTGTGCTTTTCTCATGGCTTGCAGCAACTTCTGCATTTCCTCTCGCTTTTTCTTGCCTCTACGGTGACCTCCCAACTGTGTGTGAGGCAAAGACGTCAATAATGCAGTATGAATAAAACCACACTACTAGACCACACCCACTTACCCTTTTCTTGGCAAACTTGAGTGCTCTCTTATCTCTCTGCACTTTGAGCAGCTCAATTAGTCTCTTCTCGTAGGGAGCCTGACCACACACCTCACGCACAAGGTCACGTACAAACTTGACACGTTTGCTCAGAAACTGCAATGGAACGGACATATTAAACACAATAGTCCAGTATGTACAATAATAATTATAACGATATTAAAATACTGTACAGCATTTTAGCCGAACAACGGTTCGCCATGATTAAACCTGATTATAGTAATCTCCTCGCTAACATTACTCACCCCTCGTCTCCGGGAAGGTCTTGGTTTCTGTGGAACCTTGGTGACCTTGTGGCCTTTCTTGAGCCCTACTGCCATTTCGAACTGCGGAGCCATGGCTACTGCAGAAAAAAGGAGGAATACATCAAATGAATGTTCATAGTCAATTTTTGAATGCAATGGAGATTTAGGAGAGCAGAATTGATACAAAAGTTGACTTACTTCACTATCCTCAGAGACCATGTGGAAAAGAAATTGCTATTGCGCATGCGTCAGATTTCATACTGTAGCCACGTGGTGAGAAGTCTTGAGGAGCTAGCTGCTGTAATGTCGATGTACGGAGCCCCCATTCTCGTCCTCAGTGAGTGCCTGCATGTACTCTATGTGTGCGTGAGGGGTCTGCCTGTATAATAAGCTCCTATACACTGTGCTTAAAGCCTGTTAGGGTTCAGGGGTCAATGAAATATGCTCTGTACTGTATAGCTACCCACCACACACGTTTGTAAAATTATCAAGCTCTGTATAATTACAGATGCTAATACAAAAAGAGAAACGGGCAGAAAGGCCCAACTCAGTAACATCCAGGCTGCTAAGGTACACATAACGTATAACTCCACCACATGATTCAGGCCCACCCCCTCCCCCTCAGGCAATAGCTGATGTAATTCGTACGTGTCTAGGCCCCCGGGCCATGCTCAAAATGTTGATGGATCCAATGGGAGGCATCGTCATGACCAACGATGGGAACGCCATCCTTCGAGAGGTTAGAACTATACTCTAGTGTACTAAACAGTACACAATAACCCCACCCACTACAGATACAAGTACAGCACCCAGCGGCCAAGTCCATGATAGAGATCAGTCGGACACAAGACGAGGAGGTGGGAGATGGCACCACCTCTGTCATCATAATGGGTACGTGTGTACACACTGTGTGTGGGTGTGGTTATATTAGCTAGTTCTGTATAGCTGGTGAGATGTTGTCAGCTGCTGAGCAGTTTCTAGAACAACAGATGCATCCCACGGTAATCATCAGAGCATATCGACAGGCACTCGATGATATTGTCACTATCACAAAAGAAAAAATATCGTAAGTATATATGTATATATATGCGGGCGTGGTTGATGAGTGTGGTTTCACTACAGGACAAGCGTGGACGTCAACAACAAAGAGGAGATGATGAAGATCATCAAAAGCACGATTGGTACAAAGTTCATCAAGAAATGGTAAGTCTGAAGAAAATTATGCTAGTTGCCTACCACACCCCTGCAGGTCTAACATGGCGTGTGAGATGGCTATCCGTGCTGTGCAGACAGTGACACTAGAAGAAGGTGGGCGGAGGGAGATAGACATCAAGAGGTATGCCCGAGTGGAGAAGATACCCGGGGGTAGTATTGAAGAGTCCGAGGTCCTCCGTGGAGTCATGCTCAACAAGGACGTCACGCATCCCAAGATGAGGCGGTAAGAGAAGTGTTTGAATTTAGCCTGGAGTATGTAGTTATTGTTTTTCAGTATAATTGTGTGTTTGCTGAGATCACTGTGATAATAACATGTCCCCAGGCGTATTGAGAATCCTCGTATTGTGTTGTTGGATTGCTCCCTCGAGTACAAGAAAGGGGAGAGCATGGTGAGACCACACCCCTCTATGTGTGTGTGCTAGTGACCTCCCTCTATCTCTATAGACTAATATCGAGGTATCGGCAGAGATGGACTTCACGCGACTGCTCCAGATTGAGGAGGAACAAGTTCAGAAGATGTGTGAGGATATCATCACTCTCAAGCCTGACCTTGTGTTCACAGAGAAGGGAGTGTCAGGTAAACTACAAGTCTCTTGCACTATTGACCCCCCCTCCCTTCATGCATTGACTATTAAACCCTCACTACAGACCTTGCCCAGCACTATCTAATGAAGAACAACATTACTGCAATCCGTCGTCTTAAGAAGTCTGACAACAACAGAGTAGCACGGTGAGTGTACCTCTAATCCTAACAATGTGTTGTCTGTATGATTATAAAGACTGTGACAAGCAGCATAGAAGAACCATCTTGTTGAGTCACTCAAGGAAAAAACATTTTAATGATGGCTCCACAGATCCCTAGCCATAATTATGTCAGGCCATCAGAGTATATATATGGTAGGACATTATGTCCTTTCAATTCTAAATCCTTATAATAAGCACTGCCATACCATTGTGTTATAGTTATGACTCTAATAACAATGTTATCACTTGCAATCTCCCCTCAGGGCGTGTGGTGGTACCATATGCAGCCGCACTGATGAGGTGAAGGAGTCGGACATCGGCACTGGGTGTGGCTTGTTTGAGATCCGTAAGATAGGTGATGAGTACTTCACCTACCTGGTAGAGTGCAAGGACCCCAAGGCTTGCACCATCGTCTTGAGGGGGGCCAGCAAGGACATACTGCACGAGGTCAGCCTTCCCTCTAATTACCTTATTTTCGTAGCTAATTTTGAAGAGGCCATAATTTGAGTTAGGAAGGTTCGATATCAAAACTAAATGATGCATTTAGTAGGTGTTTGATTGTGCTACAAAATGTTGTGCTTAAATCAGCAACTTTTCTCTGGTCCAAATTGTCCATTTTCTGGAAAAAAGCGTGGGCTATAGAAGTGGGTGTTTTTTCTGAAATGGGCCTATTTTCGTAGCTAACTTTGAGAGGCCATAACTTGAGTAAGGAAGGTCCGATATCAAAACTAAAAGATGCATTTAGTAGGTGTTTGGTAGTGCTAAAAAATGGTGTGCTTAAATCAGTAATTTTTTTCTGGTCCAAATTGTCCATTTTCTGGAAAAAAGCGTGGGCTATATAAGTGGGTGTTTTTTCTGAAATGGGCCTATTTTCTGAGCTAACTTTGAGAAGCCATAACTTGAGTAAGGAAGGTCCGATATCAAAACTAAAAGATGCATTTAGTAGCTGTTTGGTAGTGCTAAAAAATGGTGTGCTTAAATCAGTAATTTTTTTCTGGTCCAAATTGTCCATTTTCTGGAAAAAAGCGTGGGCTATATAAGTGGGTGTTTTTTCTGAAATGGGCCTATTTTCTGAGCTAACTTTGAGAGGCCATAACTTGAGTAAGGAAGGTCCGATATCAAAACTAAAAGATGCATTTAGTAGCTGTTTGGTAGTGCTAAAAAATGGTGTGCTTAAATCAGTAATTTTTTTTCTGGTCCAAATTGTCCATTTTCTGGAAAAAAGCGTGGGCTATAAGTGGGTGTTTTTTCTGAAATGGGCCTATTTTCGTAGCTAACTTTGAGAGGCCATAACTTGAGTTAGGAACGTCTGATATCAAAACTAAATGATGCATTTGGTAGCTGTTTGGTATTGCTACAAAATGTTGTGCTTAAATCAGCAATTTTTCTCTGGTCCAAATTGTCCATTTTCTGGAAAAAAAGCGTGGGTGTTTTTTCTGAAATGGGCCTATTTTCAGAGCTAACTTTGAGAGGCCATAACTTGAGTTAGGAACGTCTGATAGCAAAACTAAAAGATGCATTTAGTAGGTGTTTGGTAGTGCTACAATATGGTGTGTTTAAATTAGCAATTTACTTCGGGTCCAAATTGTTCGAAATGGGCCTGTTTTCAGAGCTGACTTGGTGCTCTTTCTTTCAGGTGGATCGAAACCTCCAGGATGCTATGCAAGTGGCCCGCAACGTGATGCTGGATCCATCCCTTGTTCCAGGGGGTGGGGCTACAGAGATGGCTTTGGCACAGGCCCTCAATGAGAAGGCTAAGAGTGTAGCAGGCGTTCAACAATGGCCGTATCGTGCTGTTAGTCGTGCTCTAGAGGTCATCCCCCGGACCCTCCTGCAGAACTGTGGGGCCAACACCATCAGAGTACTCACTGCCCTCAGGGTAAGACCACCCCCTCCTGTGTGTCTGTGGTGTGTATACCTCACTATATAGGCTGTGTAGAGTCACTGGTTGATGTGCGTACGTATGCGTGTTAGGTTTAGTAGTAATTGAAGTCATTTTGCATAGAGTGTGAGTTTCTGGCTATCAATCCCCAATGTAGTATTGTAACCCCTCCCCTCCCCTCAGGCAAAGCATGCAGCTGAGGAGTACTCAACATGGGGAGTGGACGGTGACAGAGGTGTACTGGCAGACATGAAGGAACTGGGAGTGTGGGACCCTCTGGCTGTCAAGATACAGACCTACAAGACTGCCATTGAGGTGTGTGATGTGTACAGCTATGTTAATATTTTTATCCTAGATCACTGTTGTTGAAACTTTTTTTACATGTTAATGTTTAATAATTAAGGTCATTATTGCTCTTTCTCTCTGTGTAGACGGCTATTCTGCTGCTGCGTATAGATGACATTGTGTCCGGCAGCAAGAAGGGCGGAGCTGCAGAGGGAGCACCTGAGTAGACGAACACAAACTAGTAGACGTTGTTATTAGGATATCATTATGTCCATGTGTATGCTGCTTGACTGTATTATCTATATATCTATCATCGAAATTGTGTGGTAACAAAATCTTGTATTTGGTATTACCTCGAGGTTAAACCACACAAATCAGTAACTGGTATAGGTGGTCGGTCATACAAAGAACCTGAAAACTAAATGAATCCAAGGCAACTCAACTGAATTTGTGCAAGATGGCTATGTTCACTAGTCAGAGCTTTGAAAGCCTCCTAGAAGAGTTTAAGACCCTAAGAAGATCCACAGATGCTATAGACTGCTCTCAAACTTGCCCTGACACGCCTGCTGGGGTTGCACATGAGCCACAGACTGCAGATATAGATATTGCTGCAACATGGAGAAACCAACTTCCTCTGCTGTTGCATGTACCAGAGCCCTGTAAACAGCAGCTGCCGCTACCTAGTATTGTAGAGCACTTGCAGTGTGCAGAGGGGAGCCTGCCATGCCTTGCAGAAGAGCTAATGGCAGCACAGAGCTCACAGCTTGATGAGCTGCAGAGGAGGAAAGAATCACTCTCTCAACTGGAAGACACGCTGGCCAAAGGTGAGTGAGCATTGTTCATGTACTGCGCTACTAGTATATCTTTCATTTCACTGTGTCCACTTCGTACGTTGCAGAAAAGGCAATATTTGATTCTGAGGAGCGGGAGCTATGCAGTGTTACTAGAGAGATCTGTCTGTCTGAAGGAAACTGTGTCGGTTTGAAAGATGATTGTACCAGCCTGGAGAAAGAGATTGAAGAACTACTCGCAGAGAAGCATCAGAACGAGCTGAGACTGATGAGAGCTGTCGACAAGACTCAGAGAGTGCAGGAGCAGGCACTGGTTTATCGTGAGAAGATGAGTACACACGCGGCTAGGACCAGAGAAATGGAGAGCTCACTACCTATCTACCAAGAAGTGGAGAAATTGAAGAGTTGCCTTCAGACACTCAAAGAGAAACGTGAGATCTACAATACACATACATATATAATAGTAAGCTAGAATCACATCATCGTATCTATATCTATATCTAACTTTTAACTTTTAACTTGTCTTCTTGCTCCCGCTTCCATGCAGGGCGTGAGTACATGCAGGGAGAGGGGCTCCAACTACTGAGTGGAGAAAAGCTAAGATTAATACAGGAGCAGATAGACAGTGCTCTAGTCTCATTGGCTGGAGCGGAGGAGGAGAGTAAAGAAAAGAAGAAGATGGTGAGACTTCGTTACTATCATGGAGTTCAATTGAAATTTTGTATTTTATATATAGATTGAAGAGTACAAAGAACGCAGGCAGCAACTGAGAAGAGATATTGAAATGAAAAAAGTAAGAACATTCCCCCCACCCCATCCCCTCGTGTTCACCCCATCCCCTCATGTTCACCCATCCCCTCATGTTCACCCCCATCCCCTCCTTGCACACAGAAGCGTCGAGGTGCCCAGTTGACACGATTACAGAGGCAAACTAGTGAGGCCCAGTCCAGACAAAGGCAACTGGCCAGAGAAGCTGAGAGATTGCAGCTGAATATCAGAGACCTCAAGCAAAAACTCCGAGATTAGAACTTTTACTACTGATGCGATATCCAGTTTTTAAAACTAATCAAACAAAATAAATGTATCAACTCTACATGTGTTGACTTTTATCGTATCACAAATTTATCTCATCTGCATAAATTATATAAAAATTATTTGCTGATTACATCTTTGATAACATGATTACACAAACAATACAAGTACATGTACGTACACACAATTAACCGCAGTACATACACACGCACGGTGGCTACACTGTACTATAGAGTACACATGCACACGCACACACGATAGCTACACTATAGAGTCAATGGCTGTTGTCTCTCTCCTCCTCACACCCACCATAGCTGTCAACTCCGTCTCTTCTTTATCCTTTACACATTTACTCTCCATCACTAAGCCGAGGGGCAAGAAATCGAAATAAACAAAACTGTCTAGCCAATCTTGATTCAGCGGGGCGTAATATTCAAAGGTATGTTTCCAACTTGATTCGGCAGACATGAAGTTTTGAAGAATAATTTCCCCAGTAGTTGTGAGAACAACAATACATTGACCTTTAGAGTTACTGGCTATCACTGTGTACACACTGCCTACCGCCATCACCTTGCTGTCAGTGGGCAAATCCAATGGAGAAAGGTCCACAAAATTCTCCATTTCAAACGACGCCAGATTCCAGACGTTCAGATAGCCCTCGTGTATCATAGCAACTCGTTGCAAATCAGCAGAGAGGCAAAAACACGATTGATTTTTCGAGGCAGAGAAATCCATTAAACTGAGTGGTTGATCAGACTGCTTGGGAGAGAATACTTTGAGAGGTTTTGAGAGCAGTGAGTTTGGCAGTAGCTGAGAGAGTACAAGAGAATTGTCCATTTCATCGATCATCTTCAACTTGTGAATGGCCAGACTTGAATCAATCTGTAGCAGAACGGAGTGTGTTTGGCAGAATCCTGAGCTGTCCACCTCCAAAGATGCCGGCAATAGAGTAACTTCACCACCGAGAAAGTATCGCTTGTTCTGCGACAGTTGTTTAAGCCCCTCCAGTGGTATGGGGTAGACCATCTTCCTGAGTGCATTAGCACCACGGGTCTCGTTGTACAGTTTAATCACTTGGAGATCCCATACTTCACAGTCGTCCTCAGCCTGAGACATGACAGCCACCGCATGGCATTTAGAGCAGAAGGAGATATTGTGAGAGCCTTGAGACATTGGCTCGTCCTCCCAAACATCCAACTCTGGTAACAGACCCTTGGTAAGGCAGCCACACCACGTTCCATTCACTTGCTTCCAGAGTAAGTAATCAGACGAAGCGGAGGCCCACATAATACGGCCTTGGAAGGGAGGGACATCAAAGGAAGCTATCTGCATAGCTGATTGGGACGAATTCATGCTCTCGATGATGACTTGTGCGTGGGAAGCTGTCTCCTCATAAATTAGTGATACTCCATTACCAGCATAGCGAAAAGAGTAGCCAATTTCAGTTGGGTTCACAGAGATTGAATAACATCGAGGTACTAGGTGTTTCATGTAGCGCTGATGGTTCTGTGAGGCTATACAGAGCGCGTGAAGCTTGCAACTGGGGTCAGATAATCTAGAGCTAATAAACGTGTCGGTCATTCCGAGGGCTTGGGATTTCTGTGCCCAGTAGAGAGTGCATCCGCTCACAATCTTGTACCAGCTCTTGCTCACATACAGGCAGGTGATGACGTCCTCCATAGGCAGGTAGGAGATGATCTCAGTAGAGAGGTCTGAAGACAGATGAGTGATGAAGTCCTTGTGGAGGAAAGCGTTTAATTTCTCGTGGAACTCGAGCTGCTCTTGGTAGCTGCATATCTTGACCATCTCCAGTAGGGCATGGATCTTGGTAGGGCTGTTTAGGGGACTGAACTCTTCAGTTAGATGGCTGGTATCAGTGATCTGGGGAGAGCTTTGAGTGTCCCCCATCTTCCTGAATCCATGTGCTAATTTCTTTTTGTTGATACAAGCATTTGACCACAGACCTGTTAAGAAGGGATTTCCCCTCACAGAGGGAATTTCCCTTTACTGAATTAAACGGTACACAAAGCATATTAAACATTTTCAGTGATGTCTGTTCTCTTGAGGGCGCCGGTATTGACAGACAAAGAAGAGAGGAGACTAGCCAAGCTGCGTACCAAACTATTTGACAAGGAGAGCAAGGACTGGAAGACTCTAATTCGTGATGAGGTGAGGGGCTAGCCCTAGCACACATACTTGTGACTAGTGCTGAGTCATACTTCTTTGCCAGCCAGTCATTGTCACCCCTGCATGTGCACAGAGCCCCGCTGAAGTGTACTCTGATGAGACAGGGTTTTCCATTTACGTGGGCAATGCAGAGCATGCCTCGGACCTGCTGACTCTGGAGATCAAGGGAGTGACATTTGTACTCAACATGGCGGCCGGGGAACCTCTATGCAACATGACTGAGGAGGTGTACGGCCCTGCCTACAGGTGTGGTATACTATGTAGTAGCTGTAGATCAATCAGTACGGTCGTACCTTTCACATGCACGTGTACACTGCATTTTTAATACAACCAGTAGAAATATAGACGTATAATGGTAAGTAAAAAAAGGTGTACCATAGATTATGTCATAACCCATTAGCGGAGTCCCAGCCGTTAATAGCTATAATACCTGCACACACACACACACACACTAGATGTCTGAGGGTTAGTGCTGGGGACATGCCTGGCTACAATCTCTCTCAACATTTTGACGATACCTGGACCTTCCTTGAGGAAGCGAGAAGACGGAGGGCCAAAGTGTTGGTGCACTGTGTGGCTGGTGTGAGTCGCTCTGCCACTGTTGTCATCGCTTATCTCATGCAACTGTGAGCTATCAAGTACCGGTACCGTATAGCGGGTTATTTTCAAGGAACTATATTTTCTTGGATTGCCCAAACTAAATATTTTGAGAAATTTATTTTCAAGGATAGTGGACCACACCCCTACAATAGAGAGGTTCAATACTCAATTTTCAAGGCACTAAATTTTCGTTTGTCTGGGTTAATCCTCGAAAATATCGAAAATCAGATATACGGTAATAGTTAAATTGTAGCATTACAGCTATTATGTACATGTGTAATAATGTGCTTTCTTATATACAGACGTGGATGGTCCCTGGAAACTGCCGGTACTCATGTGAGCCAGAAAAGACCTAAAGTGTACCCCAACCTCGGGTTTATGAAACAGCTGGAGCTGCACCAAACTAAACTGTCTGGAACTATAGGCAAATTATAGCTACAAATATCAAATATTGACTTTTTTTAGCCTCAATTTCTTAATTTGAAATGTTAATATTTCTTGTGTGCGTGTTCACCTTCGTGATCTAATAATAAAACAGAAAGTTGTGTTTTTAAATAAAGTCTCTCGTAGCTGTCTGGTAATGACTGACATTGCTCATAATATTCACCATGATAATCGAGCTCACAGTTCCTGTATTCAGAGTACAACTTTCTCAGACCCTTGTCGGCACTTCGTACAATCGAGTAGCCATTCTTAACAAACTTGCTATACAGGTCCTTTACGTTGATCTCATCCACTGATATGGCCTCCTCTTGTTGTAAGGCGGACAATATATCGATGGCATACAGACAAGCCACGCTGTAAGAGTCCACCAACCAGTGTCCAGAGTGTGGGGTGATGCTATCGTGTAGTTGAGTGTGACTAGTTGCAGTGAGCATCGCTGGGTCAATCTGTGCAAACGGGATGGGAAAATACACTTGTTGTCGTTGGATGGGGTAACTCCGACACCTGTTCAGAAATTGGTAGTCAAACTGTAGATCCAAATCTGAGAGGAACACTAGGTCATTGGGACGCAGCTCTTGTACCAGTAACGAAATAGCGTGGGATCTAGACAGTTTATGAGGGGATTTGAGAACTTTGAAATTTGCCTGAGGGTACTTATTTGAATATGACGACATTATCTTGTCCACTTGATCATAATTCTCTTGTTCTGTGCTGGCACCTTTCATGTGCACTGCAAGCAAATCAAATCTCTGATCTAGTTTTAGCGTTTCTTCAAAATTGCTCATGAAATGTTCAAACCTTTCAGTCAGATCGTTAGAAACCAACACACCAATGGAAATATGGCGTGCAGTATCCACCTGCTGGATAACTGGGTTCACCTCGGGGTCATTGAACTGTCTCAATAAGGATGCACGGAATCGATTTGTTGGTGAGCTATAGTCCGATTCCATTCCAGCTAGCTTGGTCTCAAAGTCAATCACATACTCTGTTCCTAGTTGAGCGTCCAGTCTCCAATATGCATTGACAATGCGTTTAAAGGTGTACTCTTCATCTTCACGCGAGTTGACATAGTCGATAGATTTCCTACTCAATAATTCTAGTTCTTCCTTCCACAGTGAATGGATTTTGATTGCCGGATTTTTCTCTACACAAGACATTAACAGGTTACTACTGATAAGCTTCCAAGGGATTACGTCATCCTCCACTAACATGACATCACTCTTAACTCTCTCATTGTACAGTCGTATCTCCGTAGGGGGTAGGAGGTCCATCATGTGATCCATACTACGTTTAAGCTCTTGCACTGCTTCCTGCGAGTTATTCAATCTCTTGCTTAGAACTGCCTCGTGAATATTGTACATTAGTTTCGGGTCCTCAACAGGGAAAATTGTGAGAGCTTTGTCAAATGCGTTTTTATTTTTCGGGTCTAAAATGTTTCCTTTCGTTTTTTCATCGAAGTTTAGAAATTGTTTATGAAGTTTAACGTCTTTTGCACACTGTACGGACGGTAATTGCTTGCGTACACACTCCCCCAGTACACAGCCAGGCTCTAGAATGCCCTGAGGGGGACTACACTTGTTCAGCCTCGGACAAAGCTGAGAGAGGATGGATTGACTGAGCACACTTCCCGGGCCAGCCATACACACTCCACCGATGGAGGACTCTCTCTTTATCGGCTTACCAAGGTAACCAATATCACCAGGCATCGTTTCCAATGACAATAAATACTTTTCCAATTGTTCTCTTTTGACATAGACATTACCATACGATAAGAAAAACCATTTTGTTTTGTTCATTTGGTTGTTACAAATATATTTGAGCGTCTCTATTTCCAGTTCTTCCGTAGATGATGAGATCTTGATAGTGTCAATATTCTGTGAATGCTCGGAGGATACGAAGAAGCCAATCTCAGCAGGTCCCATTTCTCTGGCCCAAGTATTCTTGATTATATCCATCGATGTTGTATCAGTCAGCATGACAGCATAGTACACTGTTTGTTTCATCGTCATCTCCTCTGACAATCTTTGAGTAGCTCTCTCTTGCTTGGCCAGCTCCTCTAAGAAGCGATGAAACTGTTCATTCTGATCCTGTCTTTCCCCTACTCTGTGCACATTGTTTATAGTGACAGTGTCTGGTCTGATGAGAATAATGGTGGAGACAGCCAGCCCTAACAGAACTCCAGCCACAAAGGGCAGCAATGCCCAGTGCTGTCTCCTCTGGTAACCGGAACTCATAGCCTGGTCTTTTATATACTTCTCTTGCAAACTAGATCTGCTAATAACTTGTTGAAGGTGTGCTAGCACTTGTTCCTGGGTTAGTTTACCACAAGGCTTATTGGAATGTTGTACAATTAATGCTGCACTTGACAGGCTTTCATTTGCATGTAAACAAACAGGGTATAATTATAATCAATTACTGATAAAGCAATGCTTCAGTTTCAGAATATTCATTGTCTTTGTCCACCTTGATTTTTTCTTGCTGAGTCATTGGTCCCAGCTGACGATACAGAACAAGGATCTCTACAAAGAAAGGTAAGTGCAGTGCAGCTAGCACAGCCATTATTGGAAACGTCCTCTTTAGAGCACCTTCATAAGCAGCATCAACTGTACAGGGAAATAATAAATACTGCATGGTTTGCATGTACTTACGTATCGGTGATATCACTATAAAATACTGTATGTACTTACATATCAGTGGTGCCACTGTTCTGACAAATCCATTCAGAGCTGACCTAATCCCCATGATTATGCCCTATGGAGAGACATTATAGACATGGTAAAGTCAATAAAATGCAATGCTCTATACCTGGAGCTCCTCTGGAAGCTGATTGAAGAGTAATGCAACCAGTGACACCCAGAGCAATGAGTTAGACAATAGCAGTAGCCCCAGGCCAAGCAGGAACTGTGGAAATGTGAGTATCTGGTTGAGACTGCGACAGATGGCAGGACAATCCTCGCACTCTGTCTTGAGTATTATTGAAGAGGGTATCCAGTGGCAAACATGTCCTGTAATGTTAGCTGTCATACACTGGTCCCTGGCTATAGAGTAGGAGTGATTGGAAAAGACTCTGAGACTCTGAATCCCAGCACTTGTTTGAAGAGTGGACTGAGAGGGGGTGATCTGAATGGTTATACAAATGGTGGTGTGGGGTAAGTGAGGGTGGAAGCAATGCAATGTTTCACTTGATACACTGAAAATGTAATTTTGAGAGTATGCTAAGCAAGCTAGCCCTTTTTCATCTGTATCTAACTACAAACAACCTTAAAACTCATACTCATACTTTACTCTTCATTTAATAGTTCAGTAAAGTCATCGATTGTAATAATATGGGTACAATAAACTCGGACACTCCTTGGCTACAGATGGTAATAGCTGGTTGACAAAACATCATTAAACTGGAAACTTACATTTAAAAACATGGCAGTTGAATCGTGGTAATTATTCCACACAATCTCAGGATGATGGAATGGACTGTATTCAGTGCAGGGGTCATATGGAATGGACTGCCAGTCGCCTAGCAACATGTATCCAGCGACAGATAGTAACAGAGCAACGAAAGTGATGAGTTGAGTTGACATTTTCAACTTCTCTAAAATGTACCTGAAATTCAGTGGAGCCGATTATAATTATAAGCTGATATATAATTATGTATATATACTAACAGTAGAATGGAGCCGGCAATATGGGGAAGACCAAAAGCTAGGAAGATGTAAGAGGCATTTCTTTCGTCAAATCCAAAGGAATCACTCAGAATTGGATTAAAGAGCGTCTCCAAAACTCCAAACCTGGCTATTTCAACCATGGGTAGGATTAGCATTGTAATAACAATGTGAGGGTGTAGTCAAGGAAATTAGTGATCCAATACATGTATCGGATATGTGAGACTAATTATATGCGTGTGCGTGATTAAAGTTTGTTTTTGTACATGTGCTACTAAGCACCATAACAATAATTGATAATTAATTTAGAGGATATAAATACTCGAATTGGTTTGGATGTGCAATTAAGCAATTTTCTCCAGTCTCCGTGACTACCGGTACAGCATGTGACTGGCTTGGAGCATCCACTCTCGCCACGAAACATGACGACCAATAGGATCAGTAGAGCCACCCCCCATGCCGCATTGTACCAGCCAATCACTCGAAATTGATTTATCGACTGAAACTGTGCGAAAATAACTGCAGCACCTGTAATATATATAGCAAGAGTTAGATAATCTATATACAACAGTGGGGATAAAGTGTAAGAAATGCGGAGTAATAGGTCCATTAGTTATATACCTGGGCCAATGAAATATCCGATGCTGAAAGCTATTCCATTGATGGCAAAAAGAGTGTTCCGTAATTTAAAGGCTGATTTATCACCCACTTTGACTCCTCTCTCCTTCTGCACTTCAATGTACTGGACACTGGTCACCGACAGATAGCTGAAGCCAAGAGTGAGATCAGCTCCTAGGAAATAGCCTGACAATATCTTTGAGAGCATTATCAACCATCCATTGCTAGCCAGAGCGTAGATAAGGTAGCCACTTGTGTGTGCCAACAACATGACCATCCATAGGTACCACTGAGGGACGCACTTGGAGAGCAGTCCATTGGCAATACCACCAATCACAGACCCGAGGTTGAAGCCAGATATGAGAAGAGAGTAAAAGAGCTCCGACTCACCAAGTCCCGGCTCCATCTGTATAAAAGAATAAACTTTAAAACATGCAGACCACCTATTCAATACCATGCATGCATGCAGCTTTACCTTAGTGTGTGTTTGATTTCCATGCAGGCTCTCAGCTCTTGGGTTGGTCACAAATTGATGGAAGGAGGAAGAAATTCCAGTAGTACTCAAGGCAAACAAGGGACTCACTAGAATCACAAAGAACCAGTTCAGTCGGAGACGCCATAGCTCTTTCTTCAACTTGTCCATCTCTATAGGTCCTATAATAAAAGTTATGATTGCACTGCACACCCACTCAGACAAGCATTAATTTTGGTAGGGGGAGAGGCTGGCTGCTCTGCAATAGTTTCTTCCTATGACGATCTTTCCCCTAATTTCACTAAGACGACCTTTCCCTTATTTCAACAAGCCAAAAAGCCCATTGCATGCACACTAAAATGACATTTTCAGCAAACATGCCTTAATAGTTTAATTGCCCATGTTAATGACTGTTGCTAACCGGCTTTTCTCAAATTAATATGTTATTTTCAGTATACAAATATTTTCAGTATACAAAACTGATGGTGGTGGATCAAATCACAAAAAGGACATTGTTACAAAGAAAAGTTCTGGACAACTACATAGATCTAGCTACCTATAACAATGGCTCAGTCTTCACCATAGCAGTGTCACTAGGTATCCTCTTTATCCGAAACCTGCGAGGTCCTTTAGAGCCGGCTTCCCCGTCTCCTTCGTCTGTCCTATTGTGTTTTCGTTCGTGGGTGTTTCGGCTTCCCGCCTGCGAGAAGGCTTTACCGCACACTCGACATTTGTACGGTTTCTCTCCTGTATGTGTGAGTTCGTGTTTCTTTAAACTTGACATCTCAGCAAAACACTTTGTGCAGCCATCAAACTTGCACGAATAAGGGCGTTCACCAGTGTGTGTTCGAATATGGTTCTTGAGATTGCCAGCTGTTGTGAAAGCCTTGGTACAGTCAGGATACGGACATACAAATGGTCTTTCTCCAGTGTGCACACGCCTGTGCACATTAAGGTGCTGGGGTGTGTAGAAACGTTTCCCACAACTCGGGAAATCACATTTGCACGGACGATACGAAATGTGGATTTGTTGGACGTGGGAACGCAAGTGTGCTGGGAACGAGAATGAACGATCACATCCTGGGTGATCACACTTGTAGGGCTTGTCTTTTTCTCGTTTAGGGGAGGTCTCAAGGATGCTACCATGTGGGAGGTGCTCCTGTAGGGAATAGGGATGGGTCTCGGTCGAGGCTAGACACTCGGATATTGGTATGGAAATGACGGGAATGGAATGGGGACTTTCTTGTGAGACTGCTTCTCTCTCCAGTTTGACACCAGGTAATGGAAGTGAACTTGATGACTGTATGACTCCGGGTCTGCTTATGAAATGTGTGGGCATACATGTACGGAGAATTCCTTCCTTAGAGTCGATGTGTGGGTGTGGTTGGATGCTGTACGGAGCTCCTCCTGTGGAGGTGTGGAGAATGTGATGCTGGGGGAGTGTGTGAGGGGAGACAGGACTTGTTAGTTGATGATGGGGGGCGGTTGCCACACACGCTAAAGTGTCCAGATTTGGTGCAGCCACGTGCGGAGGGGAATTGACAGTCATGTGTGCACTGGTGGGCTGATTCGGAGATGGCATGCCATTGGAATGGGACATCGTATTGTTGGTGATTGTATGGAATGCGGGCAGAGTTGTGACAATTTGATGGTGTCCTGCTAGAGGGCCCGCTACTGGCGCAAACATTGGTATATTAGCACTGCCATTCGAGGAGAGAGAAGTTGAAGAGCCACTCAGTTTCGAGTATCCACCCTCGATGACTTCGTTCTCTGTTCTAGTGATGATAGACGTACTGGGAGCATCGTTAGCCACATCAGTACTGCCTTCTCCACCCGCAGTGGTGGTGGATGGAGCTTTCATAGTGTTGCACAAACTGGAACCTCCTGAGAGAAAACTGCCGAATGTGATGGAGCCATTGGCGTTGATAAAAGGCGTGGTTAAGTGCTGCTGACTAGGGTAGACATAGAGTGGAGGGTGAAGGAGAGTAAAGAGGCCTGGACAAGACGAAATGTTGGCATCGTTTGAGGTAGAGTTTGGTAGGAGACGTGAGAGTGAGGTGAGCGATAGTTCAGGGAGACTGCCTCCGAATGCAAAGTACTGGTTGCCCAGCGATGGCATGGTGGCTGTTTCCACATTGAGGTTTCTGTGATGTGTGTGTGTGTGTGTGTGAGTGTGTGAGGTGTGTGTGTGAGAAGAATGCTATAATTATATTAAATGGCAAATATCATGTGACAGGATGTCATCAAATTGGCCCGTTATAGTGATAATTAACATAACATAAACATGCAGGTACATCTGTTGAGTAGTCTAATAAGGAAGTCAACAGTGCAAATGTTGTCCCATTATGTATGAGGAACAAAAAGGAATAGTTTCATGACATTTATGCAAATGAAACACTGGTTTACAGTGTGTCAAACACACAAGTGTTGTACCACTAAAATAAAATGCAACTAAAACGAAACATGCAGTAGTCAATAATGGGTGTGGCACCTAACTCTATCCTACCTCTAACCCTAACTCATAGTATTGACCTTAGTTTTGGTTTTGGTTGTTGGGTTTTAGTGGGACTACACACAAGCTATACATGTATACATAATAGCTACTACTTATATATGCATTTCTTGAATGGTCAGACACACAGCAACATAATCTATATTTATAAAGAACCCCACATCAAGTCCTAATAAACCATCAAAGAGGAGCCAAAACTAGTAGTGTGTAAGCTTAATCCAATTAGGATTTGTGGGTTGATTAGTAAGGGTGCAACTTCAAAGGCATGCCAGGCCATAGCTCAAACAACTAAGATAACAACCAGGATGCTGTAGGTTGAAACTACCTTTGATCCTGACTGCATCCAGCCTGAAGGCATGTAGCCATGAGGGCATTATGCTAGCTATGTGCTATTACAGTCATGTATGCTAAAAATGTTCAATTATCTAATTTTAGGTAAAACACTGCCCCTGAGGCCTAAGAAGGCTCTTAGTGACTGCTGTTCTAAGTTGGTAACACATGTACACTGCCCCTAGGGCCTAGATACATTATATAAGGGAGGCCCTCAGTGATTAATGTACATTGCTGGGACCTAGCCAGCTAGCCTACAAAACAAAGACACATTGATTGATGGGGTGAGTGAAAGTGATCTCTAGCCAGAATATTTGGCAACAAGGCACAACTTCCCACACACACACACACACACACAGCCACCTATATACCTATACAGACTAGCCAGTATAGCAGCTAGTTATGTCTTACAAAGCGTGTTGCCACCCAAGTTATACACACTAAAATGTAATTAGTACGCTATTACCCATATCAGACCACCAACCTATGAATATCAATGTTTCTAAACTTTGATGTTTGGCACTCCTAGTTTGGAAATGGATAGCTCCAGGGTTCACCCTAATGCTGTCTGGGCATACTGCAAATGCTCTTTCATTATCTCCAAAACAACAAGTATTTGGCACAGACACTGGGGCACAAGCCCCTATAAACAAAAGTTTCCCCACCAGTAATCTCATTATTTGCCCACCAGACAAGACTAAAGAGTTAATTGGGTGAAGCCTACAAAGAAGAAGTAATGGGGCCTTAAAATTGAATTCATTCAGGTAAGGATTTATACAAGGCTCCAAACAATAGGGATATGCGAATGTCATGCAACACTTAGTCACATTTACCGCACACACAGACACACGCTACTTTTTCAATGGGTCAATACTCAACCATTAAACTTTGATTGACAATAATACACCTGTTTGGGAAACATTGAGCTGAATAAAATCAATTAATCAATATTTCATTAATTGAGAATCAAGACACATCAGGTGTTCGTACTCCCACATCCTCACACACACGCCCACGCCCACACCACACTACACACACTCACCCTGTGCTTTTCATGTTAGACATTCGAGTGGTGAGGGACATTTGCGATGCCCACAGTTGACTCAAACTGCCTCCGAAACGAAACGAGGACAGAGAACTGCTCAAACTGGAAGTCCGAGAACTTAGAGGAGGATTCATTGGAATGTCCACCAGCGCTTGTACGGGGTAAGAGACCCGAGGGGTGGGGTCACTAGTCGAGGGCGGTAGTTCCTGGGAACAGCTAGGGGTCTGTTCGACCTCATTTTTCACGTGCCTCCTCTTCGGGGGGCAGCCTTCAGAGCTCTCACTGTCAGGTTCATCTGCAGGGGGGTTGAATGTGGCGATATAATTACTCAACGGAAAGACAATCTGCAACAGAGCCTCTTACAACTGAGAGAGACAGTGAGAAGTGAATAGGTGTACAAGATATACTTATTCATACTATGCAATTCGATAAGAGCAATTGGACGTAGGTACATAGCTCCATCACAACTATCAGCAAGCAACAATGGCCTACATTAAATTAACTACACGTAGTTACAACACAAGTATCAATGGCGATAAAATCTTAATCACTCTCATCGTAAAGCATTCAATAATTGTGACAGGCTCTGGGAAAACAGACCAATTGGAGCAGATATTGGTATTGAGCAAAAGCCAGATTTATGGACTACAGTGTATAATCTCATAAATTTTTTTCTTGGATTATAGTTATCTATAGTCTTTCTACTACCTCTCTGCAAAATCTGATGCTCTGAATCCAACTCTTTCCACCAAAGCGCTTTGTCTAAACAGCCACCATTACCTTACTTTTCCCAATTTAGCAATCTTTGAGTGGGCGTTTCTCAATACTGCTGTTTTACAACTTCGAGTTTCCAACGCGCATAACTCAGGCATGGAACAAGGTATGTGCAAACTAAGCATATCAATGCGCAGGCAATTCTTTGCTCTATCATCTGGTATATAGATCGCAAAAATTATAGCTTGCGCCAATTGGTCTGTTTTCCCAGAGCCTGTCACAATTAGTCTGCATGTACAACACGTCATGTATTACCAGCGTATCAAGCATCCAAATAGCCGGTGCTGAAACAAAGATCAACATGCATACTGGCTTTATATCAACCTGGAGATTTTTCAACTACACACTTGGCAATCACAGACAGCATTGGCTACCTGTATACTGTACTATCCTCTATGTTATACAACAAACTGCAAGCTCTATAAGACAGAGAGAAGTCTTTTACCTGAAGTTTGGTGATGTTTCTCGTGATGTCTTCTCCGTTTGGAGTGTTTCTTGCGTCGCCGACGGTGACTTGATTCACCTCCTCTCTCACAGTGGCCGTGATGATGATGTTCACTCAGCTGCGGTTCAGATGAACTCGTCCTTCTAGTAAGGAGAGCATTAACGGCCGAGCTTCCAGCTGCTGTAGTTGAGGGTGCTACAAACGGTGGTTGCTTTATCTCCACCGGCGAGGCTTGTTGGTCAGGGTGTGTGTGAGAGGTGGTGGGATCGATAGTACGAGGGTCCAGCTGTACAGTCGTTGCAAGTGGTATAAATCTGTTATCACCGTTTGTTGTCGAGGCCAGAGACGGTTGTCCACCAGTGTTTGAGTAATACGCTCTGGGGGGTATAGTTTTCGAGTCTACAGACCCCCCAGAGAGCTGCAGGTTACTGAACATTCCATCGGTTCTAGTCGTAGGTACAAGCGTGTAGTTGGTTCCACCAGGACCAATCAGAAGTGGCGGGGGTACCATGGCGATAGGGATCATTTGTTGTGGGGCAACCGTTCGATAGTTTGGTACAGGGATGGGCGTAGATAAAGGTCGAAGGTCGTTTGACGGACAGTCTGTGGGGGGTGAGTGTACAGGAGGGAAGACAGTTGTGTTCCCCTGCATGGCAGCTAGCATCCTGTGACAATAGAAGACGTCTTGTGAGATAGCCTCTAAGGGGACAAAAAAATTTTCTCATAAATCTATTGATGTGATTATACTTACGGCTAGGAAGACTACACACACAGAAACACAATGCATAATTATACTTAGGCATCAATCTAGCAAGCCATGGAATGCTATGGCACAGCCGTTTGTTTCAATATTGAATTACAACCTTTGGCTGAGAAGAGTTAAAGGTTATGCAAAAGGTCGCAACTTTATACCTTATAATATCAATCTAATACCGTCTAGTCTACAGCGTGGATTTGATAGGTAATTAATACACCCATTGGCTCAGGTGTACAGTGATGGAACATGACAAAGGTTTACAAATAAAGGCTACTCGGATAATAACGAGAATGCAAATAACTTTCCATTATAATCCATTAGTATTGTGGTTCTTTAAACTCATGCACCAGTATTAAAAGTATTGCAAACACAGTAGAGCTACCATCCATACACAGAGTTATTCCAGGACCCTGTGTTTAATATGCTTAGCTTATGCAATATCCTTTAAAAATACCATAATGTGCATGCTGAGCACTCCCTTTAGTTGAGCACTCCCTTTAGCTGAGCACTCCCTTTAGCTGAGCACTCCCTTTAGTTTATATATTTTGTAACTTTTACACGAAAATCACAAGCTTTGCTAGCTATCAAAAAACCCAATCAACAACCATGCATAAAATAATGTTTTAATAGCTACGGCGACCTTGCAACCAACTCACCTAGGTACAGAGAGATAGTTAGCTCAGTTTGCAATCAGACAGAGAGGACTGTAATACCAAAGGCTTGCTGGGTTTACATAGCTCGAGATATACAAGCTAACACACCACACACGTACACACAATGGCTTGATGTTTATTGCTAACTATTCCTACAATTAGATCAGCCACACCCACCCAGTTGTTAAAGTAATTTCAGAATCAAACACTAAACTGCTTGATAAAACAGAACCCATGCATGCTAATTTCTACATAACAATGTCAATGTTTGGTTCAATGGACACGTTTGGTATGCAAAAAATGAATAACACTCAACAGTTAGGCACACATAAAACACTAACGAACATAATTATAACAACAAAGGAAGCCACTGATCATGAGAAATGAAGCGATAAAACGGCTATACAAATTGTGAGTGTTAATTGCAGGACGTCTGAGTGTCATGATCCGATGTCTTATTTATGAGATACGAATTTTAGCTGCTGGCTGAGATTCATCTATTGGAGAAAACGCTTTAAACAACCAATAGACCTGAAAATAGGTTAAAGACAACAATATTCCATATCTATTACACAAACATAGTAGAGAATTGATGTTATGTTGTTAAGGGATACAAGTACTCCCAGGTGAAATATGACCAGTGCCACAACCAGCATGACCACTTTGTTAGGCACCACATCTTCTGAATCCTGGTCCTGGGCAGCCGCTAAGATTCCTGCCATGCATTTACTGTACGTCAGCTGCTGGGTCCGTGTGTAGTTATCTCCTGAGAGTCATCTTGTCTTGGATCCAAACAGCTTTTGCTTTTTTCCTGGGCTTTTTCTAGTTAGAGTGCAACGTGGGGAGGGGCTCACCCACTGGCTGCAATGCGGGGGCGGGGCTCACTTACTGCATAGATCTATGCTGCATGCAGATGGTGCAGTACACTTCGAAAAGCCATAACTCGGGATGGTCCTTTCTCATGGTTTATGAGCTCTATCCATATCACACCTTAATCATTTTGGAGGAAAAAACATGGGCTTACAAGTGGGGGAAAATTGATGAGATTAACCAATCTTACAGATCGAAAAAGCACAAGTATACATAATTATTATAGTACAAAGGAGGTTGTCCCCACAAAAAGGACAAATTAATAAGGAATAAAAAAAAATACACTTACATTATAGACATTAATTAGGTCTCGGTTTGGTGTTCTATTTAACACATTTTTGCTTTATAATTAATTGATGAGTGCTCATATTTGCATTCAAGGTGATAAATATGATGTGATGGTTGATTCAGTGCAAATAAACATAAATGGATGGCACATGTGGTTAATACAAAAACACTGAGCATTGTCATTTGTATGAAAAGATTGGTTCCTATAGATACACGTAAACATCATGTTATGGACTGTCGGATTCCTCTTCTTCCATTGCTTCCTGTCTATCCTGCTCTGATAGCTGTCGTTTCCACTTGGTTCTCCGATTCTGATACCACGTCTTGACTTGCTGTTCTGTCAGTCTCAGGGCTTGAGCAAGTCCAATTCTCTCTGGGATGGATAAATACTTTTTCTCTTCGAAGCTTTTTTCTAGTTGACTCATCTGGTCATCACTGAAGACGGTCCTGGCTTTTCTCCTTCGGGAGGTTTGTGCAGTGGCTGTTGGAGAGAGTGGAAGGTAGGGTAGATTTGGCCATAGTAGAAGTGACGGTGTATGGAACGGTAGGAGGGAGGGTCTGGTGATATGTGATGGAGTGAGGGCTGTGGGGCTTGCAATAATTGGAGGTGCAGGTGGTGTGGAGAATACCGGCGGGGTTTGGTAGTGATGAGTGTATTGTAAGCCTGCAGGTAGACAATAATGATTGAGAAAAGTGCTAATGCAGACATGAACTTATTGCAATTCCTTTTGCAAACACAGATTATGCGGTTGTATGTAGATACATGTACATTGTCTTACTAGCTGTGCAGCCATGCAAGAGCTGAACTAGCTGGACAATAGAGGGGCGTAGCTACTCCCCAGCTAGCTATGCTGCTCTAACTATAACTCACTTGCGCTTGTCTCCATTGCTCCTGTAGTGGCTGTGCTATGCACACACACTGAGGGTTCTCCATCTTGTTCCACACTGGAGGCAGCTGCTGAGGACATTCCATCCTCACTCTTCTCAGTAGATTTGTCAGTACCTAGCCCAAGAATGGCCTCAATAGTGAAGGAAGACATCTTATAGCTGCTGCACTTTGATCTACACTGTAAATGCTAGTGGGATCATGCAGCACCTGTACAGTTGTTGCCACTATTGCAGGTGAAAATGGTTATCAAGTGTGCTTATCATCACATATTAGGTGAGATCAGTATTGATTTTCACATTACATTCACAGCTTAATAACATGTTGATCATTGTAGCTGCATGGCCATGGCTGTACTACTAGTAGTTTAATGCTTCATGCTTTTTTTTATGCATGCACCAGCAATTGTAATACCACAATCAATTAATTTTTGAGATCATAATTCATAAGTTGACAATTGACAATGAATTGACAAGCAATTCAAATACATTAACAATAAACAGAGCGAGAGATAACATACATGATAACAAACACGGTAATAAAAAATAGCTGATTCAAATTGCAACAAAAAGATAGATGTACAAAACGTTTGAGATTGATAGGATCTTTGAGGCTACATAGAAATTGAATGGTGGGATTAGAATGAGCTATAAGCAGTACTAAAATAATGGCCTGGCTAGAATCAAAACCAGTATTCTTGTTTCTTGAGGACAGGATGTGTGGACCGAAACAGTTGCTGCACATTCGGATCATTTAGATTTAGATCCAACAGTTCATTAACTCCCTGACCTTCGTCCACCTCCATGTCTTCATCAGGTACACAAACAGTAGTCACATGATCCCTGTCATTAGTTATATGACCTTTGACAGTGATCACATGATCCTCAAGGGCTGAAGGAAATTCCCCACCAGTTAGCTCCTCCCCTTCCTCGTACAGGACGCTGGAACGGCTCTGGTGTCTTGAATTATCATTCGTATGAGTACGAGTGCTGTAGCCAGACTCGGCATTAACAGCACTGTACGCCACTTGAGAGGCAGGACGTACAGGTACGGGCATGGCAATGTTGAGAGGGGGTGGTCTGGGTAGGGAGCGAGAATAGGAGTGATTTGATTCGTTGACGCTGATTTCTGACATGGCAGATTGACGTCCTGATAGAGTAATTGAAACGTTACTGAGAACCCTAGGACGATGGGCCATTAAAGGGAGAGGCCGATGTGCTGTGTACGTGGGACTAGGGACTGAGTAGGGCTGGCTGTACGAGAATGCGTGGGAGTGGGTGGGGCTTCGTATCGGACTTCTCAGTGGAGGCAGTTCCGCATCTTCTGAGAACCCAGACGAAAGAGAACGCTCGTCTTCACTGTCAGGTTCAAAGTTGAACTGATGCGCGTGTCTTGTGGGTGAGGGACTGATGGAGAGAACCTCGTTAGGACGGTGAGTGGGAGTGGCTATGTCAAGATGGAGCTTCTTACGAATTCTTTTCTGTTGAGTAAGACAAAATCCAATGATGATTACTATGATGAGCAGTAGCAATAGGACAACTCCGATGATTGGAACCAGAGTGAACACTGGGAATCCTGATTCAGGTTCCAATTCTGTAGTTGTTGGTGTTGATACATCTGGAATGACGGAGACACGAGTGCTATCAATCATAGGGGGTGGTGTAGCAATAAACGGGGGGACAATACTCAGTTCAATAAAGGCTTCTCCAGGCCTAAAACCAGTGGCCTCAACCAGAAGTGTAAAATTGTCCTTCATAACATTGTCCTCCATTTCAGACGCTGACAGTGGTTGGTCGTAATCCCACACATAAAATACCCAGCCGCGGTGAAGATCATCATAATGGAAGGAGAAGGCATTTTTCTCGTTCCCAGCTGCCCTCTTGGAATCTCGGAATCTTAGTTCCAGGTGGCCGTATTTCGGAGGGTCGATCTGACGAATAGGTTGACGAATGTCTGGTTGAGTAAGTGTAAAAATGTCCTCAGGCAATTGGAAGGAGTATTCACTTTCAATATCCGTGAAATCAACAAATGTGCCGCTCTTCACTTCACCCCACACAAGGACGTGCACTGAGACCGTTTCGTTGGGAACGTACTCGTCTTTGTTGCTAAGAGTCACGACAAACGAATCGCTGTGTTCCCGAGAGTCAGGGTTGGGGATATACCACACTCTCTCGTTGTCAATATCTTCTTGAGTGAATCTGTCCGTCCTATGAATATCTTTAGAATGGGGGGTGGTTTGATTATATACAATACCAACCGTGGGGTGAGTAACTATACTGTAAACTGTGGCTCCATTGTCCCCGTTTGTGTCGGAGTATAGAAACTCTTTAGTGATTTTCACTTTCTGTTCGTTTTGTTGTAAAATCACACGCTTCGTGCCCATAATATTGAGTGTGTGTGGTACAACACTGACATTAAACTGGTGGGGGGTGGGCTGGGTCGGTGGGACAATATTATCAGTGAAATAGAAAGAGAATAAAAATGTTCCCATTGACAATCCTTTTAGTGTCACATGACCAGCATTTACATTCGCCTGAGTGAAATTTTCGCCCACATTCAATACTACATCTTTGAGTAAGATTTGAAAAATTACACCATCTTTCGGCAGAGATCTGATAACAATCTCAATATCTTCCGCTGAGCTATCTTCATCAGTAATCTCCAGGATATGTGTTGTGAGAGTGTGTACGAATCCGACTACTAGTTCCATCCTGGGCTGGATGGTGGCTAGCACAGGAGGAACGTCATTGACCGATATTATGGTAATACTGAAGGTGTCCTCAACATTGTATTGTTGTTGGAAACCCACGACTGTGAGACTAAATCCAAATGAATCCGACAGAGTTTCAGAATTATCGTGACTGTAGCACACATTGCCACTAGCCAGATCACTATGTGAAAAATATGATTCAGAAATAGGTTTGTCGTTGACCACCAGACTTCCGTTGACCACCAGACTTCCGTGTGACGGAGTTTGCATCAGACTAAATCGAATATTCGTATCATTGAGATCTGGTCGACCATTGCCGGCATTCTTCCATGCTTGGTAACGAACATTCCTAGCATCTAGGGAGGATAGACTCAAACAGATGGTGTTCCCTTCAATTACAGTAGCCCCGGTATTGATGGCAGGTCTACCCTCCTCCACCTGGGGCAAATCGATGTTAATACTGAGGTCCTTTCTAACTGTTGTGTCAAAGTCTGTTTCAATTTCTAACCTCACAGTCTCAATAGCTTCCCATCTATCCTCCTCTGTGTGCCTATAGGATACAACACCGTTATCAACTTCCCTCTTAGAGAAGGACATCACTCTTTCGTTGTTCACCAAAAATTCTCCGTATTGCAATTCCGATAGAATGTGGTAGAATATTTCACGAGGTTCTTGATCGTTAGTTACACAATTTACATTGTCAAAAGACAACACCACACTTCCCAGTCGTGATACTGACACGGTGGTCCACGGTTTCACATCACAAAACAGTATGAGAGGATCGGATTCAAACGAGAAATTGCCAGACACAACAAACTCTCCATCTGTCACATTATAGTATATGTATCCGTCCGGGTCTTGTTTATGCACAAACGATATCTTCGCTTCATTTACATCTTGTTGTGTGAAGGTTGAGATAGCCTTAGCAGTATCGTTAGAATAGGCTATGTACGCATCTACCGTATCTTTCAAGATAGTGTACCTCAGTCCTTGACTGTCTGTGTCCTTATCAGTGGTGTTCAAGTATTCCTCACTCAGGACTTTGGTTTCTCCCGCCCATAACTGCAAAGTTAGCTCTCTGCCTGGGTCTAGTATCGGCCTTTGGTCGTTATGCGGAGTGATAATGATATCAAATACATGTGGATCACTCTCGCGGCTAATCCCTTGCATCGTATCTGATCGGTAGAAGAACGTAAATTCGTCACCCTCGTCCTCTCCTCCGTAATGAATATACACAATGGATTGTCTTTTTAACTGAGAAGTGGTAAAATTGGAAATTGCTGTCTCCTCAGTTACGGTATTCCTGAGATAGCCTTTGGTAGGCGGAGATGTGATGATAAAAGCACCTGGGGCTTGGCTGAGGTAAAAATGCTCGACTATGAAATCTAGCGACTCGAGAGCACCATTTTGATCTTCTTCAATGGCCAGAGTGCCTACGGTGAGCTCGACAATTTCGGGAAGGAGGTATATGTTCACTTTGTACGTGGTGTTGGCAGTGTTAGTCCCGTCAGAGATACTGAAAATGAAACTATCTTGAAGAACACCTGATAGCGTACCCGATGTGCTCCTGTAGCGAACAGTATCTTCTTCTAGATCAAATTTCGAAAATTCTTTCGTGAGGGTCCAACCTCCTTGAGCTCGATTCAATTCAATGATACCTCGTTCTGTTGCATTGATCACAGTGCAGACAATTTTATCATGATCGGAGTCGAAGACTTCTTTTCCTTCTATGGTGTCGTTATCCGTGATTCTGATAACATTCTCGTTTATAAGTACCTCGTTTCTAAGAACTAATAGCACAGGGTCAAATATAACAGCCTCAGGAGAGTCGTCATCGATTATCTCTATGGTGATGCCAAACGAGAAGTTTTTATCTCTCTCACGTCCCATGTGATCACTGAGTTTGAATTTGAATGAGTCATTAAATGTGTTGCTATGGTCATGTGAGTACCACAGTTCTCTGTTTACAACTTGTAGCTGACTGAACTTTCCACCATATAGTAGTATAGTTCCGTTCAGAAACAGCTGTCCATGAGAAGGGGGTGCTGTGACTTCATACAGTATCTTTTCATCGCTGTCCACATTATAATCGTTGGCAGAGTAGCGGAGATGTTGACCATCTATTGTCGCATTCCCCCCTTCCAAAACTTCGAAATTGACACGTCCAGGCACTTCAGTAAAAATGATGTCAACAATTTTGATATTCACGATTTGTCTATTAGCACCACCCCTTTCCAACTTGGCTAGCTCTAAAGTTTCATCGACTCTTAATAAGAGAATGTCTTTGGGTACTTCGCTGAATTCAGAGGCTTTCAGGAAAAGTCTACCATCTCGAACATTTTGTTCTGTCCAATTGTTGATTCTCAAGTCAGGGTCAGAGTCCAAATACATGTAGCTGTTGAAAGGAGTGTTAGCAATCGTAGTGTAGATCAAGTCTTTGTTGTCGACGTCACTATCCTTGTCATCAGCACTCAAATGTACGCTTGTAATTTGGATCGAACCACCTTTTGAGACGACCAGCTCATCGGGTAAATTTACAATGATTGACGGAACATGATCGTTGACTGGTATTATACGAATGTTGATTAGTTCTGTAATGGTGATGACATCTTTCGGGTTTGACAAACGATACGTAGCTATTCCTACAGTGAAGGAATCGAACAAAACCTCGTATGATGTGTTACTCTGGTACATAAGGTTCCCAATGCGTATGTCCTCCGCGTCGAATCTCGTCGGCATTATGTCCGGATCTGATGGGGCAAATTGCGAGTGCAATACGAGCACACCATACTTGGGGTGCATGGCAGGGTGGAAACGAACTATACTGTAACCAGGGGGAGGGGTCACACTAAAGTCGTTGATGCGGATTGTATAATTGTCTCCCTCAATTACACTTATGCCGGGATTGACTATCGTTAAATTAACGAAGTGGATGTTGAGAATCAGTTCTTTCTCCTCACTGCACACACCCACTCGAGAGCACACTTGAAAGGTGAAATTATCAGGCAATCGACCCGATTTGAGAGGTCTCAAATATGCGATATGCATGTTATCTACGTCCGCTTGGGTGAAGAAATCAATTGGAATGCTCGATGGAATACCCTCGTTGATGATGATACCGTGTGCTGGAGGGTTGGTGATATTGTACAGAATAGCTGCCCCGCTGTCACCGCGTGTATCGTTGGCCCAGAGATGGGTGGAGTTAATGACTGAGAGTCCATCGTTTGAGACGGTAGCGGCTTGCACTTGAATGTAATCTGGAATTTGAATCGGATTGATGCAAATATTGTATAGGTATGGGCCCTCAAGAGTATGTCCGTACTGGAAATAAAGTTCTACTGTTTCGACTCGAAGACGATAAAGTTCCGTAGATGTGTACTGATATTGTATTCTTCCCATACGTAGATCACTGATGGTGAACTGTGACGCAGAATCCTGGTTGCCATTGACGACCTGGCCGTATAGAAGGGATTCCCCCATCGACACATTTACCATGTTAACGAGGTTAGAGTCCATTCCATGAGGGTCACGCATCGTAAATTCATAGTCACTGATGTTGAGGATTTGGTTTCGATTCGACGTTAGGTCAAGTGAGAGACAATGGGCGGAGTCAGGTTCGATCACAGTCAGAGTATGAGGGATGGCATGGACCTCAATAATCTGCAAGGGGAAGGGGTGTAGTCATAGCACAACTCGTATGTCTTATACATTGTATCATACTCCAGAAAATGGACTCTAAAAAAATTGATGATTTAAGCACACCATATTGTAGCACACTACTAAACAGCTACTAAATGCATCTTTTAGTTTTGATATTGGACAATCCTAACTCAAGTTATGGCTTCTCAAAGTTAGATCCGAAAGTAGGCCTGATTTAGAAAAAACATCCACTAATTAGCCCACGCTTTTTCCCAGAAAATGGACAATTTGGACTATAAAAAAAATCGCTGATTTAAGCACACCATTTTTTAGCACAACCAAACAGCTACTAAATGCATCTTTTAGTTTTGATATCGGACCATCCTAACTCAAGTTATGGACAATCAAAGTTAGCTCTGAAAACAGGCCTGATTTAGAAAAAACACCCACTAATAATAGCCCACGCTTTTTTCCAGAAAATGGACTATAAAAAATAAGCACACCATTTTGTAGCACAACCAAACACCTACTAAATATACATCTTTTAGTTTTGATATCAAACCTTCGTAACTCAAGTTATGGCTTCTCAAAGTTAGCTCCGAAAATAGGCCTGATTTAGAAAAAACATCCACGCTTTTTTCCAGAAAATGGACAATTTGGACTATAAAAAATAAGCACACCATATTGTAGCACAACCAAACACCTACTAAATACATCTTTTAGTTTTGATATCGAACCTTCCTAACTCAAGTTATGGCCGCTCAAAGTTAGCTCCGAAAATAGGCCTATTTTTAAAAAAATACCCACTAATTTGTTACACATACACGGCCATTACTTACCGGCCAGGGTCTTAAGATCGAACCACCATCGGTAATCTTGAGGGCCTGGTTGTATGAGAGAGGAACTGACGGGTCCAATTGATGTACAAACACCACCTCCGCATTCAAAATGTTTGACATTGAGCACTTGGTGATGCGTTCGTCGAATTTGTTGCGAAAAGCAAAGTAGCCAGTGGGGGTCTCCTGTGTGTGTGTAAATGTGGGGTGGAAACATTTAATGGAGCACTTAGCAACATACATTTATTGCATGCTGTCATAAAGGCAATACAAAATGACCTACATGTACATGTACAGTCTACAATATTAGGTAAAGGGTCAACATGCACACAAGCTACACAGGCAATAACACTGTAGTTCAAATAAAGTGTTCCAGTACTACAGACTATTCTTTACAGAGCTCTACACACATCACACATCACACAACAAGCACACATCACACATCACACAAGCTCTCACGTCAGGTCTATTAGAGCGAGGCCTCCTGAACGAAATGGTTAGCTCTTCCCTGGGCAAGTCAGCATCCTCTACCAAGATATGCCCTCTTGTTATAATCACATACGAGCCTTCAGTCACGTTTATACTGTGTAGACTGTACGTTGGTATGTTGTCATTATCTGGTGACACGATAATCGTCATGGTGATGACATCAGAGGGGCGTGGTTGTTTAATCAGAGGCACACTCACGGTTGGTTCTATCCGAATGTTAAAAGAGTCACTAGACTCCTCGAGCTCGTTACCATTATTTTGATAATAAACTACATCGGATTGAAAATCAGCAAGAGAGAAATTTCCTCCAGAGAAAATCGGTACCCCACGAACTTGTATTTCACCGACACTGGGTGGAGACTCGAGTACAAAGATCGGCTGTAGTTGTTCAATTTTTATGTCCACTCCTAAACCGACAGGAGCATAGAGCACTTCCTGTTCGCTCAGAGCCACGCTGATAATATTATGGTTGATGAGTGTGCGGTCGCCCTCGAGAACTGACACGTTACGAGGGTCGATAACGAATTCGGGTTGAATCAACAGGAAATCGTCTAAAGTGTGAAAACACACACTTTCGTACCCGTTTGGGTTACTACTAGGCTGAATGTATACGGAACTTCTCAACCGAAACTTGAGAGTGTGAATGCCTCCATCTTCCCCAGTGTGGACAAACCTAACATGTCCATCGTCGATGTTTTTCTGAGTGAAGTAGCCAATCACAGACGGTGTGTTTAGAAATTTTCGAGAGGATATGCTCTCGTTGATAAGGGACCATCGGTTGGCTTCGTACACTTCCAAACGTCCGTTGCTCGGGGCGACGAGAACATCGTATGCGATCTCAGGAGATTGGTCCTGAAAGTCGGTGGTAGAGTTCAGATATGATGAGGTGAGGATGAAAGTGTTGCCCACATCGAGAAACATACACTCAGAAAGATTTGGATTGAAGGAGATTTGCCCGGGATGTGTGCGTACTGTTATTTTGGGGTAGATGGTGTTGTGATTGTTCCCTATTAGGCTGTCTTGCACACGCAGCACGATCCTCATAGTGACATCAGTGTCGTTCAACTGTGAGGGAGGGAGAGAGGGAACAGTGAAGTGAACATGTACTTTGTTTTGGGAAATGAACTAGCTACATAATTATGTGTAAAGAAGAGCCTACACTGTACATGTATGAAATATATACCATCAAAACCTTAGTAGAATCATAATTAGAGATAACACACACAAACAGACAAACACACTTACTGCAAAGTGTTGAAAAAAGATTCTTCCATCATTGATCGATTCTTGTGAGAAGAACATGATTTTGTGGCCAGCATGATTCACCACCTGGCCCCCCATCGTGCCCACACAGCCGCCACACTCGACCTGCTCAACCGTGTACTCAATATTCTCGGGGTCTGTTGTTTCCTCGTCCACGACGGTGATGGTGTGTGGTGTGAGTGGGCGTCGGGTGCCAGCTGCCAACGAGAGAGTGTTTTGATGAAGCACATACGGCTTGTTATTGACTTTAACGATTGAGAAGGGGAGAATAATCTCTTGAGACCAGGGACTTTCCCCACCATCCTGTAAGTGTAGAGTTGCCATAGCAATTGGTACAGTAGCATGAACACAAAGTATAATTTACATGTAACTCTATGATATTATATGATAAATGTGAACTTCAATTACCTGACATTCGAGAGATGCTCTCAAAACTGCCGAGTCAGTAGCTCCCAGTACACCACCATGGCGATACATAATCTGGAGGAAAACAGAATGAAAACCTCCCAACAAGAACAACAAAGTAGCTAGTACATGAAAACTACACAACTAAAATTTGGCAGGTATTATATTTGGCACTTGGCATTTTTTAATTTGGCGTCTCAAGCGTGGTTACTACAGCGATAACGTTGCGTTCATCGGAAAAACTGTTTTTAAAATTCGCCAAGAACACTTGCCAAATTTTCCTGCTATACAGTATACATGCTCTAACCTGTGACAGGGGATCCGAAGATTGGAGTTCATGATAATAGAACCTCGAGATGTGTTCATCGTTCCCTCTTACGAAGTATCCACTACTCGGTTGACCAATCACATCAAATACAACCCTGTTCACAAGATCACTGTGATACCAATATCCGATATCGTAGCTAACTAAATCGCTGGGAATGGTGATAGGTAGATTCATATCAGAGATGGTGATATTCGTCCCTTTATCGACAACCGCTTCTCTTGCCTCGATCAAAATCTCCCCCCAAAGAGAGTTAGTCCCGACCCCCAGACCTCCGGAGGGCAATCGTCGAGGGGGCACACAGCATCCCTGATTGTAACCCCCTTCATCAATAGAAGCGGAGAAATCAACAGCTTGAGAATTGATTGCAACATTTGATAGACAGCCAACAAAGTTTCCGGAAGTTGTATTAGAGGAAGGATCTCCTCCCAAGTGTAATTCCCCGGTAAAATTGAGGGAGTAAATTAAAGTTGAGGAAATTGCAGTCTCTTGTACTTGCAGAGTAAAATTGTCTCCAGATACCGATAATTCTAGTTCTAGCCATGATTGATTTGACTGATGGATGCTTAGAGGTATCGCTTGGTCCACTCGTTGTTGGGAGTCGAGTAGAAGCATCGTGAGAGTGCTGTTGCCGAGTACGAGTTGAAGAGAGCGGCCGTGGGCGGATGCTTCTGGTGTGAGGAGAGTGTCATGGGCGGACACTGCTGCTGTGAGGAGAGTGCCATGGGTGGCTGTGAAAGCAAGACAGACATGTAGCGAGTGGGAGGAGGGGGTGTGGTATGACTGAGTAGCTCCGTAGAATGATGCTGCAGAGAGGAGAGCACACTGTTAGACATTTTCAGTATTTGCAAATAAAGAGACTAGCGTGATAATAGTGAGGTATATACATGTACATGTATGTAGCTAGAGTATAGCGGGTATACTTCTAGGGTATAAACTTTCGGGAAAGACCGTTAGAAAAGTTTTCGCGGAATAGCAGCCTTTTGCAACATGCATGCATGCATGCGATATTAAATTCGAGGGTATAAATGTTTGCGGCACATACTAATCAGCGAAAACCGCAAACATTTATACCCTCGAAATACACCCGCTATACGGTATTTTCAACAAAGATTCCACTAGTTCCCGCCCACACACAGTTGAAGTCTTCCCCACCACTATAGTGTCTAGACACCTTCATACCAACGAGCTACCTAACTCAATCAAAACGAATGGCCACAGTTAGCGATTAAGCTCTGGGAAAATGCCTGAGACTCTTACGAGTGTGTCTGTCGAAAAGATAACATTAGATTAGCGAGGCATGCAATAGTAGGTACTAGATGACACTCCCCCACCCTAAGAAGCCACACACACGCTCTCTCAGAGCAGCTCAGGCCCTCGCATCTGTCTACTAAAGTACAGCTAGAGGTTGAGAAAGGACACGAAAGTTTGTATACCAGGAGACACAGGTATTTGGGGAATCTAAACGATATGAAGTTTGTCTCAAAATCTGAACCAGAGAATTTAGCTAACTTCAAAGATGAGCACAGGTGAGAACAAATTGCCAGGATTGATAATTTAGTAGAAACGAACATAACTACACGATGTTACCAATGGTAACTAAATGTACAAAGAGGGTGCTTGCTATGTCTTTGTGCATAACATAACATACACAAAATACCAGGTGTTCTGTGTTGGACACTTCTAAAGCAAATTACCCAAGCAATGATGCACATTCATTGGCATACATGTACCTTCAACAATGTACGTGGGCTTAACAAAGACAGGTTATTGGATATCAAACCAGTACATCACTACAACAGTAAAACAAGCAATCCCTTGCAGGGGGTAGCATTTCAGGGGGGCAGAGATGTAGCATTGCAGGGGGCAGAGGGTTAGAGGAGTAGCATTGCAGGGGCCAAGGGTTAGGGTGTAGCATTGCAGGGGTTACATGTAAACAAGCGATGAGTATCACCACAACATTGTACTCTTTAAGGAAGATCAAGGGAGGACGTTTCACTTTAATCCTTCATTTTTTCTACAACATCTTATAGACACGATTATTATACAAACTCTAATGAAATGCACACACCCACACCCACACACCCACACCCACACACACACACACACACACACACACACACACACCCACACACACACACACACACACACACACACACACACACACACACACACACACACCCACACCCACACACACACTGCATGTATGCAAAGTCCACTATATACTCACTATCGTACTATAATTATGCAAAAGTTTACATTGCCAAATATTATAGTCTCTCGACTACGACCTGGGACAATGGCAGAAGAGTGGCTCCGAGATGCACATTCCACGACATACCAATCATATCAATCCCATAATAGTTTACAAAAATACGGTGCACAACCAATTAATACATAATAATACAGACAACGCCATGAATGACAACCCATTTTTACGGACTGCTTTTATTCTATAATACGTAATTACAATATCAGTTCAATTGGTATCTAAAACTTAAAAAGACAATATCACGGTATACGCAGCATTACACAAAAATTATAATAATTATAAAAAAGCAAATAGACGAGCCAACACCTGACACTAATAGGGAGTGACTATAGCCTTAATTGAAACTGAATAGCTTAAGCATATTTCTCTATACGAGGATGAGGCTTCTGATGACAAACCACAATCATAGTTAATTAGTAAATAGACATTTGAACTCCGTTGATGCCAAATTCTTACCAGCTTAGAACATCTCAGGGTGGGACAATCGTGCAATGTAAACATCAACAGTTAACAACAACATTAACATCAACATTAAATGCGGCAATCGATGCAGCAATCGATGCGGCAATCGATGCGGCAATCGATGCGGCAATCGATGCGGCAATCGATGCGGCAATAGATCAAAAACTGGACAATATATAATTATAAGCTACAGGGAACCTCTGTTAACAAGCACCTCCGACTAAAGGCCAGCTGCTATATAACGGCCAGGCACCCAGGTCCCAAATGAACAGTTTGTGTACAAAACAACCTCTCAACAAAGGCCACCTCTGTATAAAGGCCAAAACATTGTTCCCCAAAGGTGTCCGTTATAGAGGGGCTCCACTGTATATTACTGAAGGTGTAAGTACCTATACAGCTGGCGAAGGGAAGAGACACGTACTAAAATTAGATACTAACGAGGTAACAATTACAACAGACAGAGTGCATTTTGTTTCCTTCTGATCCTAATTAAGCAATTATTATTAAAAATATTCACAGACGAAGGAGACAAGTTTCTCTCGTTCTGTCACGGCTAGTTGATTGGTTGGCGCCATCGACGCAAAGGGCCTACAGCTAAGGCCAGTGAGTGCCTCAGGGCAGTCACGAGGGGGGGGGGAGAGGTGGGAATAAAGGGACTCAAGTGGTAATGACCCATGTTTAAACACGATTGGACGCTAAGAGTTCACAGACATAACCCAGCCACTGAGACTACAATCCATTGCCTCAAGGGATCAGCTGCATGAGGGATCAGCTGCATGAGAGGATCTGTAATGTCTTTCTATGATGTCTTTCTATGAATATCAACCACTGGGACTTCGAAACCATTGCCTGAGCCATGAGGGTATCTATAACGTCTTTAACCCAAGCACTATCACTCCATGAATATTACGAACTATTGCCTGAGGCCATGAGAGTATTCTGTAATGCTTTACACGAAGCACCATCACTCTATGAATATTACAACCAGCACAGATGCTGTTGTGACTCTTAGATCATTGTATGAATACTGTTACCATGACAAACCTGTGAAGACATGCTACAGCAATGAACACACTTACATAGAAAATTACGTTGGTTTGCAAAAAGTGGAGATACATGTACATGCAGCAAAACTAGACCACAATGTGCGAGCACTTAGGAAAACAAGGTTTTAGGTTAGAGCACTTCTGTTCTTGGTTAGATGTAAACTAGTGATACAGCACTTGTAAGAGCTTTAATGAGTTGGTGGTGGCTGATTAAGTAATGACCCACAGGCAATGTAGAGGCTGGGGTCAGAAAACAGACAGCTGCTCTTTATGATAAAGCACATGCACACACACACACACCCCTAAAGGCACCAGTTTGTCTATAATAGCAGTTTCTTTGGCCCTGTTTGTAATTATAATAATAATAGACAAACAACATCAAGGCAATGCCACAGTACACATGGATAGCTTTAATTCCATAAAAATTAACAGTTTTGAACCTCAACGGATGCATGTCATTTGACTTTCTGCCAATTTTAGCATTAGAAATGGATACTCTTAAGTTTTTGCAGTCACGTATATGTATGGCTGGCCAATGACACCCAAGTAAAGGATGTGATGTATAGAGTACATAGTTACAATTATACATAACAATTGTCAATGATCAATATTATCGTTATGGTTATGGTACATTATTTTATACTGCGTACCACGTTACAATTGATCGAAATACATGTATGTATTGTATCTACAATAAAATGTATACAGAACAAACGATTGTACCAATTTTCATTTTACCTTGGGAGTGTCGACTGGAATTGGTTGATAATGCCTCAATGGAGCATACAGACATCAGTAGAATAAGGGCCAAAGCCTTAACGTAGGACACCGACATCTTGAAGGCTTTATTCTAGCCGAAATTTATTCAACTTGTCCATTACTCAGGTTAGAAGCTCGTTTATATACAAAGACCATCTTTTATTGATTACTCGCGATCTGATAGTAAAATTATTCACGTGACAATAATTATAACATTGGGCAACACAGGAAACACATTGCGCGCATACAAAATACCGTATAGCGCGAAATGTTCGAGGGGCTTAATTTTCGCGGATTTCGTGGGTTAGAATTCTATACGAAAATTAAGTCCACGAAAATTGTTCTTTAATTAGAATTACCTGCTATCGTGCAAATATTTAAAGGCGTGGCTTCCGGTAAGCAGTCATTCCGCGAACATTGTGCAACGAAATGGTTTTTAGAGGCCATTCCACGAAATATAAGTGCCTCGAAAATTTCGCGCTATACGGTATGTGCAAGCCAAAAGAAGAGACAGTACTGTATAGATATAACAATATATACATGTACTAATATACATAGATACACTAGCTGTAAGTTGATCGCCTGTCAAACTCAGGTCCATAACGGCCTCTTGATTGTTGTCGAGGTCTTTGATAACCGTCTCCAGCTCTATGGCCATCGGGAGGATGAGGTGGTCTGGCACGAAATCGTGGGGCCCCTCTAGGCCGAGACGAGGGCATTCTCATTCCAAACCTTGGTCTATCAAATCTTTGTCTTGGTGAGGGGTAATGAGGTCTAAATCGTGGGGAGAAATCATCGTAGTGTTGTTGATCATAGTTTTGTTGATCATCATAGTGTTGTTGATCATCATAGTGTTGCTTTTGTTGTTGATCATACTGATGTTGCTTTTGATCAAAGTGATGCTGTTGTTGATCAAAGTGAGGCTGATGCTGCTGCTGATATTGTTGGTCTCTAATCCACGGTGGCACATCGTGTGCTGGCTTTGAGTGCACAGCACCAGGGCCAGCTTGGTCTGAGTTCATTCGAGGTATTTTACTGCTGGGAATGTCCGGGCTACTATTGTTTTCTCTCTTCCTGTCCATTTGCAGGGACTTGGAAAGCGAAGGTAAGAGCTGATCGAGTAGAGTAGTGAGAGCTGGAGTGATCTTGATTTGACTTGCGTCCATAGAGGTAGGTGGTTTGCTACCAGCTTCCATCATGGTGGTTAGAGACTGGCCAGTGTTGCTACTGGTGTGAGCAGCAGCAGGTGGTGGTTGAGGGGACGAGTACAGGGCCTGTAGAATAGGATTGTCCATGTTCAGTTTAGGGCTGGCCTCTTCTGGTGAATAGCGTTCATTTCTGTTTTCTGAAAAGTTGGTGAAAAGTTCATTATCATCGTTGTAAGTTTTGTCATCAGAGTTAGATCCATTGTCATTCGTGGTTGACATTTTAAACAGTTTAGTGGACTTTTGTAAGTTCTCTAATCTTTCATCGATACTGGTTTTAGCATCAGTGTCACTGTTCTCTTCGTCGCTATTCTCTTTCTTGTAAGATACCGGGTCACCCACAACAACTAGTGGAGAGCTATTAGCCGAAGATAGAGCCATGGCTGACATTGCCATGGGATAGGGGGTGGTTGCCATGGGTTTGGCATCAGGTTTGGAGGGCGGTAATATAGGAGGAGCACGTTCCAGGACTTGAGATGGCGGGGGGATTGAGACACCAATTCTTGTGGATGCAGGAACGGGAGAGGGCGGTAGATGTACAGAATGCCGATAAGGGGGTGGTCTGCTGGGGGGCATCCTGGGGGGTCTTTGCATCGGTGGGGGGCGAAAACGAGGAGGATAATTAGCAGCCGTGGGAATTTGAGGCCCAGAGAAATTAGGTACATTAGACGGATAAAAGTTAGAGTTCTGAGGAGCTGTGTACGGCTGCTGTACTGCTGAGGCTGCAGATACAGCCATTAGAGGTTGTGATGAAATAGAGGACATCATGTGCAGCTGTGCAGGTGTTGAGGAAACGCTCATTAAAGTTTGTCCCATCACCCCGTGTGACGATGCTTGCCCCACGGTCATAATGGATGATGACGGGAGAACAGGGGGTGGTTCAATCAGATCCTCAGCATCAGATTCTGACTCTATTTCCATGTCTCCGGCTTCGGTGATATCGGCATCAGCTGTTGGATCAGAGGTGGCTGTTGATTGGGCGCGCTCGAGATCTCGAAGGTGTTGCTGTAGTTTGTCTTTGAATGAATTGACTCGAGTACCCAGATCCTTGTAGTTCTGTACAAATAAAACAGTCAACACACATCACATGAACAAAGAAGGTAAACACATACACTAGTAGCACATACTAACAGTGGTACATGGAACGTACAATGCTTAAAAACACCAGACTTACAAAACAGGGAAAAAAGCAAGTATCTTAATCCTGCTCTACGCCATGAATACGCCTCTTACATACCTGCACAGTTCTCTTGAATTCATTGAATTTATGAGATGAGAATGCCTTTGTGTGTTTAAGCATATCTAGGACATTAATTCTCTCGTTGACCTCCACCCCAAGACACTCGCACAAGTCCTGCAGCTTTTGAGACGCGTCATCAATCTCAGTGGATACTCTGCCACCATCGGCCTTGTCTGGAGGGGAGGAGGTACAGGTATACACATTGCTAGCTTTGTTCGATCATCTAATAATATGTGTACACTGTACATGGTAAGATCACTGATTACTTAAGGGCAAAGTACAAATGCTATAAAGTTTTCTTAAATTAAAGTGGTGGCTTTAAATAACTCACAGTATGAAGCAATCGAATGGATGCTTGGCTAACCAGCTTACCCTTGAGTTGCTCGAGACTGGCTAGAGGGTGACTGATGTCCACTCTAAGATGTGCCAGGTGAGACGACTTGATCTTTAGCTCTGCCTCGAACTTTCCCAGCTCTGTCAGTGCATCCTCCAGTAGTGATAACTGTGTGTGTGTGTGTGTGTGTGTGTGTGTGTGTGTGTGTGTGTGTGTGTGTGTGTGTGTGCGTGTGTGTGTGTGTGTGTGTGTGTGTGTGAGTGCGTGCGTGTGTGTGTGTGTGGAGGAAAAGGGGTTAAAGGAAATGTACACATGCAACTGTCTTCAAAGCTAGCACACATGCACACGATACTGGCCTACTTTACAGATCTTGCCCTACCTACATGTACATACACGGGGTACACTGTAAATTAAGGCTAGCAGAAATAAATGCTTGGAACAGGATCAAACTGAATGTGCTACACACGAACTCCTCTACCTTGAATTCTGCCGGCTTTGCCTCCTGTGTCTGTGGTTTGGTCGGCTCAATGATCATCTCTAGCTCCCCCATGAAAATAGAATCGTACACTCGGCGTTCTTTCCATATCTTGAGCATCCGGTAAACATTTCCCTGGATTTTCTGACCCCTAACGTGAGTGTGTGTGTGTGTGTGTACATAATGGGTAAAGGAAATGCATGTGTCTACACACCACCCCCCACTGAGATGGACCCCCAGTGTAGCATCGTGAATATGTAGAAAACATTGTACGCCCTCCTCTAGACCTCACTGGTATTGTCAACCAGGACGGTGATATAAAGGGCACAAACGGAGACAAACAAAGCACACACACCCACGCCCACGCACCTGACGAGGGGAATGGCTGCACGAAGGGCGTCTTGGAACAGAGTGAGAAACTCTTCGGCACCTCTCCTTCGGCCATTCTGAAGGACATCGTTGGTCAGGTAGAGCAAAATGAGCCGTCTTTCCGTATCTCCTGCACAGGGACAATATATTTAAAAACATGTTCATCCTTGCAGCAGCTGTACACGTCACGTCACCTTTTTTGAATTCCTCTAGCCAAGTGTCCACAGACGTCTTTGCTTTGCTCTTGTGATGTATCATCCATAGTGATAGTGTCTCTATGCTGTCCTGGGACAGGGACAGCCTATCCAACTTCTCTGTCAACGTCTGAATCGAGTAAGAAGACATTCCCATGCAGCATGCATGTTGAAAGAGAGAGAAAGATCATGTGAGGGGGGCGTGACTGCCTCATACCCACGTGGATATGACCTAGCCTCGAGTCCAGGCCCTTTTTAAATGAAACTGGTATTGATCGTTCCCTGCAACAGAGTGTTGATTTCCAACATACACGTACACAGAGTGATGGCTGAGGAGGCTACTTTTGATGCAGAGGACCACCCTCACACTCGCTTCAACCCCCTCAAGGGACAGTGGGTCCTTGTCTCTCCTCATAGGCTGAAGAGACCTTGGAAAGGACAGGTCAGTGGAATACAACCAAATCTGTTTTGTGTAGCTCCAAGCTATTGTAGATTGAAGCGACACTACCTGAGGCTGTTCCTCGCTGGGACGCCAACAATCCTCTCTGCCCTAGAGTGACTCGACCCAGTGGAAAGGTACGTTTATTTATACTATCGTTATCTTAATAGGCACATGCGGTGTGTGTAAATTTAACGGACAACTTTTAATATAGGGAAACACGATTTCGGCCATTATACAGTACAGGGGTGGCTTTTGTTGAGAGATTGTAATGGTTTATTTGGAAGCTGGCCGGGTGTTCATCAAGAGTAACGTGTGTTTTTTGTTGCAACAAATTTACAGAAAAATAGCATCAATTATAATTATGATGCTCTGTTAATTTAATTACAGCGCCACTCTATCAAATAGAAGCACCAAGTTCACAAAATAAGTTTTATTTACTCCAATTGAACGCCAAGTAAATTCTGGAAGCTTAGAATAACGCGGTCTTTAATCAAGGCTCTACATACTGATACAATAGCCTCGTGGAAACAGCTACTAGTGCTCTACGTTCTATTGCTAAGCGCCAAACTGAAATTTTTTCTTGTTCAATTTGTGCGCCACTGGAAAACCATAATTAATTTTTAGTGGTGCTGTAATTAGAAGAAAGACGGTACCAGAGAACACCTCATCAGTATTACACTGAATTGTTACTATACCTACCTTGTTTCTACTACAGGAAAATGATGACTATGAAAATACGTATGTGTTCACGAACGATTTTCCTGCCCTTTTCCCGGACGGCCCATCCCCAGGTGAATATCTGTTCAGAGAATCAGCGTAAAAAAAATTTTTTTTGAAGGAAAGTGCCACTGTGTAAGGGCCTGGAAAAAGTTTTTAAGGGTGCTGGAACACCTACGCCCACGTACGCCCACACACACGTTGCTAGGGAAAGCTAACTATGAAACTACCTGCAGGGGAGACATGGATCCTTCACAGGATTATGAAGCAACACTCTACTAGTGTGCATTCCAAAAATGGAGAGGAAAGGATGATGACAACAGATTTTACACTTGATTTTCATCATATAGCTAAAAGAAGTTCCGCTTAGGAAACCAGTAGAGCTATGGACTTGATTGTTTGTTTGCAGGTGCACTACACACAGCTCTTCAACATTACGAAGAGCTTTTGTTGTAAAATCCCTTTGTTATCTATTTATGAGAATTTTTTGTCATGACACACCCTCTAGAGAAAAATCTAGACCGTATATGGACAAAGTCAGCCCGTAACTTTGTTCACCTTACCTAATTATAGCAGCATGCTAAATATAGACCAAGTCCTGTACGTAGATAGTCAGATCGAACACTTTTTATATCTGGCTCTAGCGTACGCGTACGCTAGAGTATAAATTAAGACGTAAGCCTGTAGACCACGCCCCAATTGCGTGCGTAGAGTGCAGAATTAGCGTTGAAGATCAAGAGCCATTTGTTAGTAGCCTGAAGAGAAGAGATAGGCAACGCTGGGGCTACAGACAGCGCTGACAATTGGCTGGCTCATGGTAAACTATGAACTAGCTTTGCTAGCTTGATACACAGGGCCTTGCTTTTCACTCCCTTCCCCTTCAGAGCTTCCATGAAAGCCTGTGTGTAATACCACTCTTGGACCTCAGTGTCACCAGAGTGCTGTGCTCCAGGCCAAGTTGGACCAGTCTCTTTGTCTGGGCTGCAGTAATGCTTGGCTTCCCCGGGCATCAGATTGGTGGAACCTCCGCTTTTGTGAGGTCTACACAGCTCCATCTGCTTATTAGCAGACCGAATAGGGAGGTTGGGGAGGCAGCTGATCAGTGAATGGTGTGTTGTAACTGCCTCCATCGCCAGGACATCTGGAAATGAGCTTCTGTGAGTGTGATACATAAAATAAATAATAACACATGATTGCCAACCTTCCAGACGAGTTCCTAGCGTGTTTGTAAGTATAGGTCCTCCATCCCAAGTTTTTTGCCAGAAAGGTGACTGTCCCCTTCATCTGGACAATACATGTGCATGTACAGTGAATAATTATGTAGTGGCACCGGGTCAGGTAGAATCCATCCATAGGAACCAACTTATTTTTGTCATCACCCCTGTTCACAATATTTTTTTCGTACCTGACCACAGGACCATTCTGCTAACTTGGTGGCAAGGATCTCCAGCTTCTGAAGGATGCGATGCCATTGTGTGCTGGAACATGGTGGAAGACCCAACCAGCCACTCAACCGGACGTATCAACATGCAGGTGGCCATTGAGGAGAAAGGACAACACTGGATAGTGCCATGAACAGCTCGAATCGTGGATAGTACACGTCTAAAGCACTGAAGAGAAACGTCTCCACTCGACACAAATGAAGACAGTGTGTATTAACATTAAAAGACAATCCAACCTGCTGTGTGACTAATGCTAGTTGAGGAACTTGGACACTCGTGCTGATTGTACTGAGACTGGGGTCTATTGGCACACTTACGTTTCTCCCATCTACTACTGAAGGCACTCCTTTGCTACAAATCTGGCTCTGTATTTATTGGATTGTGTTATTTTGTTATTGATTTATTAGTTTGTGTAGCTACCTGATTTTCTTTTGCAGCTTGTAGTTAATTTAATTGAAGACATTCTCACAAAACCACTATGTTGTTACTTGTGGTTACTACTATACTAGCGCACGCATTGAAATTAAATACTGCGTGTGCAAGTCTCAGGATCTAAACGTTGCATTTTTGTGGTTAAATTATGTCAATTTGTTACTATGTGCGGGCACCCTTAATAGTTTTGGGGAAAGCCTAGTGGTTGAAATGCTGCTCAATCCATTATGTTGATTGCACTCGGTAACTGCAGGGCCTCCCAAACACCCACTTTTGCAATCAGGAGAAGCTCAAGGAACTTGGTACGTTTTACAATTTCATTAATTATTATAAATGTGAGAGCTGTGTTTCTTACAGCCGAGTTATGTGCTTCCATCCGTACTCTGACCTCCAACTGGTTTCAATGACGCAAGATGACATCATTAAGGTCATCGAGAGATGGATGGAACAAACTGCCGAGCTCGGCGAAAAGTTCAAGTGGGTCTCAATCTTTGAGAACAAAGGAGTGGCCAACTCCAACAATCATCCGCATTGTCAGGTGGGTGTGGTCACCTACCCTCTCCTAGTAGCTGTCATCACTTGATATTTAATTTCAGATTTGGGCCACTTCTTTTCTTCCGAACGACCCGCTGCAAATGGTAAGAAATGATCCTACCCTGTACCCCCTCTAGTGACTTGTGTGACCCTACTAGTGACTTGTGTGACCCTACCCTGTACCCCCTCTAGTGACTTGTGTGACCCTACTAGTGACTTGTGTGACCCTACAGGATACCAACCAGAGGCAGTACTATGCTGAGAAAGGACGTCCCATGTTAGTGGATTACGTGCAGCTAGAAATGAAGGAAAAGGTGTGGTCTATTGTCATAGTAATGCTTTTATGTATATACTCGCTACACAGGAGAGGATTGTAGTAGAGAATGAACACTGGCTCTATGTCGTTCCATTCTGGTAAGCCCCCCCCACACACACGCACACACCAATTGACCCTTCATCATACAGGGCTACATGGCCGTATGAGACCATGCTTCTCCCAAAGAGACATATTCTGCGATTAACTGATCTCACAGAAGACGAGATCAAGAGTAAGTACTGTACACACACACACATACGTACATGATTACTATGGTTGCGTGTTTTTTTCTTATTCAGGTTTGGCCTCCATTATGAAAAGAATGTTAGTCAAATACGATAATCTATTTGAGTGTTCTTTCCTGTACACTATGGGATGGCTGGGTGCCCCCACTGGACCCGGGTATAAAGATGTGGACTATTCTCACTGGCAGCTGTTTGCTACCTACAACCCACCCCTTGTTCGATCAGCTACCGTGAGTAGACCCCAGTCTTCTATCACCTGTCTTTGTGTATGAAACATGATAATACTGTAATACTGTAATTACAGCGCCACTCTAATTATACGAAATTCGAAATTTTCGGCCATAATTATAGCACCATCGTTATAAATTCATTTGTTTTATGTATATAGTCTCGCAAAAATAATAATTTTTTCTGGCGCCGTAATTACATAAATTACGGTATAATTTACCTCTGATCTGATCTAAGCAAATTCTGCACCAGTGAGTGTTAGTTTGTCGTTTTACTGTGTTTTACTAGTGCACTGCCATTATTTTCGGTGCTGCAGTGTAGAAGCAGGTTAATTGGTTGTGGTCTCCATGGCACTATAGATTTTTTTGACCCAATTCTCAACAATTGTTGCAGTACACTATAGAACAATCTATACAGTATGTTTCTCAATATCACAGGATTATTCTCAAATTTCCCCAGGTGAAGAAACTGCTTGGCGGGTTTGAGCATTTTGCACAGCTGCAGAGAGATCTCACTGCAGAAACGGTAAGAGCTTGTTATTTATAGCGCTTTTATAACATGTTGCTAATTCTTGCAGGCTGCCAAGAAGCTCAGAGATCTCCCAGATGCTCATTACACTGAGAAGCTAAAGCAATAGGACTTATAGATGATGTGTCTTAAAAGAAAGTGCCATGTCATTATGGGAATTATTTTGTGCAATGACAATGTGAATGTTTCAAATAATTGGCCTGAGTTTGATTCGAGGTTATAAGCTAAATTTCCAGCGCACGAGGTGCTCGATATAAAGAAGCTTGTTCTCCTCGACGTACCTAAAGCACATGTAAGATATATAATTTGTGTACAGTGTCAATTTGTGTCTGACATTTCCATGTATGTATGTAGGGGAGTACCTACATGGATTACATGTTGTCCATGTACATGTTCATGTATGTGGATTCATTTTATAGTACGTCTGTATTAATGTACGTATGGTACATGCACACACGTACACACAGTATGGCGCAACAGTACAGCTATGGTTACGGCTATGGCTACGGTTATGGTACCCCCAACCCCTATATGGCTGCTCAGATGCCGGTAGCAACCCCCCAGATGCCGGTAGCAACCCCTCAGATGCCGGTAGCAGCTGTCGTGACTCAAGCTCCCACTCCTGCTGTGGGGTATTCCCCTTATCAGACCCAAGTGGTTCCGGCCGCCAGTAGACCGCCTCTTCCAGGTGAGCTGGTAATAGTGTACATGTAGCACACGCTTTTTCTCCCAGAAAATTGACAATTTTAGGCCCCCCAAAAATTGCTATCTATTGTAGAGAGCTACTAAATTGACCCTTTTCCCAGAGCCTGTCACAATTTGCTTTATATGCTATGCATGTGTTGAAATGTCTATTACTTCACCCACCCACACTCACACACACACACACACACACACCCACACACACACACACACACACACACACACACACACACACTCACACACACACCCACACACACACACACACACACACACACACACACCCACACACACACACACATACACACACACTACAGCTGCTCCTACCCCAGCAGCCACTCCCTACTATCAAGCAGCAGCAGCCGTCGCCGCTAACAATACCCAACAAGCAGCTGCATATGCAGCGAGTTACTATGGCTACCAACAACAGGCCAACCCGTATGGCTCGTACTATGCTGCACAACAGCAGTCCACACTGCCACGCCCTCCCGCCCCCACGAGCTACACTGCTCCCACCTACACACCCAGCACAAGCTACACTCCTACCGTCTCCACACCCGTTACGAGCTATGCTCCCCCCACCTACACGAGCTACACTTCTCCTGCCCCCACACCCAGCACAAGTTACACTCGTCCTTCCTACACACCCAGTACGAGCTATACTCGCCCTCCCTACACACCCAGCACAAGCTACACTCCCGCCCCCACACCCAACACAAGTTACACTGCCCCCACACCCAGCACGAGTTACACTCGTCCCGCCCCCACACCTAGCACGAGTTACACTCGTCCCCCCTACACACCCAACACGAGTTACACTCGTCCACCCTACACGCCCAGCACGAACTATACTCGTCCCCCGTACACACCCAGCACAAACTACACTCCTCCACGGGCCACGAACTACACTCGTCCCTCCTACACACCCTCACCTATCACACAACAGGCGTACACCCCCACCACTACCACCCCATCTCTTGTCTCGTACCCGGCATCAATGAGGACAGCGTACAAGCCTGCGCAAACCTTTCAGAGCAACTTTGTCACTCCTGGTGGTGGGAATTACTCTGGCCCCCAGAAGAGCTCCGATAACCTCACCCCACAACAGACGAATGTGGTGAAGCAATACGTGGATTCAAAAACAAAGCCGTCGAAAGGACCGGCCTGGTGGGACAAGAAACCGACTGGTACGGGTCAGGAACACTATTGTGTCGTGTGCAAGATTAGTACAGCAAGTGCACAGGTAAGTTGTGTACAGCTGGCATGTAGAGCTTAAATAGAGCATCTTTGAACGGCCATAACTTTAGTTCTGTTGATCCAATAATGTTAATTTTGTGATTTCTTAAAAGCTTACATATGTACATCGAGCTCGGTAAGGTTGTGTCCTAAAATAAAAAGTCAATTTTGGGTCTGCTTTCGACAAAATACCATGAGCTATAGCCCATGTTATTTCCCGAAAATGAGAAAATATGACCAGTTTGAGATTTAAGCATACCATCTGAAAGATCTCCTTCTAAGCTTTCAAAAAATCATGAAATCGTTGAATTTGAACCACCAGAACTCTATTTAAAGGGCCAAATCTAGCCGAGTCTGCATGTATGTAATATTACGCAATGTTATTTTAATATTATATGAAATGTTTTTTTTTAATGTACATGTAATTTCTCTGGCCCACTCAGACACACAAAGCTCACTTGGAGGGGAAGCATCACAAGAAAAAGCTCGCCCAGCAACTAGCTATCAAAGAAAAGGACAAGACGTCGTGTCAATTCTACTGTGAGCTCTGTGACATCATATGCTCCAACAGTGACTCCCTAGAGGCGCACAACCGGGGCCTGAAACATCAGAAGGTGATCAATCTTCATCGCCGACTGGGCAAACCGATACCAGCCTTGAAAATAATCGATAATGCTGCAGGGAAGAAAGTGCTGGCCGGATCACACCAGTAAGAGCCTGTACACTTGCCATTTCACGTGTTGTATGTGAATCACGAGTATTACAAACAAGTGTGCAATAAGTCATTTAAAGTACACGACCTTTTTAGAGCTTTCTTCTGTAGAACAGTACATACATGTGCACTGCTTATCCACTGCTTAAGCTTCAAGTTCACTGTAAATTGTAATTTTGTAATTATTTGATTTATGCTCTATGTGTATATTCCCATGGCTACATCCTTCGTAATGTTATGATTATGTGTCAATTTGTTCTCATTAGTTTGTGCAGCTATACAGACTATATTAATTATAATTATTTGACCCCCTGTGCAGAGTAGCGTTTGTGGGGGGTAGGACTCTCCACTCAACGGGGGAAGTAAATAAGCCGGCAGAGGTCAGTGTCTACCCACCAACACCACCTACACTGCCCAAGAAGACCCCTCTAGCCTCGGCCAATACCAATGGCAATAAAAAACAACAAGAGGATAACCAGGATAGAGTCGTGGAACCTGTTGGTAATGAGCACTGCATGTACATGTACAACTATATTTGCTCAGCATAAAGAAATATGGGCAGCTTTTTCAATACATTCCAGCACCTTCTGAGTACATGTGTGAGCTTCACCACCTAACCAGAACTAAGATAATGGTTCCCAGGGTAATAATTAGTTCCTGAATAGCCTCTGATTTATCCTCAGTTTTTCTATAACCCTATGAAGTCAAGTTTAATAATTATTATAGCTTGTTGTCAAGGTTGTAAGCTTGTAATAAAAGTCCCTTCCGTGTTATTTTATTACACTGTCGCATAGCCTCGAGGCATGATTTGGTAAAGGGTGGTCATGATATCATATAGCATGAGCTATATCTATTACATACTGCACATCCCTACACACACTGTATTCCACAGGAGAGCACCTGGTGAAGGCAGTCAAAGACGACCCAAAGTTTCCGCACGCTCAGTACAAGTGTGATATGTGTGATTGCTACTTCAACGATGAGTACGCCAAGAAGGCACACATCAGCGGGCGGAGACATAGGACCAACTACAAGAAGATGTATCAGCCAGACCTCTTTGTAGAGCCCACCAACACAGAGGTGATTGGAAGGGGGGGGGAGGGGGTTAGAACACAGCTCTGTTTATTGTCATAGGGTGCTGTTCTAAAAACTTCACAGTAAGTGAGCTCTTTCAAAGATCCTCTTAGGCCATTTTTGAAGCTTCTCTGGTTTTAATAGTTGAGCTAAATAGTTATTTTAGAAAATCCTAAAAATAAGATTTAGGCTGTCCAATAAAATCAAATGGAGTATATAATTATTATGTGCAGTCTGTGCCTGTTTGACCTGTATGATGTACGTACACTGTACCTGTTTGACCTGTATTTAGTACACTTGCTCGGTTACACAGAAGAAGCAAAAGGAGAAACAACGTGAGAGGGAGCAGTTGATGAGGCGTGGAAGGGGGCGTGGTGGTGGTGGTGTGGGGCGTGGCTGGAGTGATGAAACAGACCCACCGCTAGAGCTGAAACAAGAGCCATCCCGGGAGAGGGAGGATGAGGGTGATTGGGACGGAGGCTGGGACGCTACCATGAACCCTGACCTTGTAAGTAGTAGCGTTACATCTTTCAACAGCCATAACGTTAGTTCCGTTGGCCCAATAATGTTAATTTTATGATTTTCTGAAAGCTTAGAGAAAGGCCTTTCAGATGATGTGTTAAAATCAGAAATCTCTTTTAGGCCTGTTTTTGACAAAAGACCATGGTCTTTTTCCGAAATTGGGAAATAATGCACATTCTAAATTTTAGATTTGAGCATACCATCTGAAAGAGCTCTTTTTAAAATCAAAAAATCGTTGAATTTAGACCATCAGCGAGTCACGTACATGTACATGTAGCTGCATATACATACGTGTACAGTTGTAGCTGAGCTTCTCTGTTCACTGTGTGTATATCGTACCCCCACACACCACCCACCACACAGCATCACGACCCCCACGATGATATCCTAGTGATGGACAGGCACAAGTTGGTCTACCCTTCACGAGCTGAGGTGAGCACGAAAATTGAATGAAAAAATTCTCTACTTGAACTGTACAGTCATGTATTTTGTTATCAGCAGTTGCCTAACAGCAGGAAAAATTGCTAAGCTAATGGCTACTATTAATTGGAGCCTGATATTTACTGCTAATCCCATTGGTTGATCTATTTCAGACGAAGGCTGTAGAGCGTGTGGTGGAGGAGGTAGAGAAATCCCTCAAGACCATTTCTGATGAGTTGTTGGCAGAGAAGGCAGCTGTCGTCAATGGCAGTGTCAAGGATGAGACATTTAGTGAGCCCCTTCATTTTGAAAGTACTAGAGTTGGCTCTGTAACTAGAGTTCTGATGGTCCAAATTCAACAATTTTATGATTTTCTGAAAGCTTAGAAGAAGCTTGTTCAGATGGTATGCTCAAATTTTAAATTTGGGAGGGACCATAATTTTCAATTTTCGGGGAAAGATCGTGGGCTATATATAGCCCATGGTATTTAGTCAAAAACAAGCCCAAAATAGACGTTTGATTTTAAGACATCATCTGAAAGGCCTCTCTCTAAGCTTTCAGAAAATCATAAAATTAGCGTTATTGGACCAACAGAACTAAAGTTATGGCCGCTTCTATATGAGTGTGTATACAGGATCCCTTGTGAAGTCAATTGCTGTTATATTGGGTACAAGTAGGACTGTTGCAAAAAGGATGGTGTATACAAATTATACCCTTTAATGTGGTGTGTGTGGGCCTAGTATAAATGGCTATGCAGTATATATCATCTCTTTGGAGAGGTTTGGCAATCGGCTGGGTTTGGTGGGGTTGAGCCACTCATGTTGTCATGCCTACATCTAGAGTGTTCACACAACTTCCAAATATTTACGGAACACTCACAGACCCACTTTATGTGTGTGGCTGTCACCATAGAAATATAATATTATGTAATACTTCAAGCTGGGTGTGTGTGTGTGATTTGCTGTGGTTTAGGGAATACTGTGTTTCCCTCTGCAGGGGAACTGAAGGGTGTGATGCGTGTAGGGGTGTTTGCTCACAACCTCCTGCTCAAGGGCGAGTGCTCGGCAGAGTTGGTGCTCATGTGTGATAAGAAACCCACCATGACTCTATTCAACCTCGTTATCAACAGGCTGGCCATCAAATTCGAGGTATAGATGTATGTAACAAACGTGCTGCTTTGATGGTATAAATTCTGTTTATTTGGTACATTTAGTGTTCAGATTTCTGATTGCTTTAACCCTCAACCCACCCACCCACCCACCCACCCACCCCCCCCCCCACACACACACACACACACACACACACACACACACATAGTCTCTATTGCGTAACTCTGAGAATGAGATCGTGTACAACACGACGCCACTCAGTGGCAAGAGCATGGTCAACATCATCTGTCAGGTGGAGACTTTCCGTGTCATAGTGAGTGTTGTGTTCTCTTCTCCTCTGATGAGACAGGAACCATCAGCACTGCAGTCACAAGGTGTGGACAGTTAGACTAGTTGTGTGCATTTGTAGTGGAAGTACCGGTGTATTGTGGTCACTGTAAGTAGGCCATCTTCTATAATACAGCCAGCCTGGTAATGGGCCCCAAAGCCTCTTTAGCATGTGCTACAACCTGTGTGTTAGCAGGCCACCTCTGTGAACATCTATTACAGCTAGTCTAGCCCAGGGATGACCAGCAGGTTTCATTGTGATGTGATTAACCGTGTGCTGCTTTGATACATGTAGCTACAGTTGTTCCTTCATCATACAGTGTACTCCCTGTCTGGCTATTAGTTAGTGTGCATGCTTTGTCTGTCTCTAGACTGTCTCAGTGTCACCATATACAGTCTCAAGGTCCTTACCCCTAGACAGTGGTGCAGGCCTGACAAGGCTCTCATTCATGCTCATTCATGCTCCCTTTGAAGCACTTGTGGTTCTAGTAATTAGATGTCATCAGACTACTTGGAAAGCAGTACCTTGTAGCAGCCATGTTCCTTAGTTGGCTAAGAGAAGCATTTGTGGCTAATTACACTCTTTGTTGGTCAAAAACTTTCGTACACCTTGTTTCCAGGGAAATTATAATAGCAACTCACCCCTCCCTTGAAATTCCTGGAACTATTTTGAATGAAGCTTCTTACGTAGAATATAGTTACAATTGGTGTTTTCCTGTGTTGTTATGTAGAGCATGAGAACTGATTATGGGGTGGGGTAGGTTACATCAGTTCTGATTCAATAAACCAGGAATGTGTTGTTTGATGATTTTCCGTTTTTATGAAAAGAAGAAACAACATTTCACCCACTTAGTCATTCAGCTACTTCCTCTGCAGCTGACTATTAGCTATAATGCAGCTGCGTGATGGGACTTGGCTCAAGCCTAATTTAATCATTGTTCGGGCACTTTGTAGCTCCTTGACTCAATTTGCTAACTGCCGTTGCCAATCATCATCCTACACCTTAATGCATCACCTCTTCCGCCTATTAGCGTAACCAAGGCACCCATTATCACTAATCCTTATCTAATGTACTCGTCCTGTGTGTGAACATTTTTCAGCAATTTGCGATTTCCATACGCGTATTGCTAAGTACAAGTGATGTGTTGTTCTCACCTTGTTATTATGTTTGGTGGGGTTATTCCGCTTAAGTCTTTATCACACTCTGTGTGTGTGTGTTGTTAGTCTAATAGAAACAGCCTCCATAATGCATGGTGGTGGCCACTCTAACCCTTATTGTGAGATTATTTTAAACCAACGGTATACATATATCTTACTGTGAGTACAGTTCTATTGTAGGGGGGCACTATTGTATTGCAGGGGTAGCACTATTATATTGGGGGTAGCTGTATTGCAGGGGGGGCACTATTGTATTGCAGGGGTAGCACTATTATATTGGGGGGTAGCTGTATTGCAGGGGGGGCACTATTGTATTGCAGGGGTAGCACTATTATATTGGGGGGTAGCTGTATTGCAGGGGGGTTGGTTGGGGGTGTGCGTATATTCGTGTATGTATGGGGGTGTATTGACTCCGCCCCTTTCCCCTTAGCCGACCAGACTGAAGGAGTTCTCAACCGGCAGTATTGTGTGGCCGCACTAGCTGCGCTGAGACACACGAAATGGTTTAAGGTTTGCAAAATGCTTAATAAATCTACTCATTATCTTATTCTGCAATCCTGTACTCGTTAATGGCACGGCCACTCCACTGAGCGGTGGTAACCATAGCAATATGGTTGCCACGGTGATAGTCGGGGTGGCAGTGCCGGGTCAGTTTTGCACAATAGGCGCATTAAGCTGCTTGCAAACCTGAACCAGTAGAGGTTAAGTTAGTCTGTACACAGAAAAGCTTTAGATATAATCGAGCCTTACAGAAAAAGCGTTTTAATTTAAAAACATAATTATATACCTTGATTAGGCTTTCTCTTCATTCTCACTGTTCGTCTTCAGGCAATGTCTCGAAACACACCCACTGCTGGAGTTGTGCTGAGAGTGATGAAGGATATATGCCGTCGAGTGCCTGCCTGGGGAGTGCTTGAATCCTGGGTAAGCTAGTGTGTAGCCATGGACACATTGTACTGACATGTACATGTATGGTAGTGAACACAAGATAGATCTCACTCTATAACATCTATACCTTAAGCTTGTTTGTCTAGTTCACATGTGCATTGCAGTGTTATCAGTATATAGTTTGTAGCTTATAGAGTCTAAGCTATAATAATGTTTAGCTTCACATGTACATTGCATATTATACATTACAGTGTTGTCAGTAGTTTGTGTTTGTCTGTCCCTCATCAGATGTTAGAGCTGCTTGTTGAGAAGTGTGCTCTGTCCAGCCACCCTGCCTACACACAACCTGGAGACCTGTTCAGACGCATCATGGAATGTGTTGCCTCGGGTATATTCCTGCCAGGTGAGGGGGAGTGTTAGGGTATTCCCCTGCCACTGTATACTGAAAGTGAAGCGTTTATTATATACGTGTTTATAGAATTGTAGCTCTATCAAATAGCTACTAAAATGCACATTTTAGTTGTGAAATTGGACAATCTTTACTCAAGTTAGAGTCATTTTTATTACATGTATGTATGATATTGTTAACCCATCCATACACACACACACACACACACACACACACACACACACACACACACACACACACACACACGCACACACACGCACTCTTCAGGTGGTCGAGGTCTGCTTGACCCTTGTGAGAAGGACAAGATGGATGCAGCTGCTTCTCTCTCAGCCTCAGACCGATCGAACGTCACACTCAGTGCACAGGTAGGTACATCTCTCTGCATGTGGGGTGGTCCACAGGTAGGTACATCTCTCTGCATGTGGGGTGGTCCACAGGTAGGTACATCTCTCTGCATGTGGGGTGGTCCACAGGTAGGTACATCTCTCTGCATGTGGGGTGGTCCACAGGTAGGTACATCTCTCTGCATGTGGGGCGGTCCACGTTACATACATGTACAAGTAAAATTTGGCTGCATTCTAAATCTGATCAACCTCAACTACAGGGCTTGGCAGAGGTGGGCCTGTCAAATCAATTAGCGATCTTTGAAATTTGTTGTTTGAGTTAAAATCGATTTATACTGTACATCGATGAGTGATATTCATTAAAATTGATATTATAATAATAGCGTGCATTATATTTTTTTTACTGAAACAAGTTTTATGTTCTGTAAGGTATCGCCCCAATGCAGTGTTCACTGTACTATTGTATTCTGCAGCATGCCCTGAGGCTGATGGCCATCAAGAAGCTCCACCTGGTGTTGGGAGTGGACCCATTGCCAGGTGACCTCCCTGAGGAGACAAAACCTGCTGAGGGTACAGAGGTTAAAGGTGATTCCGAGGGTACAGGGGTCAAACGACCGTCCATCAGTGACGGTGAAGGAGGGGGTGCTGTCAAAAAGGCAAAGTTGGAGCAATAATGGAGAATTATTAACTAGACAATTTTTCTGAATTGATTTTGTGTACACTTATTATTATTCCTTGTTGTACATGTACATTTACATTGAATGATTCCTTCCAAAAATTGTTGCTTTGCGCATGCGCATGATTCCGGAAGCATGCACACACTATAAAAGTGCAACAGTTACACTGCTTAGACCAGAAACTAGATCCAGCTGCATTATTAAACCTAGCTCATTCAAAATGCCTATTCAAAACGTAAAATTGGCCGTACTGGGATCTGCTGGTGTTGGGAAATCGGCAATGGTGGTCAGATACATCACTGGTCGGTTCCTCCATCACTATGACCCGACACTGGAGGATGAGTATTGCATTGAAACAGAAGTGGAGGGTCAGTTGGTGAATGTGAACATCTTGGACACTGCTGGCATCGGAGAGGTGAGCAGTGAATGCATGCATGCAAAGCTAGCTTCATTACACAGCTGGCTAGTTCTTTAATAGTGAAAGTGTTGTATATACCAAACATGCATGCAGTTCATTGAAGCATCAAGGACACCAATTTTATAGTATATCCTCTTCTCTATACAGAGCTCATGCGATTGCAGTAATTATCTGAGTCTAGTGGACGCAGTACTGGTGGTGTTCTCACTCGAGAACCAATCGTCTCTGACCACAGCACGACAGCTGCTGGAGAGTGTTCGAACCTCGTCCCTCCCGGCTGTTCTGATTGGTACAAAGTGCGATCTTCGAAGTAACGAACGAATCCTCTCCTATGATGAAGCACTCACCTTTGCTAATGAGTATGGCTGCACTTATGTAGAGACTTCATCGGCAGTCAATATCAACATATTTGAGGCATTTCAGTCTGCTATCAGTGCAGTCGTAATGAAAAAACCAGCTGATGAGGAGGCCGTGAAGGTAGTCAAAATCGAGAAGAAGAACTCGACTCGGAGAAAAGTGCGGAGTATTTGGTCACGATTGACACGTTTCAGGAAAGATAAGAAGTTGCTAGACTCGTTAGTTGCGTCACCAAATTCTATTGAAGTCGATATAATTCGATTGTGCTCTGCCCACTAGCCATGGAGGCACATGGCAACGAGTGGTTGCAAGCCAGGTATATATTGTGACTGTATATACCTGTCAGCCATCGATTGAGAGAGAGAGGGAAAGATGTCTGCCATCTTCTAGACCAATGCCAACTATATAATTATGTTATACCCGCCGTGCTATTCTATTCTACAATCCATTCTACTACTACCCAATTCTACTACCCATTCTCCACTACTATACTGCTGGCGTTCTGTTGTTCTACTGCTATTCTCTATACTGCCCCTTCGTTCTACTGCACACATGATGCAACTGTGTAGTATCCGATCTTATAATATGTATAATGTATAGAGACAGGTATAATAATTTTTATTGTATATAGACAGCTTTATACTTTACTGCAATAATATTATTATAATTTATTTTGTGCACAAAAGGTCATTATAAGATTGTATATCTTTTCTATAAAAATAACCCTATATACAAATCTAGCCTCGATCCCGGGCTGCACGAAGGAGGCTAATTAATACAAACAGCACTTCTACTACCCACTCCACTGCTGGCATTCTGTTACTAAAATGCATTCTATACTGCTTTAAATTTCCCTATATAGCTTTTACTGCATGCATACATGATGCGACTGTGTAGATATCGTACATAGACAGTGTATATAATGTTCTGTTCTAATGATGTATAGACAGCTTTACTTCATTTTGTGTGCACAATAAATTCATACTCGAGTACAATATAAAAACGCTGATAACAAAAATGCTAACTACATTCTACAATTGAACAGCAATGCAAAAATTCTCTACGAGTGTGTTACAAATGTGAAATATGAATATACAATAAACAGTCTAATACGACCAATAGATTAAATCTGGTCGTACTGCACACCGCTGTTAGGTCCACGAATAGGCTTAAAACCATCCTTGAAATGGAAGCAAGTAACCACATCCAGTGAGAATTTGCAACCCTCCTATATATCGTGTGTGCGGGGAAGGAGTTAATAAATAAAAGGCATATAGTTATACGTACTGCTAGCTAGGTGTATACGTACACACAACGCAAGGGAGTAAGCATTTAGTTGAATTATAAACTAAGTAAGGGGGGATTTCATCAAGCGTAGGTACTAAGATAAAAGGTGGTGTGTGTGTGTGTGTGTGTGTGTGTGTGTGTGTGTGTGTGTGTGTGTGTGCGTGTGTGTGTGTGTGTGTGCGTGTGGGGTGGGAGGAACTCACAACAACTAGAGTACCAACTCCTGTCCAGAAAGTGACATGAGGTATAATGTCAGAGCCACGAGCTCCCTTTACAAAATACTGGACGGACATTCCCACCGCCAAGTAGATGATCACGGCCAGTCCGCAACTGAGGGGAAGGGGGGTGTGAAGTGATACACTCCGATCACAATACTTGTGGATAAAATATAGATTGAATTGGTCCTATTTAAGTCGTCTAGAAGGGATCTAACCCCTGTTTAAATCAAGGGGTTCGGTATATGCTATAGTCTACAGGCCTTTGGTAGGGTATCACACTTATTAACATAGACAGTAACTCACAGGCCCATGAGTATCCAGCCGACAGGAGAAGGCACGTCCTGATTAACAACTGGGAATTCGGAAAGACAGGCACCATCATACTGGAGCTCAAATACCCACTGTGTGTGTGTGTGGTATGTGTGTGATGTGTGGTGTGTGATGTGTGTGGTGTGTGATGTGTGTGTGCGGTGTGTGTGTGTGTGTGTGTGTGTGTGTGTGTGTGTGTGTGTGTGTGTGTGTGTGTGTGTGTGTGTGTGGTGTGTGCGAGAAAACACATACATGTACATGTACATTTGGCTATAACACCAGGAGTGCATGACTTCTTGATAACACACATTACATACATAATGTGGCATTGGACTGAATATTACCTGGCATTGTTCATTATAATATGGCACGATGTGATTAGTCAAGTCTCCACTTTCCGGCCATTGAACATCCTTGTTACATCCGAGGATGATAATTGTATTGAAATTGGAATTACAATGGCTGTCGTTTTTTGGATTGCTCCCGTTGAGAGCCTCCAGGTGAAAACCACCGTTCACTGCCTCATCATCTATGCAAGGGGGGGATAAGAATGATAAAATGACTCTCACAAAACTCGTGGCTAAGTCTTTCAGCCAATCCTAAATTTGTGAGGAGTACATTCAACTCGAGCTGTGTATATTACACGTGTGTGTACTGCTACAATATCATGTGATACATGTACTTGTACGCAGTTACAGTAAATGAAGAGGATGATGGGCTAGCATATTAGTAGCAACTCTCTTACTTGGTATGAATCGTGTTGTTTCTTTGTACTGCCCCATACTGTATTCACTCTCTTTGACTCCATCTTTGCTCTCACCTAGACAATGCAGATCGATGTGTAAAATCTGAGGCATTGCCGAGATAATTTCTTAAAGGGCTACACAAAATTAATCTCTTCTGTTACAAATAAAACACTTGTCTATAAGTCACAGATAATCAAAGATTATATGAATTAACCCTCGGCTCACCAATTTGACAGACGGCTGCGTTCTCCTTGTGACAGCTGTCTAGATTGAAGAGTGTGGTTTCGGGAATGGCATGACAGAACGAGAAGAAGATGGTACAGAGTCTGTCCTCTGTACCGTTGAAGCACACCGTGTGTGGTACGGTAGCAAACCAGAACGGTTGTCTGTGTGTATGTGTATGTGTATGTGTGTGTGTGTGGGGGGGGGCAATAACCTATAAAATAGGCAACCTTCCGACAATCCATGGCATGCAGTTATACCGTGATTGCTAAATAGAAAACTATATTTTCAAAAGCGCTCAAAGTATACAATGTACATGTACATACGGCCTACACAAACATACTGTGACATTGTCTGCAGTATCAGTTTTTAAAGTATGGCCCGCGAGGATTAGCTGTATAATTATTATACTTTTAGCATCACTTACTTGGATAGAGTGCTTGTGTTGTATCCATCCAGCTGACAGTTGGCAGGGGCAACGGTAGGAGCATTATAGCAGGAGCCATTGTACTTGAAAGCAATCTCAATCTGAGACCCAAGAGAAGAACAACAAACAATTATTTATGCATCGCCGATTGAAAGAATTGCTGAGACTGAGTAAAATTAATAACGCATTGTAATAGTCACAGAATCAGTTTCGTATAATACAGTAGCTCAGACTTTTTGTGGCACAAAACAATGATTTTAAATATTGATTGCAATCTGTACAGATAAGACAAGTGTGTAGTGTACGTTCAAGAACTTTTAGGCATGTTGTAGAAGCAATGTCTATTATATATTATATTATAATTATGTCACAAAATTAATACTACTCACAAAACACGGAGAGAGTCTATCATCAGCAAATACAAAATTAGAGATATTCTTGTCGGACCATTTTGAGGTTGCGTTACACTCAAAGCCGAGTATTGTATTCAGTTTGCCGGAAGCACATTGAGTATAGTTGACAGGGATCTGAGACTTCTGTTGAAGAGAGAATCCAGCAGCTACATGTGTAAGTGGATGTTACGGACATGTTACATAGGGTTCTATTCTGTGGGGGGGGGGGGGGGGGGGGGAGCTTCCTCCCCAAACAGTCTAGCTCCCAACCAGCTAATATTTTCCCGGAGGAAGACCCCCAAACACTCCTCTCTTTTAATTCTCATCTCCCCCCCCCCCAACAAATAATCCTAGATAGAATTCTGATACATGTACACAAATTAAAGAACATGTTCGTTGCTACTATGTACACAATTTGTGTGTTTGCCTTGGTGTTGTGTGGTAGCAGCTGACATTAGCTGCGTATTATGTAGTTATGAAAGGGACTGAACATTGTCAAGGCTTATTACACCACATCACATGCCAGTCCTATTCAGAGCTGCAACTGTCTACAAGGAGAGTGGTAAGCGCCAACAGCCAATCAATCTCAGCATTCACCTCTTTTGAACGCTATCAATGGCTGACGGCACATGCAAAGTGCATATCATAATTATCTAATATTCATAATTATTGATCAGATAATCCATAATTTATGGCTAACAAACACGCAGGAACTCCCCCTCATCCTAACCATCAAAATTACGTGTATTTATATACGAAACGGCCGATATAATAGTAGCTTACATTTCGTGTGTGTGTATATCTACTACAGTATGCCAATGGGGAAGCACAATAGTAGGATCTCACATGAATCCAGATAATTCAGCTTTTCCGACTTGTCGAAGCTAGCCAGGTCTATATCAACCGAGGTTCCATTCTTGAGTATGATGTGCTGACATACGGTAGCATTCTCGTTAGACTTGCAGTTGCCGCTCGGTAACGGTTTGCATAGAGACATGGATACGCTCACAGAAGCCACGTCTGATGCACTGATATTAGTCGGGATAAGCCACTGTGCCGTCTTGGGTAAATCAAAGGTCCATTGGTCGACACTGAAAAGAAGGTTATAACAGTGACATCAGTATTAAACACGTAATTATAGTCGTTCGGAATTCAAACTGAATGCTAGCTAGTCTGTAGTTTGTCTAGTCTACGATTTCCAACAACTCTATTTGTTATTGTCAATACCTTGTGAGCCTGTGCAGGTCATAGCCTTGTAGCTCACACTGCCCAGCAACAGGGGCCTGGGTAACTTGGGACCACACAGGGCCTGCACACAAAGCAACCACGAGCAACAGCAACGAGTTCATCTTCTACTGTCTCCTGGAAGATAGCTAGCTTAGAATGGAGGCTGAAGCTCAGAGCTGTGTGTGTACAAGTTCTTCTCTAGAGGTGCAGACACGCCCACACCAGTAAGAGCATGTGATATTCTTTTCCGTCACATAATAATTATGCCTACGCGCATGGCCCGCGAGACTAGTGTGATGCAAGCAATGTTGTTGAAGAGAAGTGTTGTCCACAGCAAACCTTTTCCCTGAGAGTGTGATGGATCAGAGTGAACCAGAAGAGGCTCCTACTGAAGAGCAACGTCTAAACAACTTCTCCAATGATGGCAGCTTCATCGAACAGTTCAGGAAAATGCAGGAACAGACAGCAAAAGAGGAACAGGACAAGAAAGATAAAATGGCTACTGAGAAGGCCCAACTAAGCAAGCCTCTGTTCTCACGAGTCACTAAGACCAAGCCGGTGGTAATAAAGTTCGGAGGGTTTAGGAAGAAACTGTTACCGGGGGCAAAATTGAATAAACCACGCGTGAAGGATTTAAACGAAGACAAGCAAACAGGTATGTACTGTATACATGACACGGACACTAGCTTGCATATTGATAGTAAAATGTTCCTTTTGATGGTGGTTAGAAGAAGAAAATCAGGAGAGTACCTCGATTGGATTACTTTTTGCAGAAGTTTAATATGGACAAAAAAAATATTAAAGTATCCAGTAGTGTTTTGATATCCCCTACCTCTTGTTTTTCTACCTAGAGCTTCACAGTTTCTAAGTTCTCCACATCCAGAGTTAAACAGTAACCAAGGGAACAGTAGCCAAGGGAACACGGAGAAAGTCTCGGCCAATCAGTTATCCAGTGCTGGACTGTGTAGTCAAGACAACCTGGCACATACAGTTACTACAGGTACGTGCGTGTGATTTATATGAGTTACTTTATTTTGACCACACACCCCCCACACACGCACACCCCCCCCACACGCACACACACACACACCCCACACGCACCCCACACGCAGTTATTGGTGCTCCTCCAGTTAAGAAGAAAAAGAGTCGATTCTCTGATGGCCCACCCCTTGGAGTGGGTGTGGTCATTGGTTCCACTCCTGGACCAAGTAGCCAAGTGGCAATGCTAGCACATGTAAGTGGGATTTCCCCCTACTATTCTGTGTACTGTATAGCGGGTATATTTCGAGCGTATAAACTTTCGCATAAAGACAGTTAGAAAGGTTTTCGCAGATTTAATCTTTGCGGAATAGCAGCTTTTTGCACATGCATGCGATATTAAATTTGTGGGTAACAGCAAAAACCGCGAACACGCCCCGCCCCCCACATGGATTTTGTGTACACATAAATATAGGAGCATTTCCCATATCTCCAACACTTTATTCGTATGTTGCAAGGATTCTGCACAATACTAATCAGCATTATCATAATTACATGTAGACATACTTCACATTCTTTTGTTTACCACAAACATCTCATGTAGGTCTTGCCTATAAAAGGCATGACAATACTGCTCAGATACAGGATTGGAGAAAGGAGTGGATTAAATATCAATTTTTGGAAGGCCCTCCCCCTAGCTAGATACACTTGTGTCTAGGCTAAATTGGAGGGCCTGATTGCAATAAACAAGCACAATAATAATAGAATCTTGAACTAGCTTCCTCACTCCCACAAATCTAATGTCTTGGAGACATTAGACTTGTGGGAGTAAGGAAACCATTCCCACCCCCTATCTACCTCTCTCCCACTCCCTCTACCTCTCTTACACGTGTACGTAACAATTACGTTATTATGCCTCCATGCTCAAAGGTACAGTAGCCCTCAAATAACAATTTATGTTCAATGGCGTAAAACTGTTCACGTAGAAACGGACCGTAGCCCCAGCAAGTCTTGACCCCCCTGTGAGAAAGAGGAGGAGTCGGTTCTCTGAAGTCCCTCCCACTACAGAGGACACCACTATCTCTAAAGTCATCTCCTCGTTCAGTGGCCCTCCAGTGCTGAGTCAGCAATCTCTGACGGAGACACAAAAACAGCAGATCCAGGAACAAATTGAGGTGATTGTGTGTGCGTCACCCTTTTGCTCATTTGTACATTACACGCATCTGTCATATGTTAAACTATATCTTTCCTTTATTCCTTTATCTATGAACAGCCTGTTAGATTGTTGATTGATCTCGATGCTTTGAAGATAGCATGCATTTTCTTCAACAGTTTTAGTATAGCTGCAAGTTAAGTAATCCATGTGTTCTCAATCATACAGTCAATATGTGTCTCACTGTCTGTCTGCAGATGAACAAACTGGTGGCTGAGATCAAAGCTGCCACTCAGGCTGCAGCTGCTAAGGGGACGGGTGGGGGTGCTGCCTACGAGTATGACAGTGACGAGGACACGGAAGGGGGGACGTGGGAACACAAACTGAGAATGCAAGAGATGAGGAAGACGTACGAGAAGGCACGAGAGATCACGCTCTTAAACCAGGAGAAGCATCACATTGGAGATTTCTTACCCCCAAAAGAGCTAGAGATGTTTGTCGAGAAAGCCAGTGCAATCAAGGAGGGACGAACAGCAGGTGGGGTCTTTATGTGCGTGTGGGGGGGGGATAGTAGAAAGGCTGCATATAGGCCTCTCCTGAGTATAGCGTATAGACTGCATGCAGGCTCATAATTTTATTGTACAGTAGAACCTCGATTATCCGGACACCTTGGTTCCAGAAGGAGGCTGGATAAGTGAATATGCCGGATAATCGAATAGATAAACCACGCCTTGATCCACCCACTTTATAGATAAATCACGCCTTGATCCACCCACTTTATTGATAAACAGCAGTGCCCATGGTTGTCTGCGCATGCGCAGAAGATAAGCAGGCATGTCTCCATGGTAACAGCTGCAACGCGCATGCGCATTTGAGGGACACGCCCATTTTCTGAATTATTTAAAAAGAAAACTGCCAAGCCGGATAATCGAGGTTCCGGATAATGGAGGGCCGGATAATCGAGGTTCTACTGTACTGTAAATGCCAACAAACCAGACCACATGAACTTGTAAAATCTCATCTTACTCCATTTCACTATAGATTTCTCTGACTACAAAGAGCACAAGCTAACCGAGGAGAATGTTGGATTCAAGTTGCTGCAGAAATCTGGTTGGACGGAGGGAACTGGACTTGGCACGCAGCAAGAAGGTATCCTGGACCCAATCAACAAGTCAGTGGTAACACATGCTTTGAAACGCTAAGTATTATACGTATTATAGGCACAAGTAATGGTACTGTATGTGTGTGTTAACCAAGACACATGTGTGCTGTGTTGTTCCTTCTCAAGCTATGCACAAGTGTTGCTATTTAGTATACGTGTCTGTCGATCTATCAAGTCCTTCACTGTACTGTCTGTGTTCATCTGTCTCCCAGGGGAAAGCAGTCATTTGATCACAGTGGAGTGGGGGCAGAGCCTCCAGCCGAGGTTGCCAAGAGCGATGACGATTTTGATGTCTATCGTAAGAGAATGATGTTGGCGTACCGTTTCAGACCAAACCCCCTCGTAAGTGTGTGTAACATGTGTGTTGTGTGGGGGGGGGGGTATATGCCTTTTAGTATTAAAAATCTACTAAAATTAATCAGGCCTGTTTTGGAGTTATCTTTGATTGTCCATAACTTGTGTTGCGAACGTCCGGTTTGAAAAATATTTTTTGGGTTTAGTAGCTCTTTGATAGTGCTACAATATGGGATGCTTAGATCTGTAATTTATTTTGGGTTCAAATTTTCATTTTTCTGAAAATAACCGTGGGCTATAAGTGGACGTTTTTTTCAATATCAGGCCTGTTTTCGTAGCTAAGTTTGAGAGGCCATAACTTGTGTTGCGAACGTCCGATTTTCAAAATATTTAGCTCTTTGAGTATAGTGTGCTTAGATCGATGGGCTATATAGAGTTTTACAAAAAATTAATAATCTAGTTTGTAGTTAATAAATTCTGCCACTTATGATCTAATTTCTCTCCCCTGCAGAACAATCCAAGAAGACCATACTATTGAACATTATTATTCTAACTGATAACATGAGTTCATAATAATGTACACGTGCGTGAGTATGTAATACTAATTATTTTGATGACCATTACCACCTACATTGTATATAAATTATGATGATTAATACTCTTGCTTGTACATGTACAGTACTGTGTATATAACACGTCAGCTAGTGTCAGTGGTCGAGTACATAGCTATAGCTAGTTATAATTATATCTTCTAGAATAATTATGGTCGAGAACCAATAAAATTTAGATAATTATATACAATGTATATATAATAATAGGTCCATGCGTGTGTCACTGATTTTTGACTGTTATTTAAAATTGACACTTACTGTGAAATCATACAACGCACAAACTAACGATCAAACGATAGAACAAAATGATTCAATTTAATTTACACACAAAAATTGATTTACACACATGTAGTCACACACAATCAAACAGTTCAAATTCCTTCTCACACGTACAATACACACAGCTGCTGCTACATTCGGTACTTAGCCAGCTGGTTGGGCCGGGGTATAGGGAGTCCCAGTCTCTTGTGATCAGCATTTCGAATGTTTAGCTTTGCCTTAGTGTAGAAGGAGATGCACTCTTGTACCGTCTCGAAGTTGCCGCTAAACTGCCCGAGGACGTAGCCAGGGTTGGGTGGAAATTCTTTGATCACTCTCAAGTGGATGAACCCAGTCATGAAGTCCCTATAATTGTGTGTGTGTGGGGGGGGGGGGGGGTTAGATACATGTATAATTATACTAGCGGACATGAACATGAACCCTACTTACATGTGTGTATGTATAAAGGGTAATAATCTTTCAAAAATGATATGAAGTGTCTAACTGGTCTGGTGTTGACACCCACTAGCTACTGAAAACAGGTTTTCACTGTTCATTCCAACCCACACACCAAACACACCAAACACTTCTGATGAACTAATAATAGCACATACACCTTAAAATAAGTGGCTTTTTATATTAGCTACATACATTGTAGCAGTTTCTTGATTCACTGAAGTCGGTACCAAAAATGGTGTTCCCAAAAACAAACAAAAAAGTGTTTATACACACATTGATGATAGCATGATTAACACACACACAAAAGATGCCTTTATATGCATAACTGTACAAGCAAATATAGCAGTCAGCTGCCTGAGATAAAAGCTCAAAACAATTAAGGCACACCATTCAATGAGATGAGACTCAAAGCTTGCCTATACTTCTACAAAACATGTGTATACTCACTGTTCTATCTATATAGCTAGGTAACCAAATACTACAGTAGGGATCACACACACACACACACACAGTCAGAGTAGGGAACACACCCGGCCAATCAAGCTCTAGTATAAAGATGTCACCAGGAAACCAACATGGCCATATACGTGTATTGACCTCACCTGATAGATAGAGAGAAGTTAGTGTTGTTACTCTCGCTGTCCCTAACCAAGAAGCTAAAGTCTGGTTGGTCGTTCAAGATGACCTCTGCCTGAGATCTACTAATGGAGCCGTGGTACCACCTGTGTGTGTGTGTGTGGGTGTGGTGTGGTGTGTGTGGTGTGTGTAGTGGGTGTGGGGACATGGTGGCAGTGAAACCATTTAGCTATAATTATGACACTGCATGACACACACATTGCTTCCATGACCATATTAGTTAATTGCATTTAACCACACCATTGCTTAGTACAAAACAAACCACAAACTGGTTACTTGAGCAAGAATTCCATTAGACACTGTCCTTCTAAGAAATATGCACTTTCAGAATCTACACACACAAACACACACACACACAAAGTGTTGTTTACTGTGACACACAGTGCAGTATGGCCAGCTATTGAGATCTTGTGAAGTCCACTGGGGTTGTGGCTGGCCAGCTATATACACTAGACTACACACACACACACACACACACACACACACACACACACACACACACACACACACACACACACACACACACACACACACACACACACACACACACACACACACTGTACTAGTGCAAAGCATGTGAAATAAATGGAATTAGCAAAGACTGTTGTAAATTAGGTTAAAAAAATGGGGCATTAAAATTCTATTAATTCTTGTTTGTATGTCATACTGCCTAAAGAAGTTAATTGAAGCCCTGGAAATCAGCTTGGCTAGGGCTTGACTTAGAAATAGCATTCTAACAAAGTGGATATCATTACACACACATGCACACACACACACACACTTGAATAATTAAAGGAGAAAATGCCATTACAATGTGAACCCTGTAGAACGGCTAAACAATGTATCACAAAATGCATAGGATAGAAGCCAATGCAGCTATATAGGGCTAGGCCAATAAAACGTACAACAGTAGGTCACTGTGGACAAACTTTGCTAATGGAACAACAACTTGTTGACAATTTTGTATTCCCATAAACCAATGTTTTAATTCAATAACAGTGTCCAAACACACAACAGCTGGTCTCACATTGAAACACCTCGTATAGCAAAGTAATACCATATTTGTTAAAGCCTAAACAAAACTATTGAGACTATACTATTCTAGCAGAGATGTTACACAAGAGGATTGAACTCATGGCTCAGTTTTGGCTGCTGAACTTAGAGCATGTGATAGTTAAGGGTCATCTATTGTGACATATATATCCATCCAATTAAACCCGTGAACTATTAGGCTGTCATTTAATACTGAGATAATAGGGCAGGTCAAATGACACATCAGACAGCATCACCACAAAGTGGACACACACACACACATCACACACACCACACACACTCACGGCTACATTCGTAGGCACACAGCCAGCCATACAGGTAAAGAAAAGTTAAAAGGTTCCTGTTGCTGACAAACAAAGGCTTCACAGAGTTGGTACTGTACAGCTACAAATATTTGCATGATAAGGAACAAGTAAACGACACGCTGTACAAGATCAGAACACACTGATAGACAATGCTTCTATTGCGAGGCATTAATTTGAAACACAATACAAACTACACAGGTCATTGAAGTCGAGGCTTGTTACAATACAGGGGAATTCAACCAACGCTTTATTGGGAATTTCCTTGACTCACATGTAGGAAGGAAGAGGCACAATTGAAAGCAATCAAATACTACTATGCACCCATAGATGATATAGTACGTGCAAGAAAGGGACTCTCTACACTAGAGTGTTTCAGTTTATGACAGTAATGCATTTATCAACACACCGAGAAAATATGCAAAATACATACAGCGAAAATATACAGAAGCTCCTAATATTGGCTTGTGTGCTTTTATGCTTACTGTCACCAGTTGTTACAAACAGAATGCTTTCTATCGCCACCTGGGCACAACACTGTGCTAGTTACTACACGGGCAGGCACATAACTATATACCCAATAAGGCAAACACACACACACACACACAGACTTACGGCTGGTCTTGCAAAGGGATAGAGATATCAATGATAGTAGGTGGAGGAGAGCCCTCTCTGGTCAGAATACGCCTATCATTTCTGTCAGCAGTAGGGGTAGGGGGCAATACTCGTTTACTCATGCTCACAAAGCTTGTTCGATCTCCGTGGTCAAATCGATGATGACTGGCATTAAACGGAGCTTGAGCGGAAGATACTGAGCGGCCATCACGTGTAGGGGGGAGGGGAGAGGGACTGCCTTCTCTTCTGCCAGAACTTCTTTCGAGACCACCTTTCACAAATGCCAATGGACGGTCAATCAGCAACTCAGGGGAGATGGAAATTGGATCTCTCTCACGGTAAGGTCGTTGTGGACGTTCAAATGAGCCAGGTGAGGGCGGGGAGGCTCTATCATTTAGATGGTCGTGGTGTACTTGACTATCAGACTTTGTTGTGTTTGAACGCATACGGGTAAGGTTTTTAAACTTGGAGTCCCACGGTTCATCGTAATCATTGGTACCGTCATCGCGAATCAGCTCCTGCTCTGAGCTGTGTGTGCTGTGAGGGGAGCTTGGTGAGTTGGTGTGCGAGCGATTAGACAGCCCTGGGGGCGTTGGGGAAATCACAGGAATACAAACGTCCGTGTCGGCAGGAGTTGGTTCAGTTTGGTGAATCCTTCTCGTAGTCTTAGGTTTAGGAGGTGGTCTATCCGAGGCAGATCTAATTGGTTGGTTGTATAGATAGGTCTGCACGGATTCAGGTAACACAGCTTCTCCTTTCAGTTTTGCTTGGTTATTTTGTTTAAGTAAATCAAATGGCGTACTATACTCAGAATTGTCAATAACATGACCAAACGATCGCACACGTCTATGACCACCACCACTTTTCTGTTCTATACTTTGTTCCATCGTCTCTCGGTACAATGTCATTTTCTTGAGGTCTTTTCTCGTTGGCAATGCCTCACTCGGCTCGACTTGTACGTAGTTGGACATACTGGCAGCGTTCTTTATACTGGCAGTGTTCTTTAAAGTGTTTGCTGGTTCCATATACAAAGAAGACTCTTCCGGATCGTTGCTTTGCTTTCTCTGGAGTGCTAGTGGATGACTACCGGTGCTGAACGATATAGGCCTGTTGTTTCTAGGGGGCAGGGGAGGGTTGCTACCGTCTACTGGTGAGCATATCATCGATTGTGAACGATAGGCACTTGATGCAGGGGGAGCTGGAGGGTACTGTTGATGCATCTGTTCTGGGTCTCTATATTCTGTGTTTTCCACTTCTATGCTTCCTTGCAGTTGGATGTCTCTACGATGACTGTTCATATCTGACATACTTGAGGTCCTTAGTGCTTTGTCTTGTTTCACTGGTGCTTGTTTAGTTCGATCTCTTGGGGAAAGGATTCTTCGGAACATGTTCGGTTTTTGAAGTCGGTGCTGGGCTGCAGCCATTAAACAGTAGACAGTGATGAATCTCTTTAATAGTGGACGTAGCTAGCTATTGAACACTGGCCTATAACTTTAATACTAAGATAAGCAAGCGCTATTATCTAGCTAGCTGCCACATTCTTACATTAATTAACCAACCCAAGCAACCTCATTAGCTCATTCAACGAATGTTTACTAATGATGCAAATTGTGCTAATTAATTTCAACGAATTTTCACCAATAATACATACCACCACATTACACACATAACACACACAAAAATTAATTTGTACACTCAATGCTAAGTTGTTTTCCATTTGTTCAGTGCGTCTACTCCGCTCTCACACCACTCTTCTAGTGTGACCACATTCACTCGACTAAACGTGCCCAGAGACGAAAGCACAGATGCTCCGATAAATGCGGCGTGTTGTCGTGAAGGCCCAGCGTGTACTTCCACGGGTAGTCCAGAGCCTGCTAACACATTTAGCTCCTTCTGTAAGCGCTCTTGTAGTCCCGGTAGCAAGGTGCAGCCTCCACTCAGATAGACACTCTTGGCAACTTGCTTTCGTTGATCTATAGAGCAGGCTTGAATGGCCTTCCATACGTGATCGTGTAGACCCACCACGTCTCTGCCCCAGAGGGAGGGGCTGAATAGACCCTCGGGGGCTTTGAAACGATCGCTGTCCAGAGTGATCACCTTGCGATGGTCTGGGAGTTGAAATCTGTCCACGTCCATTGCATTTGTGTACGGTACAGTGTTGGTTTCACAGTCTCCCACTATTTCAAGATAATCTTCAGCCACGAAACAAAGGCTCTCTTTGATCAGACGAATAATGTACGATTCTGTCTCAGAGAAGTAACGAATTCCTCTAGCTGTAATTAGCTTCGAAAGACTCTCAGTAATAGCACTACCTCCAAATGGTAACCTAGTTACGCCAGCTTCAATGACATAGCCATCGATGATTGGCACTATATCAGTATGATCCCCAATGTCCACCACAATCCCTGAGGTCGTATTGTACGAATAGAGTGCCAGAATAGCCTGCTCTTGAACACACAGTCCAGCAAATTGGTAGCTATCAAACAGAAGCTCGATGAGGTCATTGCGATCTGCTTCAGGTACAGTAGGAGAGAGAGTGAGAACCAATTGCGTTGTGGTTGGTTCAAAATCCAATGCCATTACAACGTAACTGATGATAGAATCCAATGCTCGCAGTTGGCTGTTGGCGTCTCGTTGGTCCATTCTACGAGAAACTCTTCGAGGGTAGATCTGCAACGCTCTGAATCTTGTTTCAGGCTGAAGTGCGGCTATGCCACAGCCCATGTCTTCTTGATTGCTAGGGTCCAAAGTGGCCACTGCAGGGAAGAAAAGCTCCGGGTAGGCATCATCACCAGCGTATCCTGCACGAACGGAGGCTGCTCCGATATCGATGATGACCACACCTCTATTGTGGAGGGAGAGGGGTGAAGTGGGTGTGGCTTGTGTGGGGTGGGCGGCTTCCAGGTTTAGATTCTTATACCATGTGTTCAAATCGTCCAAATCAGTTGCCTTCACCATCAGTGACTTGCCATCTTTCTGTACGACTTGGATTTGAAGCTTTTCGGGGATGGGATTTATTCGAGAGTGTTCTAATTTAACAAAACCGAGCGCCTTATCCCCAGTACGTTCTTCAAAATAGTACAACTTTCCTTCCATGGCTCGAAAATATCGTCTCTTGAATCCTTTCGTAAATGCAGCTTTGCTCTTGTTCATTGGCAACTTTTGCAGATAACCGAAATACCGAGCTGACTCCCCTGATTTACCAGCTGTTCGAGAGCCTTGACGATAATCAGAATATAGCTCCTCCAGTAGACAAGTAGGATCCCACTCTGTACCAACAATGGGGGAGAGGGGCTTTACGGTAGGTACCGCCTCGGCATCATCTTCTGGTTTTTTATTGCCAGCGAGGTTAAAGCTCATGCTGAGCTGTTGCTTGAGTCTCACACTCTTGTTCTTGAAATTCGTGAGGGCTTTCGACCGTCGACGCTTCTTGTCTACTTTGGCAGCCATTTCTTCTCCAGGGGAAATGTCAGGCTCTTCTTCAGAGCTCTTGTGTTCTGTGAAGCTATGCTCTGGAGGGCTTTTATTCTCTGAAGGGGCTACCGAGTCTTGGGAAAACGGTTCGGAAATTTTGCTAGCGGAGTCAGGTGAAATTTGCGTTTCAGTTTCAGTTGTGATTTGATCAGATTTCTGTTCTCCGGTGCTACTCATTTTTGATACAACATCTGGATCTTGAATACAAGTACCATCGCCATTAGAAACTTCTTTCTTGTCGGAAACATCATCCTGTACAATAGTTGCTTCTTCCTCTACTTCTTGAGACATTGCATTCTCTAGGTTTGTGTTTGCTTGCTCTGTTGATCCAACATTTCCTTCCAGTGTCCATTCTCGTGTAGCTTCCTTGCCACTATTGCTCAGAACATGAGTCACTTCACTGGGTTCCTCTGTAGGAAACTCAGTTACTGTGTGCATGTACGGGAAAGGGTACGTGGTTACTGTGTAGTACACAGTATACATTATACTGCATAGATACCCGAATTTAGGGACTTTTAATAGGGACAAATTTCAGTACTTCACTAATAAGCAATTAGTCGTAGTCATGATTAATTTCAGTTGCCATTATTAGCTAGCTATCAGAGGAGGTACGACATCCGCGTGTCAAAGGAAACGTTTTAGACACATATTCCTTAGGTCAAAGTTTGGAATGTGTGTGTGTGTTTAAGACACGCGGATGTCGTACCTCCTCTGGCTAGCTATAGTGTGACAATGCATAACAGCAGGTTAGATACACAGAAACACACTCCATTACTAACAAACACCTCACACAAAACATCTCACACAAAAACTTATCATTACCATTAGTAACTGGGTCGGTCTGTTCACTGCTGGGGGTCTCTAAAACTTCACAGAGGGTCTCATCAACATCATGAGGGGTTTCCAAAACGTCACTGGGGGTCTCATCAATATTATGAGGGGTTTCCAAAACATCACTGGGGGTCTCATCAACATCACAGGGTGTCTGCAAAACATAACAAGGTGTCTGCAAAACATCACAGGGTGTCTTCAAAATATCACAGGGGGTCTCATCAACATCACAGGGTGTCTTCAAAACATCACAGGGAGTCTCGGAAACATCACAGGGGGTCTCGGAAACATCACAAGGGATCTCGGCAACTTTGCAGGGGGTCTCAGTAACATCGTGGGGGACCTCAGCTGGACTGTCCTCCTTTGAACTGTGCTCGGTAGATACAGTTTCTGAGTTGCTTTGCGACTGTTTGACAGACGGTTTTGTGTCATCAGGTTCATTGTTAAGAGTTGATTCATGGGCAGTATTTTCAGTCATCTCAATTTGTTCACTACTCTTTGCAGTGTCGTCAGGAGGCTGCTCGTTGGAGCCAGATTCTTCATGGTTTGATTCCATACTGACTGAAGTTGGATGGATTGATGAAATGGGCTCCGTTTTGTCGCAAGGTTCGTCACTCAGTTCAGTTTGCTGATCCGATGATTCTTCAGGCTCACGTTCTTCAATTACTGTACTTGTTTCAACAGCTTGATCGATCGGTGATGCTGATTGATCGTCTGATTCAATTGGCTGATCTGACAACTCATTTATACTTGTGTCAGCCATAAGTAGATCAGCAACAGTGGAGTCAATCGCAAGCAAAGCACTGTTTAACTCAATTACTGCTGCGTCTATATAATCGGCACTTTCCAATGACCTCTCTTGACTGCTCTCCTCGGCAACAATGTCAGGGGGAAGGGTGGGGCTTACTTCCCTGCTCTCCTCGGCAACAATGTCAGGGGGAAGGGTGGGGCTTACTTCCCTGCTCTCCTCGGCAACAATGTCAGGGGGAAGGGTGGGGCTTACTTCCCTGCTCTCCTCGGCAACAATGTCAGGGGGAAGGGTGGGGCTTACTTCCCTGCTCTCCTCGGCAACAATGTCAGGGGGAAGGGTGGGGTTTACTTCCCTGCTCTCCTCGGCAACAATGTCAGGGGGAAGGGTGGGGCTTACTTCCCTGCAGCTAGTTTGGTCCTCACTAAGTTCACTCGGTACTTCGCTATTGCCTGAGGCTACTTGATTATCAGTTATCTCGCTCAACAAGTGATCCACAGTTTCTTCAGTACAGTCCTCACTATCACTGGGCAATGGTGATGGCGTTTCTTGATCAAAGTTGTCTTGTTCGGTGTCTAAGATCAGGCTTTCAGGAGCACTGTAGAACAAGTCAGAATTACTGTCTCTTCTACTGGACGAGGCAGAATACGCTAGAGTGGCGGACTTGACAGGAGAGTTAGTGTCGTGCGTTTCAACAGTTGTATGAACGTTCTCTTGATCTTCTAGTTCGTTGTGCAGCTTGTTTGATAAGGTATCCTCAATGAAAGTGTTTGGATCACAGTTAGTTAAACAATCTTCAGCTACAGCTTCTTCCGATTCATCCACAAACGCTTGTCTTTCATCACTCAATTGAGGGGACTCCAATGATGATGTTGGTCGTTTGTTTTCAAAACACTCGGTAGGTTTTCCACACGCTTCGAGCTCGAGCTGAATGGAGTTATCTACACAGTGGGTACGAACACAATCAATGATGCATTCAACACCATTTCACAGTAAGAATAATAAATATAACATACCGAGGTACAGAAAGAATCACAATAAGAAAAATAACTCACCAATTTCCTCACTGTCAGTCAATAAATTGAGTTCCTCCTCTCTATCACGATTACTCGGAGATCCTTCTAACAATGTCTCGATGTCTTCGGATATCAGTTCGATCTCACCCACTTCAGGTGTCGGAGATCGCTTATGATTTTCGGTTTGATGAAAATCAGTGATTGTTTTCTCTGGACTAGGAGACTTGCTTTCATTAATGCTGTGCAGAAATGGCCTAACTCCACCGTGCTGCTCCACTTGGCTGAGCAAGTCCTTGAGAACTGTGACCCTTTGAGAGTTTGTAACAAGGCTTTGGGCCACCTGGCTGACTGCAGACCAGTCTTGTGTTCTCTTGTAAAGATTCAGTAGTTCTTGGCAGTTCTGTCGTAGTCTCAACTCCAGGGATAGTTGGGTGCTCAGACACTCGTGTTCAGATTGTGTATGTGTGGGCCGGCCGTCTGTGTCCAAATTTAGTGATGACATTTCCTACCCTTTTATGTGGGTGAGATGCCTTTGATGATAATTGCCTTGGAATTCACACTGACAGCTAGCTAGCTATTTGAGTATTGAATCTAGCTACACACTTTGGCAGCTACTTTAATTAAGAGAGTAGTAATTCAGTGCAATGATTTGTGATTTAATATAGGCAGTCTGTCGATGAAGGAATTGCAGCTCTAAGCTAGCTAGCCTCTGAGCAGCTTGTGGAGCTAGCTTTCTCTGGCCTGCAGGAAAGGGGGGAGGGTCTTGTAAGTGTACAAGCACGTGACATGCTGCACCAGATTTATGGGCGTGGCAAGCTCGTAAAACTGCACACTCATGTGCACACAGAAGACACAACACAAGCATCACAAAGCACTCCTCTCCTAAGACAATGAGCTCAAAGTATGGCTATTCCAAACTCGCCACGGTGGATCCCGACTCTCTAATATCAGGCTCCAATAACTATGGAGCCGCAGCAAACCCTCTACCTGACCCAATTCTAAAGAAGAAGAGACCCAAAACAACCCCAAGACCATTAAGACCAGGCCTATTCTATCAGTTTGGTGACAGAGGTCGGTTTGCAGAGGAGCATCCCTCAGAATCAGATCACGACGCCATTGAACTAGTGGAAATAAAGCCACGAAGGATGAAGCTACGAAGAGGTAGACTGAAGAGTCCTAAGAGTCCTAAGAGTCCGAATGCAAAGACGACTAGTTACTCGCGCAGTAAGACGGTGCTGGTTGAAGAGCCGATACTACCCGGAGACACTGTACTGAGAGTGGCATTGAGATATGGATGCAGAGTGAGTGCTGTGTGTAGGGTATCTATGTTGTGTAGCTACATGTATGCGTCATGCATACTATAGGCTTGATAATCCCATTATGTACAGACTTGGCATATCCTGTACACTAGCACTATCCAAAACAATATAATTACAACATTTGGTAGGCCTTTCAAGGGCCACAGAATCAATGTAGCTTGAACACACGTACTCACTTTACATATACTTAACTCATAGATCAAAGTAAACCTCTAATTAGATATCTACTTGGAAGAAACAATTAAATTTTGTGCTCCTACTTCTCAGGATTCAGAGATCAGAAGAGTCAACAATCTGTACAGAGATCAGGACTTCTTTGCTCTAAAAAAAGTCAAAATACCCGTGAGGGAGCATGGTGTATTGAGTGAAGACTCAGCCCGTGAGAAGTGTCGGCATAACAACCTGGAGGAGAGAGGCACAGAGAGTTCAGGTGGAGCTACTACTTCCGATGAGATTAGATTCGGAGGTGCTGCAGCGTATTATAACTCAGAGGAGGAAGCGAGTTGTTTGTCACGTGACGCAGACGACGAATCAGGCGACTCAGAGGGCCCTGAGTATCGGGATATTAGTATACAATCGGCCATTAAATGGAAAAATACTAATAAGACTTTATTGCAGAAACTCGACGACGATTTACAACGAGTAAGAGATGATACCGAGAAGAGGATATCGAACGCGAAGGAGGTTCGGTTTACCATGGAGAATCCTACTATCCAACCTGTCTACAAGAAAGATGTGTCCATTGATAACAGACTCATGAACTATATTATGGACTGGAAAGTATTAGTTGCTGCTATAGTATTGTTACTAGTAGGGGCTGGTGTATGGGTGGGTGTGGTCTTAGTAGCTAATTACAAATCTCGAACTTCATGATCTTTATAATTATTAAAATTCTGCTCTTTTTTGAACACAACAATTTTCACTAATCACATGTTTTATAACATGTAACCAGATGTTCATTCCAAACTTCATTGAATTATGGGTTTTAATGGAATGCCATTACCTATAACATAACATTAACACCAAGCTACGAATATCAGGTGCACAAAAACGATAAAGAATCAATAAAAGGGACAAAATTAATGATTATAATAATTATCATAAAAGAGTACAGTCATGTGATTAACATAAGAACACAAAACACAAATATCCCCCACAGTGTTCAATACCCCCCACAGTGTTAGTCCTCGCTACTCTCTTCCTCGGCATTCTCCAGCCACTCCACCAACGGCTTCAGGGACTCCACCATATCCGTCCTTTTGGCTCCACCGATCAGCAAATAGTTATCATTCTTCAGGTTTTCATTCGCTCCTAAAATAGCCGTTTCTTCAAGGACATCAGCATTGTACAAGCAGTGTACAACATTGCCGAATATAGCCAGTAGGTTTGAGTGATGAGACGCCGTATCCATCAGCGTATTCAGCACACTGACTTGCAGAGCAAAATCTTTAATGTAGTGTTGAAGAAGACTTTCAAAATGAGCAATGGCAGTCTTCACGTAGGCCAAAAGTTCAGCTGGCGTTCCGGTAGTACTATTTAGTGGTCCTTCCATTATCGCCTTGACAACTGAAGTGGGAACATCCTGTATCGGAATATTGTAAGCATGTTTTGAGGCGTTGATCATGAGAATAGTGTTCTCGATGGGCACAAGCTCGGACACGCCTGAGCGAACACTGTCCAGAATTTCGTTGTAAAACATGACTACTTCGGTATCGACCTCGATCTCCGGACTACTGGAACGCGATGAGGACGGACTACTTTCGTCGCCCGAGGGATCACCAATCTCCGCAGGCCATTTCTCAACCACAACATGATCCACACCCGTGTCGTCGTCATCGGTTTCAGGAGGCACCCACAGAAATCCATTCCCCTCCTTTCCGACAAGTGCAGGGTCCGGTTCCAGAAGCGTGGGGGAGGAGGCCACGTCTTCTGATTGGTCATCATCCCAGTTCCGATTCAAAAATGCATCGGAATCAGATTGCCGCTTTGTCGTTATTCTGGAACCAGATTTAACAGTGACATCAGGGCCAATCGCAACACCAAAGGAGAGAACACAGCCCGGCTCCAACGTCACGTTCTCCTTCAAAACACAACCATCGCAGACAATTGAACAATCCACAACACAATTACTCTCAATTTTAACTCCATCCCAAACATACGCTCCAGTAATAGAAACATTTTCTCCAATTTCACAATAATGGCCAATAGAGGAATTCGAAATTTGAGTATTTTTTCCGATTTTCGTGTCTCTTCCAATCACGACGTCTTCCTTCAGAACTGAGCCCATTGCTAGAGCCACGTTGGAGTGAAGATAGAGATTATGCCGACCATAAGAGTAGCTGTCCCCTGAGGCATTGTCGGGCACGAGAGGGTATACCCAGCGATGAATCACGTCCTTACTGATAGCATCGTACGTGCAGAGGTTAGACACACGTGCAGCATACTGATCGGAAATCAAATCAGCGTAGATTCGATTGCCAGTGATTTCTTCGTTACTGAGAATGCCTCGAATGAAATGGTGTCTTGTTTGGTAGTCAAAGTTGTCCGAGAACAGCGGAGGAACAGATGGAGAGCAAATGCTGACATGGCAATCCAGGACATCATAGTGCAGTTCAAGTTCGGGATTTTCTTCAATTACAGAAACTGGAATATCAACCATTTTCTTGCCACAAGGTTTGCTACAAAACAGGAGGCGCCCATCTTTAGCGTTTCTAGCGATCAAAATATCATCTTCGTTGCTACGGGTGGGATGGCCAGGTCGTGCTCGCTTGTATATGCACGTCATTACCGACATTTTGTCCTTCTTTCTGACCTCCTTGTGGCGTTCAATCATTTCTTTCAGCTCCATGTTTGCGACAAGATCACCTGATACGAGAACGAAATCCGAATGGATCAACGACTGCGAATCAATGTTCCTGAGGGCATCACCAACAGATGGACAATCCTCGGAAATAATAATGCGTAGTTTGACAGGTGACGTTGTGCTCATCCAACGAGATTTCTCCAGATGGTTCTTGATCATCTCGGCATGCGAACAACAGAATACGAATATTTCGTCAACTCCAGACACGGCTAGAAACTCCACTGTGTAGTCAATAAGTGGTCGATTAACCAGTGGCAACAGAGCGCGAGGTTTTTCCATGGTGATGGGGAGAAAGCGAAAATTGAAGCTGTCAGCAATCACCACGGCTTGTACAACATCCTCAGCGTTCCATTTGGCCTCTCCTTTCTTTCCCTTCTCTTTCTTACTCATATCTGAGCTAGCTTCCAGTGCAGTTGAGCTGAACAATAGCCTGGGGTGTGGAAAAGACCAGCCACTCCCCTCTTTTGCAACACGTGGCTGCTGCAGACTTGTTTACCTAGAGCTTGTTACATTGAGGACCCTTGGCTTAGCTGCTAGTTTGCTACCATATCATATCATTGTAGTTGCTGGGGCCGGCTGCTGTGGAGCTCAGCAAGAGAGACAAGTCAACTCAGCTGCAGTAGTAACTAATATGGAGCAGAAGCATGCATATGTGAGACAACACTGTCATAATTTAGTATTAGCAGCTAGATCTAGCTATGTGCATTTCACCCCTTTAGGCTTGCTATAATAAAATGCTAGCAAATATTGTTAGGCTATAGGGGCTGGGATCTAGATCTAATTGTTCACTCCCCCCCCCCCCGCCAGGTTCACTCGTGGTTACAGACAGTGTTCTCTGAGGGGGAAGTTCCTCCCTACGAGGTGAACAGTGGAACGCTGGACACCCTCTACAAGATGGCGTCACAGTGCCAGGAGAGGGAGGCCCAAGCTCAGTTATTACTGACCGACTTGGAGCAGAAGACAACCGAGTATCAGGCTGAGAGTGAGTCGATGATCAAAATAGCTGAGATCAATTTTATTATAAGAATAAAAATATGCTAGGCCAGTGCAATTGACCCGACAAGGGGTGTGGTCTAGGGAGGGGCTACAGGTATCACCACCACCCTCTCCTCCTCATTAATGTATGACTTAATTACTAGGATCTATATTATTGACCTTGAAGGTATTCCTAGTCCCCTGAACATATCCGCCCCTCTGCGTTAGTTCACCCACATCTCCCCGCACTGCAGCATGCAGACTAAAGGCCGTGACGGACTGGGTGGGTGTGTCTTTGAGTGATCTCACCCCAACAGCTGCTTCCTGTCTCACGAGCTTGACTGAGGCAGCACTGGCACTCAACATTGCTGACTGCTCTGATACAAGGTGCATCTTTCATATTACACCAAACTGATACTCTGGGAAGTCATATAATTTTTTTTACCAACTTTATATTTTACACTGCATTCAGTTTCTGCCTGGCTCTGAGTCGACTGAGTAGCCATGGTGTTGGGGAGAGGGTTGCTAAGGAAGAGCTGGTGAGGAAGCTAGCCGCACTGAGGGACGAGTTTAAGACAGCTGTACTAGAACAAGTCTCACAACAAAGGTAAGCTCTCCATCTTCTTCTTTGAGGGCTCATAACTTGAGTTACGATTATGCATTTTTATAATTGAAAGATGCGTTTTGTAGCCCTTTAAAATATCTATCTATACTAATTATTGATGTGTTTAGATTCAGTGATTGCTTTTGGAATGAAATGTTCTGTTCTCAAAGTATGTTCACTGATACAGAGTGCTGAGTCAGCTGTCGTCAGAGGTACGAGAGAGACAAGTTGCCATGGAGAAGCAGAAAAGAGAGACTGTTTTTCTGAGGCAAAAGTCTGAACAATATCAGAAGCAAGCCTCCTCAATGAAGGTTAGCTTTTTACATGCATGTTGTACTGGTATATGAAGGACATCACATCCATTTTACTTTTAGATATGATGCTCATTTTTATTCTCTCAAGGCATTTCCTGGAAGAGGGAACCCCTATAATTATTATTTTACCCCCCAGGCAGAATTGGAGGGGTTGGGCTACCAATCTGCCCTCGGTCACAGCGCTCTATTGGAGGGGGCGCGAGAAGTGAGCGAGATACAGGGACAGCTGGCCCCTCTCAAAGCTCAGCTGGTCAGCTACAAGGACCTACCTCCAGTAAGTGTGCGCACGTTTCAACAAGCTTATAGAAAGATACTTCAAATGTTGTGTTTAAATCCAAAATTTTGGTTGGGGTCCTCATTTTTCGGCCTTGGATTTGGCCGAAATTAGTCTGTAATCTTCCACATATGAACTTTGATGGCACCATTTGAAAGGTCTTCTTCTAAGCTTTCATAAAATCACAAAATTGTTGAAATTGAACCGCCGGAACTCAAGTTATGGTGACTGAAAGAACTCCCTATATAGCCATCGTTGATTAAATGGAGGGGGGCGGGGTGTAGTTGAACAGCCATAACTTTAGTATCATTGATCCAAATTCAATAATTTTATGATTTTCTGAAAGCTTAGAAAGAGACCTTTCAAATGGTGTGTTAAAATCCCTAATTTGATTCGGACCATAATTTGTCATTTTTCGGCCTTGGACCATGGGCTATAATCCATGGTATTTGGCCGAAATTAACAAATTCTGTGATCTTCCAAATGTGAACATTGATGGTACCATTTTAAAGGTCTTTTTCTAAGCTTTCATAAAATCACAAAATTGGTGAAATTGAACCGCCGGAACTCAAGTTATGGTGACTGAAAGAACTCCCTATATAGCCATCGTTGATTAAATGGAGGGGGGGCGGAGTGTAGTTGAACAGCCATAACTTTAGTATCATTGATCCAAATTCAATAATTTTATGATTTTCTGAAAGCTTAGAAAGAGACCTTTCAAATGGTGTGTTAAAATCCCTAATTTGATTCGGACCATAATTTGTCATTTTTCGGCCTTGGACCATGGGCTATAATCCATGGTATTTGGCCGAAATTAACAAATTCTGTGATCTTCCAAATGTGAACATTGATGGTACCATTTTAAAGGTCTTTTTCTAAGCTTTCATAAAATCACAAAATTGGTAAAATTGAACCGCCGGAACTCAAGTTATGGTGACTGAAAGAACTCCCTATATAGCCATCGTTGATTAAATGGAGGGGGGGCGGAGTGTAGTTGAACAGCCCCATAACTTTAGTATCATTCATCCAAATTCAAATATTTTATGATTTTCTGAAAGCTTAGAAAGAGACCTTTCAAATGGTGTGTTAAATTCCCTAATTTGATTCGGACCATAATTTGTCATTTTTCGGCCTTGGACCATGGGCTATAATCCATGGTATTTGGCAAATTCTGTGATCTTCCAAATGTGAACATTGATGGTACTAATAATCCATGGTATTTGGCTGAAATTAGCAAATTCTGTGATCTTTCAAATGTGAACATTGATGGTACCATTTGAAAGGTCTTCTTCTAAGCTTTCATAAATCACAAAATTGTTGAAATTGAACCGCCGGAACTCAAGTTATGGTGACTGAAAGAACTCCCTATAATTATAGCCATCATTGATTAAATGGAGGGGGGGCGGGTGTAGTTGAACAGCTATAACTTTAGTATCATTGATTCAAATTCAACAATTTTATGATTTTCTGAAAGCTTAGAAAGAGACCTTTCAAATGGTGTGTTAAAATCCCTAATTTGATTTGGACCATAATTTGTCATTTTTCGGCCTTGGACCATGGGCTATATATAATCCATGGTATTTGGCCGAAATTAGCAAATTCTGTGATCTTCCAAATGTGAACATTGATGGTACCATTTTAAAGGTCTGATTCTAAGCTTTCAGAAAATCATAAAATCGTTGAAATTGAACTGCCGGAACTCAAGTTATGGCAGCTGAAAGAGTTTCCGAGCCATGATCGTCCATAACTCATGTTGGGGAACATCCAATTTCAAAGCTATAATATGTTTCTGCTGTAGCCCCACCCACTCTTGTGCCTTATAAAGTATCGTTGTGCTCTACTCTGTAAGGGATAACATATTTTTTGTCAGTGACTTTTCATATTCGTTGCATTGTAGAAGAGCATCTACCTTTTGTGTGAAAACAGTATGACACATTGTTAACTATACACACTGTACGTACACAGGACTTGGACCTGGCCAGAGTTAAAGTGGAGGAGGCTAGGAGAAAGCTGGTAGGTCACACACACACACTTGCTTATAATAGCTTCACTACCCCGGCCCCTAGCTCTCGTTCTGTCAGTCACCCACTCACAAGATTGATGTAATGTGAGATAGACATTTAATTATAGCGAATCATTGTTCTTGAATATGAACTAGCGAACACTGTCCACCACAATTTCAGTTGATTTGATTTGTTCGAACTAACTGACACTCCCCCCCCCCATGCAGCTGAGACTAGAGGCAGAGCTGGCTAGCAAGATTGACCTGGTTCATGTGGAGAATTAAGCGAACTCATAACCCATCAAACACTTTTAGCATATTGCATCACATGACTTCATATTCAACACACACGGTATATAAAACTACCGTAAGTGTTTCAATTACTATATACCAACATTTCATTCTTCTATATAAATTTATTGTGGTTTGGCAATTAAGTCATCCATCAATTCGTTTAAGAACAATGAACAACAATAATAATAATCAGGTTTACGATAAGTTCTGATCGAGCTATTTGAAATAGTATCTGACGGGAGGCCCTGGGGCGTCCTCCGCATCCTCGTCAGTGTTAGTCTGGAGGGACACTGTCAGGTCCATGTAGCTCCTCTCATGGTCGGGCTTGAGCAGCTTCACCATCCTGCATGCATGTGCATGGGTCAAGATCATACAACCACAAATAAATTTCTGAAAATGTTACAAAGAGGCAAATCAGATCCCATGTACATGTACAGCCTGGGGCTATGAGAAGGCTTGGTGATTCTAGCTGCATAATCTTACGTACGTTTGTGTCAGTCGCTTCTTGTGGCCAGGCATGAAGGGGACGTATATCATCTTGACACCCAAAACAACCATGGTCACCTCCAACCCACACTGCTCCTGCACACGGAAGAAATAAAGAAGTCTATTACAACTCGGAAGCTAGGTTACTAAATTAATTTGTACTTCACAACATTTTAAGTTCACTGATGGATTTCAAATTGTTAAAAAAATAATATAATTATAGATTTGCTTACTTGAAGAATGTTGAGGAACTCCTGTAGCGTCATGTCTTTGTGACCTTTGACCTCCCATCGGTCCCAGAGGGAGAAGCTGAGATCTTTGTTAACAAGTGTCTTCAGAGGAGGGGCAGGTTCAGAGAATACGAGTGACGGGAGGGCAAGGCTGAGGAAAGCATTCTTGTAGCTCTCCAGTGGTAGACCTCCTTGTATCACCTTGATCAGCTCTATGCTCACCTAGACAACAGATAAGTGGAATCCATTTTTAGTATTTGTGTCAACATTGTATATAGTTTGGGAGCACAATTTGTTAATTTTTTGAACAGTGTAACATAATAAGTACGAAGCTATAACTAAAGTTACGTACCAATCCAGCCACTGCAGCTGTCGTGGTTGCTATGGCAGGCACTATACGGCCGGCAATGAGCTTGGCCTTGAGTCTATCCACGTTCTCAATGGAGTACACACTTGCCCTCAGGTTCTAATAGTAGGTAACACCACGGTACACAGGGGAAGGGCATGGTTGCTATTGATACACAGGGGAAGGGGGTATGGTTGCTATGGATACACAGGGGAAGGGGGTATGGTTGCTATGGATACACAGGGGAAGGGGGGTATGGTTGCTATGGCTTACTGCAGCTGAGCTGATGAAGTCAATGTGGCCATTAGAATCATCATCTTTCTCAAATGCTTGCGGAAACATTCGCAGTTTCTCTGTAGGAGGAATAACAGGTACTACAAAAATGTCTTCTAATGATAAGGTCAGCCTTTGTAGCTATACATACTTATTAGGTGCAGGGTTCAATTGATGAAGCTAACAAATTGAAGCCTGCACTTATCTAGTCTCGGTTCCAGGCCGATTAAAATCGATTAAAATACGTACGGCCTGGAACCGAGACTAGCACTTATCCTGTTCCACTTACGCTGAGGGATGTCTCCAGCTGCAAGCATCTTCTCCAGGTTAGCCTGACAAGTCTCCATCATGTCTAGCGGCACCTCCACCTGTTCCGGCTTCTTCACCGACTCATCCGTGATGACTGTCTACAGTGAGTGGGTGTGAGTAAGTGGGTGTGAGTGGGTGGGTGAGATTAACGGCCAATAGAGCGACACGGTACAACGACTAATAATACGTACTTTTGACGAGGGCTTGAAGAGAGGCACGGGAGTGGACTGGATGATAGTCACAATATTGCTCTCTAGTAAATCCTATATCGGGAATTTACCAAATTAAACAGCCATAATTATACGTCCATAACAACACAGTATGGCTGCTAGTACCAACCTGATCAGTGTACTGTATTCCATGGATTGAGGCTAGCAGCTTGGCTGTTGTCATGACAAAGAGCATATGCCTATAATTACAACGTGCAGAGAGAGAAAACATTTTCGAACACAATTTTCAAGCTCACTGTTTGTTAGAGGTACTGAATACAACATGTATCGGTGGTCTCTTTGGGGACTGCCAGAACAGAGCTGTAGTTGGAGGGGGGGGGTAAGTAACCACACCTCCTTTCATTAATATTGCTTACAGCCATCCTTCATCTTTGTGTCCAATGGAAATGTGTGAATCAGATTCAAAGCCTACAATAAATATAAAATAATACAAGCACTTACATGTATGCCGGACTATTAATAATGAATGTGACCTTGTGATTGAAATATTTCTCGAACTTGATTCGTCCTAATTGTACGCAGGAGGTCCAGTCACGAGGGGACGATCCCAACATCTTCACGACCTTTACTACCCCGTCAGGAATTTGCTGTTCTTTCAACGCCTGTGTGGTAGATTTAAATTGACGTATAATTTATTGCCATGTCAGCTCAAACGTACCTGGAGTAGCTTCTGTGGACTTTGAGAATCCCAAAACTTTGTGTACATGGATGGTTTTTGGAAGAATAGTGCCTCGAACTGAAGAGTCAAGAAATAGGTGTTACATGCACACACGCCCACACCACACACACACACACACCACACACCTTGTCCCTGGCCCACTGGATGGTGTGCTCAATGGTGGCCGGGAATGACTTGAGAGTGCAGTAAGGAACATCTTTATCTGGTGGGTCTTGCTGACTGGAGTAGGACTCCGTCAGATGAGGGACAATCACCTTATAAGAAGGGGGACGAAGATAATGGTTGAGATTATTATTAGGTAAGCTATATAGTGATCACCTGCACGTGGCCCTTGGCTCCCATGGTGCCCGACTCTAGTAGAGGTCGAAGGTTAGTTACACAGCGACTGCAGAGAGAGAGAATTAATTAACAATCACTCAGGCATAGAGAGCAATTACCGCATTAATTACTGGAAAATTTGGCAAATATTATATGTGGCAAATTTGAACTGATTTAGTGGTTTTTAATTTGGCATCTCAGGCGTGGTTATTACAGCAAATGATGCTGCGTCCACCAGAAAACTTTCATTTTTAATTTGCCAAATCGCCGTTATACGGTATACACATGAGTGCATGTCTGTGTCTTACTGTACCTGTCCACATATCTACGAGCCTCCACGTTGTCAAGGGCGTTGACAATGACAGTCTGTGACTGGAAGAACTGGTCGTGATAGACTTTCCTCTCTGTGCCAGGAAACACCTTATACTGCTGGGGGTCAATTAGTAGCTCTGCAGGGGGTAATGATAAGTAATGTGGGGATCAATTATTAGCTCTGCTGGGGGTAACTAAATGTACATACGCTTTTCTCTCTACCTGGATTGATGTCATTGGTGGATCGAGCGGCTACCAGCGACTTGGGTTGCTATGGGAATACATACAATGATGTCACGTGATGTCATCAAGCTTACCTGAATGTGTCGTGGTCGAAATAAAAACTGTCTGTTGAGATTAGACTTCTCGATCAGGTCATTATCAGTGATGGTGATCTGTGTGTGTGGGGGGGGGGGGGGGATAGTACTGCAATACTTGCAAGGTACTCACCTGTCCTGCTGGCCTCCTGCCTATCCCTAGCATGGCGTAGTTCTTGAGCATCTCACAACCAATGGCTCCACACCCAACCTGTGCGGTCACAGTAAGATTTAAGTACTCTCTAAGCTGCGGGAGCTGGCCATCATAATAAACAAAAGTGTAGCTATATATTGGATGTGTGATTTTAGTGTACACGGAGATCTAGGTCCAACCAATACAGTACGTTGTTACATGTAAGTAAGATGGCTATAGTCATCGTATATATATATCACCATACAAATTTGCAGCTATAGTTGAGTTTACCTACATGTACTGTTAGTAATGCCTACCATGAACAGTCGACAGTTGGCCATTTTTTGCAGCAATTCCTCCCCCAGGCAAATACGTACAGCGTCATAGCGATCACCTCTGAGGGAGTATATGACCTTAGTGTGTCCCACAATATTGGAGACACACAGATACTCACTTTGGTAAGAAGGATGTTGAATCGAGGCTCTCTTGACCACTCAAAACTTCTACTGCATCCAGATACAGCTGCACAAATACATGTACAGTACATACAAGAGCAATGCTGTCAATCAAGCACGCATAGATGTACATAATACTAATTGAAATTGTTACGGAAAGAACAGCCTCGTTATCTCTTACCCACTGTTTGAGAGGTGAGAATTTTCCAGTGAGAGCAATGAGAGCCTCCTGCGCTGCCAGACCCCCCACAACCGTTGCCAGGGGTGGGAGAAGACCCCCCGCGGTGAACGACAGTGCCTTCAGCAACTCTTCATCCACAAGCTCAACCTGACCACACGTGCGCACACGAAAGTGTGTGTGTGTGTGTGCGATGGGCCGTAGCAAGATATCACGTAGATAGAGGCAACAAATTCAAAAAGTACATGTCTATACATACGTATAAATATAAATTTTTCGGTGTACTCATTTTCGACAAATTATTTTATTGTCTCACCAGCTTGTTCTCACGGTTGACTTCATTGGCCAGGCGAGCAAGCTCCATTGCATCTCTTGGATCACTGGAAAAGAATATCACGATAGCACATCAGCTGGCATACGCATTGACTGCTCACCGTGGTTTGGGTAGAGAACCGTTGTGAGTCTGTGAGAATCTATCCAGAGCTATAAGCCCGATATGTGTTTGGAGCGGGTGCTCAAACTTGGCAAAATCTGCTATAAGGACACTAGGATTTCTCAGCTGGACTTCCAGGGGTTCCTAGGGGGGAGGGGGGGGGGCAATATGCGGTTTTCAAGTATGTACCGTTAACATTTATACCCACGAATTTAATATTGCATGCATACTGCAAAGCTGCTATTCAACGAAAAAACTGGGTCTTTAGGCGAAACCCTTGAAATACACCCGCCATGCAGTATACAGTTGTTTAATAGTAGGGGAAATCCCACTTACATGTGCTAGCAATTGAACAGTAGGAGAACTTTGAGGGCTGCTGTACTTTGAGCATGGAGGCATAATAATGTAATTCTTAGAACTTTTACGTGTAAGAGAGGTAGAGGGAATGGGAGACATTAGACTTGTGGGAGTGAGGAATCCCACAAGTCTAATGTCTTCCCAGATTGTGTTTGTTTGTTTATTTATTGCAATCAGGCCTCCAACTAGCTAGAAGAGAGCCTTCCAAAAATTTATGGATATTTATGGATAACCCACATTGAAAGTCAATAAGTCAATAAGTGGGTTATGATTCATGCCTTTTATAGGCAAGACCTTCATGAGATGTTTGTGGTAAACAAAAGAATGTGAAGTATGTCTACATGTAATTATGATAATGCTGGTTAGTATTGTGCAGAATCCTTGCAACATATGAATAAAAGTGTTGGAGATATGGGAAATGCTCATATATTCACAAAATCCATGTGGGGGGTGGGCGTGTGGGGGGTGGGCGTGTGGGGGGTGGGTGTTAAGTACCGTATTTTTTCAAGGGTATTAATGATCGCGATTTTCGCACATTTATTAATACATAATACATTTCGTACATTAAGCATGTACCGTGAACAAATATACCCACGAATTTAATATCGCATGCATGCTGGAAACGCTGCTATTCCACACAATAATGTTATAAGTGATGGTTGTCAGGTGTACACATGATCTTACAAATGTGACTGTTGACTGTGTCTTTCTTTGTCTGACTATTCCTCCATGCTGGTAAGGGGTCATCTCACTCGTGTCTCCAACACTGAATACACTGGGGGACATGACTGTGTACGGAGGAGCAAAACAATGAAATACAACCTTGTTAGATAGTCAGAACTCGTATCTGTAGCACACCATTGGAATGGTAATTCTAAGAGAGCTATTTGAAATTGGATAATCTGAACACAAATTACGAGCTCTCAAAGATAGCTACCAAAATGGCTGAAATCTAAGTCAGGTTATGAGCGTTCAAAGTTAGCTATCAAAACAGACCATTATTAGTATTACGATGTACACGAATAATCATAAGTACAGAATGCCAGATGTAGCTGTTTGTCTGGATGTCAACCAAGCACAGCACTTGTATCTAGTAACCAGTGAGTAAGAAGAGAGCTACAGAATGCCAGGTGTAGCTTATACCTTTTATAGTGTGTGTAGTTCCATTAACTTCCATTCCCACGACCTCTCTAAACGTGATTAGGTCACCAGTGGACATGCCGTGAAGATGTCCCTCCAGACAAGTCACAACACCCGGAGATGCCTGTATACATATTGAAGGCTAACAGTACGTATTAATATGGTTACCTTGGTGATGTTCCCAATGAAGCACTCGAGAGGCTCCTCCCCATCTTTGTCGTACACAGTAAACTCGGGACCAAAGTCACAAAACAGTGACGAAAACACACCCCTCACCGAGCAGGACAGAAACTGCAGGATGAGAAAGAAACATTCAGTTAATTGATTGACGACATACAAAATATGACCTAAACCAACAAAAAATCAAACCTAACTGATCTTCAATATGGAATTCTATGGCAAGCGGAGTGGTTCAAAAATAGAAAGCACAAAACGTACTGTTATTATGCCTAAAAACCTACGTGTTTTCTATAAACGTACGTGTTTCATTATACCGCTACGTCTCCTGTAACGTAATGTTATTTATTATAAACATACGTACGCTTTTGTATGTGCCAGGTTATATATCTAGCCTCGAATCCAGGCCGATTAAAATACGATTTTAATTGGCCTGGTCTCGAGGCTAGGTTATATCTGAAACACCTAGCAAGTGACAGCAGAGTAGCCTCGATTCAAGCCCGCCTGGAATCGAGGCTAGTGACAGAGAGACTTGCACAAAAAGCGTAGCTGGCTAATTATTAAATAATTACGTAAAATGAAACACGTACGTTTATAATGAAACACGTACGTTTATAGTAGGTTTTTAGGCATAATAACAGTACGTTTTGTGCTTTCTATTTTTGAACCACACGGCTTGCCATAGATATACAGCACTATACTTGTAGGGGGTGTGGTTAGGGTGTGGTACCTTGACTGGAGGTTGCTGAGCTCGGCAAAACTTGTTCACCACCAGTTGAAGATCGACACTAGCATCAGTCAGGATAACACACTGCAGTGGACACAAAGTCACACGTGGAACCATCAGAGTTAGCTAGCTTCAAAAACAGGCCCAACAAAGCACCTATTTATACAATGTTATAATTATAGCCATGCTTTTCCCCAGAATGGACCAGAAAGCAATCGCTGATCCATATTGCAGTATCGTACGCATGCTCTCACAATATGGAGTTGTTAGTATAATTATGGCAGCTGTTTCATACCTGATACTGGGACAAGAATGAGAGGTCTGAGTTGGTTGTCAGGGGCTGTGACACCATGGATACGGACACATACGGGTTGAGCTCCTGTAAGCGAGATAAACTTGCCTCCGCTCTGCAGAAAAAAAATTTTTTTGATTAATATTATTTATATGGAATGGTTAACCTGCTGGTTCCCGTGGAAACATCGTCAGGTCTGAGGAAGAACTGTGATGATAGGTCAGAGAGGGTTGAGGGGGCGGGATCATGGATGACCACTGACTGTCAGTGTGTGTGGGGGGGGGTAGAGTATCATATACCGTACGTAGCGGGTATTTTTCATGAGATAAAGAATTCGTTGAATTTGAAGAGCGGAGATTTTCGTGAGTGAACATTTCGTTCGTTTCATTACGTCCACTGCATTGCATGCATTCCGATAAACTACGTCTATGTTTTTATGGGTAAATTTCGAGGTCAGCTTGCCGACAAAAATAACAAATTGTTTACCCCACAAACTATATGGTAGTACTGACTGTATGTGTGTGTGTGTGTGTGTGTGGGTGTGTGTGTGTGTGTGTGTGTGTGTGTGTACCTTCAGTCCAGCGAGGATAATGTTCTTTGCTGTAGGAAACAATGATATCGATGATATTGATAATGAATGAAATAGACAGGATCATGACCAACCTATCTCCACTCCAAGACCTCCCAGCCCACTCAGGAACACACTGGACTGTGCCATTTGATGCATTGCTCGGTCGCCAAGGACATAGCGTTGACGACTGTAGAGGATTAAACACATACAGGTCAAGTGTCATTAAACCAGGTTTCTACTTCAGTGCAGTGGTGTGTGGTGGGTATCGTGCATAGCAGCAAGACACACAGCTAGACTGTTAGAGACTACAGCTCACGAGGGAGCTAGAGAGCTGCTTACCTGTAAAGTGAGTCATCAATGATGTCCATCTCTTCATCCATTGCTTTAGCTTGATTCATAGTTTTTTGCTGGCATAATTGGGTAAAGGTTAACACTGCATTTTCATATTATTTTTTGCATTTAAGCTTCATACTACATTAACGATCCTTACCATTAATTTCTATTTCTAGGAGTAGTGCAATTGAAAGACGCAGCTAGCTCATTAAAAATAATCAATTATAATTATTGCTAACAGCTCCAATGTTCAGTTCAGTCTCTTGTTTAGATGAGGCTCTTGACAGCTGTTACAATGTAGCTGGCTGAGATCCCATAGATTTCCATGAGCTTGGCCCCTGGTCCGCCACTGCGAGGGATGCCAGTCACAAAGAGACGCTTGATCACTACTCCACTCTCCTCGCTCAGAGCACCAGCCACTGCCTCTCCAAGACCACCTGCACAAACACACACACATAGTTAGTCAAGGGAGAGAGTGGGCCTACCATACACACACATTGTTAGTCAAGGGAGAGAGTGGGCCTACCATACACACACTATGAGAGGGAGAGAGTGGGCCTACCATACACACACATAGTTAGCTAGTCAAGGGAGAGAGTGGGCCTACCATACACACACATAGTTAGCTAGTCAAGGGAGAGAGTGGGCCTACCATACACACACTATGAGAGGGAGAGAGTGGGCCTACCATACACACACATAGTTAGCTAGTCAAGGGAGAGAGAGGCTGCTCTCAAAGAGCATGGACATCAGGCCCAAGGTTAGTAGCCACACAATTACTAAAACTACCTATAGCAATTCTGTGCTACACACTACAAGAGCACTAGTTATAATTTCGAAAGTAAAAATAAAAAAGTAAAAGATAATAATTTTTTTTTATTATTATGAAAGTAAAGGTTTCTAACATACCCATACTCTATGAAGATAAATAGAACCACCACCCCAGGAAATCTCCGGGCATGGGTGTTCCTATTGGGATGCCTGGACTTCCTCGTGGACGTGAGCAGCAATTTTTCTTTCCCTTTGAGCATATGCCTCAGTTAGTCATGTACCTGCAGGTTTCTAACATAGAACAACCACCAGGTGTTGTGCCAACTGGACCTGGCCTCCAGAAGAGAGCAGTTGGAGAGTATCAGTATTATGCAGTAGATCCTTATCATGCTTAGAGGAAATAAGGGAGTGGTCTGGTCGGCCATGGGCACTCCACTCCATGATGCTAAATATGGCCGCGTGCAAGGCCCTTACTCCCACCATGCACCAGGAAGCAGTAAACCAAAGAATTTATCAGCGGCCATATTTAATCATTTTCGCCTCGAAAACTCCTTTTATAGTGAAAACACACCCCTTTTATCATTATTCACAATGTCTACGAACGCGCATGCGCTAGATTCATTGTGTCTGTTCAACTGCTTCCGCTACACAAAATTTAGGAGGAAAGAGACATTCTCCAAGTAAGATTGCCATTTTGGAAGAATTATTTATATCCAGTGGCTGCACAATGAAAAGGCCCACGATTCGACTCTCTACTGATGGCCTCAAAAAGGAAGCCGGTGGTAGCCAGCTCTGCTGGAAAGTAAGATAACAGGGGCTAGGAAACCCTTGATAATTCAAGGCTTTCCTACAATTATGCAATACAGGCAGAACAGTTTAGCTGTTATATTAACTGGTTTTACTGTCCTCCTGCGCAGTAAACAACTCCAGGTGGTCAACCTATAGCTAGAGATATATCCTGCCATTAAACAGCTAGAGGGGGCTATCGTAAACGCCGAGTCGTCAATCTGCCAAACCGGTACAATAAACGTCACTCACTGGCTGATGTAGCTGCATGTGCAAGCATGTTGTGACCTATCCTTTATTATAGTTTTGTGTCTTTTAAAAGCTGTGAAAAGTGAAAGGTGGCTGTGCTCGAACTAGGATCTATAGAGTAGAATACAATAATAAAAGAAGGAGCAAATTAAAAGCTGGCTTGATAACAGGAAGAGGGTAAGCATGTACATGTGCAATCATACTCCTAGTGAAATATTACGTGGGTGGTAATTACTAGATAATAGAGCACAGCATGGCAACCAAGAAGTTTCACAGCCCGTGGAAGGTGGCGTGCTCGAATGTCTATTTGCAGATGGGTTAAGAAAGCCGACTAGACAGGCGTGTGCTCTAAGCAAGTCACCCGAGAAGCAAATGAAGACTAATTATTAATGATAAATCACTTAGTTCAAGGAACTAAATTAAAAGAGGTGAGGCATGCAACCTTCACCAGAGACCTTTTTCAAAAATATATCCACAAAATGTGTGGTGGTGTAAAAATATATGCGAGCATAAAATATTACGTTTTGGGCAATTTTAAGGCCACAAAAACGTTATCCATGTGCATGCAGTGACTACAATTGAGGAGGCATGCTGCCACTTAGGGCACTTGTCGGTCCAATTTCAATAGTAGCCTCGAGACAGAGGTTAGGGGGGCGGCCTGGACGGGTGTCTTTCTCGACATAATAAATATTAATGCTAACAACTGAACTCACACTTGCTACTATATAGAACAATGCACACAAGAGATTGACCCCTCACCGGTGTCGTCGGGGTGGCGTGGCAGTGGCGGCCTGAGTTTTCTTCTGTGGCTACCGTATATTGTGCATCTAACAACTGAACTAGCAAGGTAAGGTTCTGTAAGACCTATATACCCATGCAGACATAATGCAATGCAGGAATGTTTGCCCTAACGTGCTCAGAGCTGATTGAGGAGGCATGCTGCCACTTAGGGCTCACACTAACAAGAGTAAATAAGAATCAGACCATAGCCATGCCACCTAAACACAGCCCCACCTGTGTGGCTGTGTTGGACCAGCTATATAGATCGGGCATGAGTATACATTATATGTTTTAAACAATTAGATCTGGCCTTGGCGTCTACCAAATAATTTGTTGTCCTACTTTCCTGTCTTTTTTCTTTAACAATGACACATGTAACAAACTATTCGACTAAAAAATCTAGCCGTAACGTAAATAAATATTAGTAATGAAGGAATAATAATTATGGCAAGGTAAGCATGTACAATCCTCTTCTGCTGTGTAGCAGGCTATGATGCTAGTCGGCATATATATAGGCGACCAGCAGCATGTATGTACAAATCGCCATAGGTGAGTGTCAGTGGCGTAGACAGAGCTCGAGGGGGACTGACGGGGCAACGGGGCGTAGGCAGAATCTGATATGGCATATTGATATAATTATTGTTACAGGAAGAAACGATTCTAATCAAAGACAGGAAGAAACGATTCTAATCAAAGACAGGAAAGTAGGACAACAAATTATAGCTAAGATAATATGGGTGCTCCACGACACAAAGTTGCTCTTCTAGAGTAGACGATGCTGCCAGCACTCTTACTATCTTCAAGGGCAAGTTCACATTTTTGAGGAGGACAGAGACAATCTCATCAAAGCCAAGGAAGTTCTGGAGCTAGCTGACCCTGGCCTGGTCAGTGGCGGGGATGACCGTGTCAGCTCTGGAGCACACTCATCATAAACTTGCTTGCCTCGATGCAGAACAACATTTTTTATGGCTCTATTGTCAGTAATGTGTTATATGCATTGACATTTCCATGCTGGAGTAGCTCACAGTCCTTGCAATTACATGACATGTACGATCCGTTTGTATAATAACCAACACACACAATCACACACACAGTCTCCAGTTGAAGGCCCAAATGGAAGAGATGGACTGGCTGGAATAAAGTATTCCTCCACCCATTACATGAGATGGGGCTTGATGAAACACAGCCCAAAGGCAATTTTGTTCCTGGGCGGGATGAGGGACGCGAAATCCGAGAACATTCCAGAAGCGTGTAAAGTCACTGTAAGGACCTACTGACAGAACAGTTACCCTCCCTCCAGACAGCGAGAAAACCACCAATAGGTGAGACTTAGTTATAGAAGCATGTGCAGAGCTGAACTGCACTTGTGTAGTGACCTAGCCCTAGGTGCTGGTATGTATTCCTCCACCCATTACTTGTATATGTTAGCAATGTAACATTCTTGTACTTGCAGTCAAAAGTAAAATACAAGCAGGTGTTTTACTACTATACCTCCCCACATCACATTCTTATCAAAAGTCACTCATGCATTTGTCCTGATGAATCGCTATACTAACAAACACAAAAATGTGTTTGAGAATTTGAAATTGACTTTAGCCTAGCCTTAGGCAACTCACAGGAAAATAGTGATACACACTTTTAGTACAATACTTGTGTGTGTGTGTTAATGTGTGTTTGTGCTTCTTGACCACTGCAGAGGAAAGCCCGAGAAAATGTACCGAGGGTGGTAGGTGTTGAGTTTAGGTGGAAACCATCACCATGCATGCAAGCTCATGCGTTTAGTATAATTATATGTAGTATAATAACCAACACACACAATCACACACACAGTCTCCAGTTGAAGGCCCAAGTGGAAGAGATGGACTGGCTGGATAACCGGAATAAAGTATTCCTCCACCCATTACATGAGATGGGGCTTGATGAAACACAGCCCAAAGGCAATTTTGTTCCTGGGCGGGATGAGGGACGCGAAATCCGAGAACATTCCAGAAGCGTGTAAGTTACTATATATTATTACATCATTCTTTATCCCTTCATGTACTTTTTATTGAACACACCTGAAACAACACACTCCTCTTAACACACTTATTGTGTTAAATCAACGCGTGCAAATTTCAACACACTCAAAGGTGTGTTGAAATTTGGGACATCCATTTAACACACTCTAATGTGTTGTTTCGCATACTGTTTTTCTGTGTACTAACCCCCAATCCTGTGTACAACCTGCTGGTTGTACTAATACCCCAAGCTGCTTATTATCCAAAACAGTTGCATAGAGTAGCATCTGTTTTGTTTCACCTGATAACCCATAGCTCAGCCTGTTCATTTCTTGAGGTGATTGAGAGATCTAATCCATTCCTTCATTGAAACGCATCCAGTCTGGTCTGATGTTCTGCAAGAGCTCCATATGTGTGTGCATGGGAATAGAAAGTCATCAGATGAAAGGACACTGTAGTGTTCAATGCTGTTAACAGGTGCAGGCATGCATGGACTATAATACTATTCATGCACTCCTGACTACACTTTAATACAGACAATAATTCCCTTACAAGACAGCACATAGGCAAAGAGAATGCACAGACCACTATGGTAAACAAACCACATACATAAGACACTACCTTTTCACAACTGAACTCACCTCACATCTGGATTAGGGTCTCTGGACACTACAGAGTTTAGGACTGTATGGGATGGAATAATAGAAGTCATTATTTGTTCGGAAGATTTCTCACTATACATGCATGCACAACTATATCAACATACATTGAATTTAAGGAACCCAATATATAGAATGGTACAATTACATGCACTGCATGCATGCATGGATCCATGAAGTAGATACACATGTTGACTAGCTATAATTATAATATACGAGAATAGAATAGATCATTATTATTCCCTCACTTGAGCTACTGTTTCCTTCCAACTGCTCAGTATATACATCAGTGCAACGTCTGCCATACGCACACAGCATCCATACAGGAGTCTTAGTAGCCTCGATCCCAGGCCTCTCTTCGAGGCCTTGTGAAGGAGGCTAGGGTCTTAGTTGAAGAAATCTGTAAAACAATAGTTAAAATGATTGTGCAGAATGCAATGTATCAAAATCATACCATAAGCTTACACACAATATCAGCACAAAATTCCGGCACAATATAAGTACAACCACTTACCAGTCAGGTTAGCGAAGAGTTACTAGACGCCATTAGCTCCACTGCACTGACACGGTTCTTCTCCACCGCAAGGTTGACAATCAGATATACGCATGCGCTCGCAGAAACCAAAGGGGGGGTGGGGCTGGATAACCACCTTAGAAAGAGGGCGGCTACAATCGTAAAGAATCAAAAAAGTGCTTTAGTAAAAAGATGTCTTGCTTTAGTTTTGTCTCCTCTCTGTTTGGCGGAGGAGAGCGCATCAATGGCCAGAGCTACTCTGTTGTTAGGAGGATAGGGGAAGGAGGTAGGCATAAACCTGTGCCAAGCAAGACTATAAATATAATTAAACCTGTGTATTTAATATACAGGTTTCTCTTATGTTGATCTGGTACACAGAGATGGACATTCGTATGCCCTGGTGAGTGGCTTGATCGACCCTGAGCACACACTTGTTATCGATTATCCGATTATCCATATTATATATTTTTCTGTAGAAGAGAATATTAATACAACTGCCTGAGCAACGGGAGGCCGCCCAGAATGAGATCAGAGCACACACGCAAGTGGACCACCCTAATGTTGTACACCTGGTGGACTCAGAGATCAGAGATGTATCTCAGAGGACCAGTAACTGCATTGGAATCGCCTTTCTCCTCTTCCCTTATTATCAAGTCAGTGGATAGTTTACATTATTTTATTTTGGTTGGTAGTGTTTGTTTTATATATTTATAGTTTTAGTGCTAAATATTAGTCAAAAAATGAGTACAATAAAGCTGAGCTAGGAGTGTTTTCTAACGATTATAAAGGTAGACAATCATATAGCTAGTTCCCGTAAGCCTCAACTGTGTGGTCACTGACTAACTGTTGATTGCCTCCTCACAGAACGGAACGTTACAAGACTTGATGGAGTATGTACACAATGTGGGTGTGCCCTTGGAGGAGCGGAGGATTGGGCAGCTGTTTCTCTCCGTGTGTCAAGGACTTAAGGCCCTCCATAACTGTCAGGGTGGACCTATTGCTCATAGGGATATTAAGGTATCAAATTAGAAGATATACGATATTAACTTCAAGTGTACTATGAGGTATCCACTATTAGAATTATAGTTACGTACGTAATACAACAAATTTCCGTAGCTAAAATTAACTGCTGAATAATTTCCTAACCTCTTGTGTTTCAGTTTAATTATTCCCTACAGCCTGGTAACCTGCTGCTTAGCCACACTGGCAAAGAGCTGGTTGTCATGGACCTGGGGAGCACTGCACCCGCACAGTGTGTCATCTCCAACAGGTGACTGACTGACTTACTATTGACTAACGTACCTCATAAAATTTCAATTTTGGGTGATTAGTTTCAACCGAATTTCCCTTTTATCAGATAGGAACTAAACACCGAGGCTAGTGAGTCTTTGTAGGTAGCTGTTACTATTGTGTTTATGGCTGCTCTTTTTGTTCATTTTAGGAGAGAAGCGTTAGCACTTCAGGAACACTGTGCACAGACCTGTACTGCACACTATAGGTACGTGCTTATAACATCTTTTGTACTAATCTTTAATACCTAGTGGTGTGAATTCCTACGTATTTTACGTTCTCTTATTCTCCCCCTCAGGGCGCCTGAACTGTTTGAAGTGCCCTCCAATTGTACGATCACAGCCAAGACAGATGTGTGGTCACTAGGCTGCTCTCTCTATGCCGCTGCCTTTGGTAATAGTCCGTGTGATGGCTCCGCCCTTTCCGCTATGAGTGGACGAATCACCTTCCCCAGAGAACAGTACGTTGATTTTATCAAATTTCCTGTGTTTCACATCCTAATTGATTGTCTATGTATCGATATCTCATGACCTATGTACATAATTTACCCCCCACCCACTCACACACACACACAGTTCGTACTCTGAGGAGTTTTGTGAGCTGGTGGTGTGTGTGTTGAGTGTGGACCCAGACAGCCGGCCGAGTGTCACGGAGGTGGAGGACAGACTCACCACCCTCCTACAACAAGTTGAAGAAGAGGACTGAAAACATTCATCCTTATTACACTACATGGTCCCCCCTTCATTTTGTACACATCTTATTTATTTTCTATAATTTGTTTTATGTTCTCTCACCTATTATATAGTTCTGCTAAAAATGTAATAATTATTAATAAGATATTGATTTATAGAGCTAGGGTGGCATCATTTTAGTCAAAGGCAGACAAAATATTTATATCAATGAGCATTTGAGACAGCACACAAAAAAGTAATAATTTACAATTTTTTATTGTGTTCACTAAAAGAGTTATCTGCCAGTCTTTCACTTTTAGTTTCACTTTGCTCGACATCAGACGAATGTATCTTAATCTTTCTCAGAGTCTCAAATTCGTCTGGCAGGCCAGGCTGTGTTGAGAATAGAGCAGGGGTCTGGTACACCCAGGGAGGGGGGAAGTTGGGAGACTGGCCACCAACTGGCGAGATTATTAGACCGTTATCAGGGTCAATCACATTGCCAAACTCATCCGTCTCGGTGAACAGTAGTGTTCTTGAGCTTCGTGACATACCTGCGAACAACAGAGATTAAAGGCACAGTACATACTGCTCAGCAAATAAAGTGGTTATACTCCAATGTTAGTAATGAGCATGGCTCCATGAGCGTTAAGTGAAGCGGCCATAACTTGGTCCAATTACATTAATTTAACTGAAAGCTTACACTATAATTATAATACAATGTTTTGCCCCTGGCTTACTTCCAATGGCCTGAGGGCCTCCGTAGTGCTTGAACTTGGGGACAAAGAACAATGAGAAGGACATCACGATCACCAAGAGTACAGAGCCAGCCTGCACCTTAGAGGGATTATATTGCGCAACAAGAGCTTGAAATTTCCTCAGCTGCGCCATCAGTGAAACATTTTTTTGCTTCAAACAGTCTACTTCTCTCTTGAGTTCTCTGTTACGGCCTGTGCAAATCTTGACTCTATCTTCTAGCCCATCAACGTACTCCTTTTTTCGCTTTCTGCTTTCTTGTGCTGAAATTTTATTCTTGATTTTTCGTCTGACCCTCTTTAGATGCTTCTGCTCAGCCTGCAAAAAGATCATGTGGACCCTTCAACCACAAAATACAAGTCCCAAATAACATTGTTCAAAAACAAATTACAGTTGGGATTTTGTTTGGAATCAAGATAAGAATAGAATGCAAAAATTTAAAGTCACACCTTTGTGAGGGGCACGTCAGTAGGGAGACTGATGCCTTCTTCTACCAGTAGCTTCTTTTCCTCCTCAGTGAGTAAGAGAGTGTGTGCCTTCATATCCGACACACTCCAGTCAGGGGACGCTTCTTCCTGTCTCCTGTCCAGTTCCGGTGTCGTTGTCATGTAATCTGTATCATACCATAGTTACATACAACTTATATCAATCATGATTGTTCACTTACCCACATCTATCTTGATCTCTGACGATGTTAGGTCGGCTTTGTTGGAACCACCCGACAGCTGGTCAACCCCTGTCATTAAATCATCCAGTGTCGGCTCGGACATGCCCATTGATGAAGAAAATGGCTGCATCATATAAGGAGACGGAGAGCTAGTCACAGGAGAGTACCCCAGACCATCAGAGCCACTAGTCAGACTAGCAGGGGAGTTGGCTTGGTTCGTGTATGAAGGACTGTTTCCCGTGGATACATCGCTCGTTAGTGGTGAGGTGGGGACGTTCAGTATGTCAAAATCGAAATTCAATGAAGGCTCTGTAGTACCAGCGCCGTTTGCATTTGCAGACTCCAGCAGTGATGTCAGTAGATCATCCTAGAAATGGATATTACTGTATATATGTTGTTGCAGTGGTGGATGCGTTGCACCGTACGCATACACAGTCTACGTACACACTGGTGATATTTCTGTGCTATTAAACTACTGCTGTATGATGTCTCCAAGTCAATATACAGTGTATATCAGAGTAGTATGACCCACCTCTGGTCCTAGTAGCTGTTGCAGGAAAGCCTCATCATCAAGAAGTGCTCCAGACGGTGGGTTGTACAATGGTAGCTCCATAGCCATTTTTGAAAGGTTGTTTACTAACTAAGTTTACTGCTAAGCTGTGACTTTAGCTGGCTAGTTGGCTCTGATAGGTTGGAGCATTTGACGTGGCAGCAAAACAATTACAATGCAGATTACACAAGCTATTTTTAGGCAATTTGCGTTATAATCGGACAAATCCGTCAATAGTGGGTGTGTCAGCACAAGGGGATGTCCCTATGAACTAATGGATGACGTCACCTGTCTCTTGCTTCACAAAGTGGGCGTGAGCACTTTGTTGATGAATTTTCCAACACCTTCTCTTTTAATTTTATAATATTTAGTAGTGCCACCATTGACGCAACTAGCTAGCCGTGGGTGAGTTGTCGTCTTAGAGAAGAGCTAAACAGTGGATCAGCTTGCCTTGTTGTCTTTGCAGAGCATCTGGCATTTGGAGCTCCAGGACTAAAGTTCAAAGAGTTAATCATAATTATAAGCAGCAGAAGCAATCATGTCTGGGTGAGGATCTGTTCCATGTATCTATGCAGATCATTACTGTACACACACTAGACCTATAATTCATCTCTCTGCTTGTTGTTACACCGGTAGTGCGTGTAAACTCTTAACATAACTTATCACAGCCTGGGATTATCACAGCATGCATACGTTATACGGTCACACTAACAGTATGTATAGTATTAATTTTAATGATACCACATTACAGAGAGAGAGCCGTGTTCTCCACTCAAGCCCACGTGTTTGAGATTGATCCTCAAACAAAAAAGAAGTGGATACCGACTTCGTCCCACGCAGTCAAGGTTGCCTTCTATCATGACCCTAGCAGGAAGACATATAGAATCATCTCCATTGAGAGCAGCAAGGTCAGTAAAGTAATTACACACTTTATTCCGTTGAACTTTGCTTAAGTGTATAATTGTGTATTACTTTATGCAAAACGGCAAACGTTGCTTGTCAGTAGTGCAGTTGGTATTCTCAGTACATGCAGTTCCTTTGTTGTCTATGGTTATAATGATGAAGCTCTCAATGGCCACACAGGTGTCTATGGCATACACAGCTGTATAGATACTGCAAAAAATTCATGCTATTATAATAACGAATTCTAGTCATGTAATACAGTACCACCCTCAGGCTTGTCAGAGAAATTTAGAATTTAATCTAATTAATATAATTATGCACAGTGTGGTATGCACTTGACTAAGTGCCGCTTATAGAAAATGCTTTTTTGAGCGTTGTGTAGCGACTTGCATGATATTGCATGGGAACCTGTTGCTAAGTTGCAAATTGCAGTGTTGTCTATAGTATAGGACGTACTGGATGTAGGTGTTAGGCTATTGTGACTGGAATATGCAACGGTGGATTTTTTCGCATTACTAGGTGGATTTGGTATAGTTATTACTAATCCTGATACCAGCTGTTGAGGTAGAAAGTACAAACTTTCTATTGATTCCTTTAGTGTGGGTGGACGTATTATTATGATTATAGTAGGCTCTTCCTTGTGTGATACATACAGTACAAGCTTGTCAGAATGTACTCAATAAAAGATATGGTGTCAGTAATTAACTCCTATAGAATGGAACTTGCCCATCCAATTAATATACACACCATTGACTCAATGGAATCTGCTGCAGACCTACAGTGCTGTTTTGTCATCCATTATGTTTTGTTTGTCCTACTGATGTGGCCACTCTATTGTGTCGTAGTTAGGTGGATTGGTTATTCTGTTTGTGTGTTTTTGCTGAAGACACGACATTCAATAATATTATTATAGTCTGTTGTTTATTTGTTAGTGGCCTCACTGAGTTCTGAAGCAAATGTGGAGATAGGCAGTTATAAAGAGTGTGCTGATGGTATACCACTGTATGTGTGTTAGGCATAATTATAGATACTGTCTTACAATACACACACACACACACACACACACACACACACACACACACACACACACACACACACACACACACACACACACACACACACACACACACACACACACACACACACACACACACTCACACACACACACCCACACACACACACACACACACACACACACACACACACACACACACACACACACACACACACACACACACACACACACACACACACACACACTCACACACACACACCCACACACACACACACACACACACACACACACACACACACACACACACACACACACACACACACACCACCCACACACACAGGCACTGGTTAACAGCACCATTACTGCTAACATGAACTTCACCAAGACCTCCCCTAAGTTTGGCCAGTGGTCTGATCACAGAGCAAACACAGTCTATGGGTTGGGCTTCACTTCTGAAGATGACCTCGTTCTAGTAAGTATGTACCTGAACTATCACTTAAGTATCACTTTACAATGGAGTGTGCTCTGTACATGCATGGCTTGTCAAATCTCTAATGATCAATATTCTCTTTGCTCCAGTTTGTCGAGAAGTTCACTGAAGCTAAAGTAGCTGCTCGTGAGCTCATGAGAGAAAGACAGCAAGCCAACCAGAAAATGGCAGACAATGAGAAACCACAATCTCCTGCATCTTTTGGAGACAGCTCCCCCACATCTCCTTCCTCAAAATCACCGTCTGTTATCTCACCTCCTGCGTCCACCCCAGGGGGTACGATGAGTAGCCACACCCCCTTGTTAACTAGCCCACCCCCTGTGGTGTCAGTGACCCCCTCTAGACTCAGACCAGAGGATCCTACCGGCTCGGAGAGTGAGGGCAGCTCAGAGGAGAAGACACAGAGGTAAATGCATGATGCTGTTTTGGTGTGTAGATGCTGTAAAGTAGAAGTAAAATGGAAGTATAGGAAATGCATAGTGTTGTTTGTTGGTGCTGAAACTTAAATGTGTTTGCACGAAGTCCACATGTAATAAATTCCTATAGGCGGCTATTCTGTAGTCAAAATACACTCACACAGCTAGGATTGAACTTCAATTCTGTAGCTTCTTTATTAGAGTTAGATGATTGAGTGATGTTGTGCCCCCCCCTCCCCCTCTAGGAAAGTGAGTGATAGCGGCAGTGTAACGATGAACGGGAACGGGACTGGTAGTGTGAGCCCAAAGCTGATCGAGCCTATCGTAAAGCTGACCAATGGGCACTCAAAAGAAGTGGGTGTAGCACACACACACACACACACACACACACACGAGCGCTTGTAGTGCCCAAGTACATAGAAAGAAGCCTCCAAATTAAATTGTGGCTCTCAAAAATGCGTCTGCATCTTGGTGACAGTGGGTGTAACGCAGCTAATAGTCCGTGAAGTATTACCCTACACCCACCACTTTAAATGTTTATATTACCACTAACGAAGCTATTTCAATCATTGATTTCTGAGAATTCCCGACACTGGGATACCCTAGACTGCATGTACTGTCAGTAGCTCCCACCTGACTCTAGTGTGCTGTGCAGCACGTACACGTAGCAGCTGTGTGATCATGATTATTTAGTGATTTCTTGGATCAATATAGGTGTACTAAAGTGGACTAAGTGGTCCAATAACTTCTCTGGCTTGTTGTCCTACGCAGATGTGTGTCTTTGTTTTGATTGACTTATATACATATATACCATCTGTGTACAACTGTATGCTTTACACGCGCGCACACACACACACACACACACACACACACACACGCACACACATACACACACACACACACACACACACACACACACACACACACACACACGCACACACACACACACACACACACACACAGACTTCATCAGATGCTCAACTAGAGACAATAAAGTTGGAGAACAGTCGACTAAAAATGGCCCTTGCCACAAGGTAATATTTAGAGCAGCCTAAAATGACCTCATCCATCCTATTGATTGAAAGTAATCTAATTCCCTGGAAGTTAGTACTAATCATAGCACGCTTCCTGTAGGTACTGACAGCCATTGTTGGTATACAATAGTGACTCACTGAGTGTGTTAGCCCATATAGCTGCTCTACTGTGCACTTTGTTCCAGTCTAAATAATTATATCCAAGGATTCCGAAGTATCCAATTGTTTGTAAACACTGAATACTGTCAGTTCTGCTTTACACTATTATGCAATACCACCCATGTGCAATACCACCCATGTTTCCCCACCCCCCACATTGCCCACCCTCACATTTCCCACCCCACATTTCCCCGCCCCCACATTGCCCCACACCTTCACATTTCCCCACCCCCACAGTGCCACAAATGTCAAGAAATGGGAGAGTGAAATGACGACTCTCAAGAACAACAACGCCCGACTAACAGCTGCGCTAGAGGAGAGCACTCAGCACGTGGCCCAGTGGAAGACAATGTTGCAAAAATACAAGGAAGAGAATGACCAGTACAAAAGAAAAGTGAGCATAAATTCTTACTCTATGCTGGTCAATTCCTCTGATGATTGTACATGTGCGCCATGTAGCTACCAACCAGTACATGTATATTTAGTTAGTATATTTGCCCAGCCGGCCGATTATATTGGCATTTTCTGATTTTCTGAAGTGTACTTGCTTAACTCACAAATGTTGATTACGCTTGCAGATCCAAGAGTTGGAGCATGATAGGGACCAGGAGAGTGTCAATGCCGAGGGTCAGGAGGCTATAAAGAGAGAAAATGAAGAATTGAAAGAGGTTTTGTCAGCGGTGCAGATTGACCTGGAGAATAATATGGAGGTATAGGCACCATGGTTACTGTTGTATGATCATAGATTGAAGAGTTAGAGGGATAGGAAACGGAGTGTGCACGTGATGATTTTACATTGAATCTGCAGTGGAGCCTCAAAAATTATCCGCGTTACGAGGCTATTAAGCACATTTTTGCCGGGTAACTCCCAAAGCTGTGGAGCCTTGAGACATCATCTCTTTCAGCAATTTATAACACGCCTAGTCCATGAGCCACGTGTAGTACTTGCTAATGACTGACCACACCCAGTAAAAAGAGACTTTCGAACAAAGTTATATGTTCCCAAGGCTGTTTTAGAGCTATTGGAACATATAACGTGTAAGCGTGCTGGTTATGACTACTACAATAGGTGTATACCTTGAAATATAAGTGAGTTGCATGGACTAAGCACAGTTACTTGTAGTTTATTATGCACTGAGTGTAGAAATAGATATTGTTGTGATGGCCTCGATTAAACCGCAGCGTAGCGCGGATGTTACTCGAGATACCAACCGTTTCCTATCCCTCTAACTCTTCAATCTATGGTATGATTGAGCTTAGCAATTTAAAGTGTTGCTGCAGTTAACCTTATTTACTAGTGTACATAAATTATAATATAGTCTATTATTGTATTCTTGATACTGATCAATCGGCAACCCTCGATCCACTTTAGTTTCCATGTACTGTCCAATGTTCTGCGTGCTTGCTATCACCTGACTTAACGAATAATGGCAAATAATGGCCCTTTGGGCTTCTAAGTCACGCAAAAACGTCCTTGTAATGGTCTCTTACTTTTACTATAACGAATAATGGCATGTATATTATATTATACTGTCTCTGCAGGAGGTGGATAAGAACAAGACTGAGTTAGTCTCACTCGAGTTTCAACTCGAAGAATCAAGGTCTAAGCTACAGGTCAGTACATGCATGGTCCTGCTGCCTGTTAGCTAGCATGCACTTGTGAGTACATGTATGGAGGTTGCACACAAAATTATTTTTATTGTGCCATGAAAAATTAATGTGTTAGTTTATTATGAGAGGTTGTTAGCTAGTTGCTTAGTGATAATCACAGCTGTATACATCTCCATGCACACACACGCACAGGGGTATGAGGAAGAGAACCAAGGTTTAGTGGGACAGGTGTCCTTACTCGAGGATCAGCTCAAAATGGCGTCCGTTGCATCGCGGCGGAAGCTCACAGACGCTCAGAAAAAACAGTCACAGTTTGGCAGCAAGCTTGAAGAATTGTTGCAGCTTCACAGAGACATAGAGACTCACTTGAAAGTATGAACACACAACCAGAAGGACTATATGTCATTACAACTAACGCTTTTGCTCACTTCTTTTTTTCTCTGTGTATACAGTAGTTTTCTACTTATATATAATTATTATAGCTGTATATAGGACTGTTTTATTTGGCTTACATACAATGTATACTTCTTCCTTCATTTGTTTGTCCTCTATAGCTGTCATAAGCTGTCATAATGATGTAAAGTGCCCATGCAGTACCCACACACATGGCATCCGTTATTACTGCAATAATATTCATTATAATTATATAAATTATTGCCGCATGAATAACCACATTACACCATGGGATGTACTGAATACTACATGAACATAAAAAATTATTGTTTGATTATAATTATACAAACTTCTGTCACAGCCAAAGCAGCAGGACACAGTATATTATATAGTTCCTCTTAAGTTGCCCTTGTCTCCACACTCTCTCTCTCAATCCAATCACATCACTCAGTACGTCAGTCCTCGTCCTGTAGGGTGGCTTCACTGTGCAGCTGCTCCAGTGCCTGAGAGCATGCCTCAGGGTATTGGCTAGCCACAGCTGACTTAAGAGACCTGCACACGGAGGGGAGGGGGATTGCTTATGTACAAACAAATGCTGATCTAGCACACCATCATTATTGTAGCACTACCAAACAGCTAATAAAGCTATTAAAATCAGACGTTCCTATGGACAATCAAAGTTAGCTCCAGAAAACAGCCCATGCTCTTTTTAGAAAATGGACAAATTGGGCCCAAAACAATTAATTGTCGATTTAAGTACACGCTCTCTAACAGAAGCTTCACCTTATTCTCCTGAAAATGGAGTCCAGTTCCTTCTTCATGGTGACCAGTGTTTTGGTGGTCTGTCGTAGCTCCACGGACGTGTTGAAGTAACTGCGCTCTGATATTCTGTTCACACTCGCTAACTTCTCATTGGTGACCTCAAACACTGACATCCTGTACAGGGGATGATCGCGGGTACCGATAACTATAGGCCGATAGGATTAGTATAATGAATACTGTTAATACGAACTTCATGTGCTACTATAGTGGATGTCTTGTCTAGAGTATCTGTATCTAAGATAAATACACAGATCATGAGGCTTATACGGCACCGGACGTGGAAACACCCTAATTGTTCCTTTGCTAACCCGAACCCCTCCCTTCCACAATTACATCCGGTGCCGTATGGTCCAAATACACTACTAGCTAATATTAACACAGTTTGCTACTACATATAGTGAGTGTGCAGGCATACAACACAGTATACTTAATCGCTTGCTTACATGTGTGCTTGCTCATCCAGGACTGCAGATATGTTGTCATGATTCATCATACTCGGAAACCTGTCAATAAATGGATCACAGGTTCTCCCAGCTTCTGGTGGAGGACCCACTTGCTCAGGAGGGGGAATGGCCTCTTCTTGATCTTCTGGATCATGTTCAAGTCTTTGTGGAGCGGGAGGCTCCTCAAAAACAGAGTTTGCTTCAGTTGTAGTCATTTTGCTTTATAGACTGTGGACCACGCCCCTTACTCGAGAGGATATTCGGTGGTTTCCCTTCCAGTTAGAAGGGCGTGGTCTTGTTCTCTTAAAACTTTGCTGTACTGCGCATGCTCGTTCTTTTCTCTACAAGAAGAAGGTGAGTCCATGTGGTCGTGTGTTATGCTTAGAATCTGCTTTAATCTGTTTGTCTCTATACATAAGCATTTCTGTTTCTCACAATAACTAAATGATTTATGTGTATTTTGTGTGTTCACAGGGTCAGAGATGGGGAGGTACGCTATAGAGCCAGAGAATTCTAGTAAATGTAAGTTCCACTCTTCTGTAATGTGAATAGCTTTATATTAGTTCTGTCTCCGTACAGCGTGTAAGGCCCGGGGCGAGGACCTTCGTGTCCACTTTAAGAACACCCGGGAGGCGGCTCAGGCCATTAAGGGCATGCATCTGAAGAAGGCCTTGAGGTATCTGAACGACGTCCTTGAAAAGAAACAAATCATTCCATTTAGACGATTTAGTGGTGGCGTCGGAAGAAAAGCGCAGGTACTGTGACGATAGCTAGAGTATGTCTGGAGTTGTACGAGCACACACTTAAGCATTAATTATTTTAGAATCACACAAACTGCATGTTAATTTATCTGCACACAGGCAAAGAACTTCAAGACTCCTGGGTCCCAAGGTCGTTGGCCTAAGAAGAGTTGTGACTTTCTGATAGGGCTGCTCCGTAATGCTGAGAGCAATGCAGAGGTCAAGATGCTCAACACTGACGCACTTGTCATAGAGCACATCCAGGTCAACAGAGCCGCCAAACTAAGGAGAAGGACGTACAGAGCACATGGCAGAATTAACCGTAAGATTTTAGCATCGTTTCCCATTTACCGTATTACTAGAATATTTTGCTGGTAAAAGACCTTTGCGAATGAGCCAAATCAGCAGAAAATTTGACCCTTTGTGATCTAACTATTGTGTTCTGGCAAGGATTGTGTGTATTTACTAGTAATAATTTAGGTTTTGCGGATTTTATTGTTGTGAATTGATCAACCCTCGCAAAATTCGCAAATGTTTGATTCTCGCAAAAGTAATATGGTAACAAATCCTTGGTTGTAGACTCATGCTATTTTATTTCAGGGTTTTCTTCTACTAACTTATAAATATTATTGGTTAGTTATTAGTTACCTTCTTTTCATACAGCCTTCATGACGTCTCCTTGTCATATCGAGATGTTTCTAATGGAGAAGGATGAAGCCATCCCTAAAGGAGAGGACGACACTACTCAGAAAAAGAAGGTCTCACAGAAAAAGCTGAAGAGGCAAAAGTTAAAGGCAGCTATGTCCGGAGGGGTGGACTAACTCAGACACTCAGAGATCTTGATTGTGTTATGCATTGTTTTGAAATGATGAGAAAATTGTGCAATTACAATCTTCAGGTTCTGGTCGTTAATGATGAAAGTGTGAATTAATGGCAAAATACTGCGATTTGATTGGTGAACGTGTCTACGTCTAGTCTAAGCCCCCACATGGTTTTATACTGAAGTGATCCTGTCTAGTCTGGACTCCTGTCTTCATTTATCCTCTAACCTAGCTCCTGATACACAGCTACCATGACTGCTCGCTTGCTGCTGGGGTCCCTACTGCTAGTGGCCATTGCAATGGCTCAAGACAGTGATGTTATCGAGCTGGGTGATGATAACTTTACAGAAAAAACTAAAGATGTTGACATGATGTTGATAGAGTTCTTTGCTCCATGGTAAGCAGTCACTAAGCTCTGTAAAGAATCGAAATAATAATACACATGTGCATATACTAGTAATAATCAAGGTTGCATCGTGCTCAATGTTTTGTCGTATCTGTACCTTGTAGGTGTGGTCACTGCAAACGCCTGGCTCCAGAGTACGAGAAGGCGGCTACACAGCTGTTGAACAGCGACCCTCCCGTACCCATCGCCAAAATGGACTGTACTGAGAGGGGCAAGGCCACCTGCTCCAAGTACGGTGTGTCCGGTTACCCAACTCTCAAGATTTTCAGGAATGGAGAGTTTAGCTCTGATTACCAAGGTCCACGCACGGCAGGTGAGTCTTTACATTATTCTATATCAACTAGCTCATGATGATGATTCTGTGTGTGTGTGTGTGTGTGTGTGTACACAGATGGAATCGTGTCGACCATGTCCAAGCAGGCTGGTCCCAGTGCAGTGGAAGTGACTAGTGCTGACCAGCTCAAGGCTAAGCTGGAGAAGTATAATGACCACTGCATTGTTGGTGAGTGTGTGGAGGAAGTTGTGTTTGCCTCAGGGAAGAAAGAATGAATATGATTTCGGTCTTTTAACACTATAATAGCTACTTAACAACATTGTCCATCACTCCAGGTTTCTTTTCCGACGGTGGTAATGAAGTAGCCAAGGCATTCCACAAAGCTGCCGATTCAGAGAGAGAAACTTTCAAGTTTGTGTTCACCGTGGATGCTGACACAGCAGCGGAGTACGGCTACAATGAGTGAGTGTGCTTGTATCAGTGTGGTGCTTATATCAGTGTGGTGCTTATATCAGTGTAATTATCGCTGCTCTCTTTCCACCAGTCAAATTGTGATCTTCCAGCCTGTCAAGATGATCACCAAGATGGAGCCTTCTCAACTGGCTTATGACGGAGATGCTAATTCTAAAGCTATTATAGAATTCGTCAAGGCAAATTTGTGAGTCTGTAATATTAATATATCAATCCTCTATCTCTGATAAAGTACCTTAACTTGTCATAAACGTACTTCAATTGTATGTGTGTGTGGTACGTGTATACCTGTGCCAGAATCTAATGTACTTAAATGGTGATTTTCCTAGCACAAGGATTCTTGCTGTTATCTGGTTTTGTTCTCCCCTCCAGTATGGGCCTGGCTGGTCTTCGCACTACTGACAATGCTGTGCTCTTTGAGAAGCCTCTAGTGGTAGTTTACTTTGACATTGACTATGAGCGTAATCCCAAGGGAAGCAACTACTGGAGAAACAGGTACATAAACACACTAGCAATCTCCTTCCATAAACAACGAGGCAGTACATCAATTTTATAGCCAACTTCCTATACATTAATTATTCAATTAACTTGCGTGAAGTGTAGAATATTGTTTGCCTGTTGAATGTATGGTTGAGACGGTTTTTCTTTCCTGTCCAGAGTGATCAAAGTTGCCAAAGAGTTTCCCGATATCAACTTCTGTGTGTCTGATAAGACTGCCTTCAATAAGGAGCTCACTGACTTGGGCCAGAGCAGCGAGGCAGCTGTTGCCGCTGGTATCTATGACAACAGCGGAAAGTATTCTATGGAAACAGACTTCAGGTAGGTTAAATCTAATATTCGTGGTCTGTACTTTCGTTTCCTTGATGTCCTAAGATGTACGTACTTCGTTGCTCACAGTTAAAAAAAACTGATGTTGATATTGATTTTGTAACAATTGTCGACCTGTTTCCTTGTGCAGTGTTGACAACCTGCGCCAGTTTGTGGAACAGTACAATGCTGGTGAGCTGGAGCTCTACATCAAGTCAGAGCCAGTACCTGAGGACAACAATGGACCTGTCACTGTAAGCCCTGTGTGGTAGCTAGTAGCAATGGTTGTACATAGGGGCTGGTGTCACTGTAAGCCCTGTGTGGTAGCTAGTAGCAGTGGTTGTACATAGGTGCTTGTTGTACTATACTACTGGCAGGTTTCTGTGCTAATCTGTGTGGTGTTATGGCTGAATACATGTACTGTGTTTGCTTGTATTGTTCTATTTAGCTCTTGTGTACGCTAATTGAGGAACAGAATGCCATTTATTGCTATTCAATTATCCCCACAGGTTGTTGTTGGAAAGAATTTTGATGAGATCGTAAACGATGACACTAAAGATGTTCTGATTGAGTTCTATGCTCCATGGTGTGGTCACTGCAAGTCTCTGGCCCCCATTTACGAAGAGTTGGGAGAGAAGGTGTGTGGCAGTGTAGTGGTGGTTGTGGTGTTGATGTTTCTAAATGTGTTTTGCAGTTGATGGATGATCCCAATATTGTGATAGCCAAGTGTGATGCCACTGCTAATGATCTCCCTCCTTCCTACGAAGTCAGGGGGTGAGCTTGTACACACGCCCACTCCCCTCACACACACACACACTCCCCCCATACACACACATACACACACACAGATTTCCAACGCTCTTTTGGGTACCAGCTGGAAAGAAAGACAGTCCTGTGAAGTATGAGGTCTGTATACAATTATGCATTTGTCAATAATTAATGGTCGATAGTAAAAATGTTATGGTGTGTCTACTACATTCTGTAATCCCAAACTAATGCGTGCAGGGAGGTCGCGAAGTAGCTGACTTTATCAAGTACATCAAAGACAACGCCACCAACCCTCCCATCATTGCTGGAGAAAAGGACAAAAAGAATTCCAAAAAGTCGAAGAAAGAACTATGAACAATACTATAGATTTAGGAATCATAACTGTTAGGAGAAAATAATGTTTAGAGCTTTATGATGATGTGAAGTGCAAGTTATCTATCTTTAACTATATTCATGAGTACGAGTGTGCCTACATTGGATCATGATGATTGGATGCAGCTGAATTATGCTATGAAATTCTAATTAGAATGCTGAGCTAGCTAGCCAGCTATACACTAAGCTGCATTGCATGAGGTGTCCATCAAAGAAGCAAGCTCAAAGAAATGCAGAGTCACGATATCCGCCGGTTGGTGGAGAAAGAGGGCAAAAGCGCACGCAACCTTGTGGCTTGGTCGGTACCTATCGCAGACATTACTGCCCCCGGCCATGAAAGCAACGACGGTTTCCAACAGGTCACCAAAAGAACTAGGAGAAGCAGACAGCGTGCAAGACCCAAGCCCAGAGGTTATCAGGACACAAGCAGGAGGCCGACTCACCCCTCCAGAACACCCAGTGTAGTAGTGCCGAGTACAAACCGTGGCCCGAGAGTGAGTGAGGAAGTGTGCGTGGTGGTGGCCGAACACTATTCCAATATTCACGCTAAGCAGAGAAATCGACAAACAAAATCGCCGAAGATTGATTTGCACGCTCGCTACTGGTCATACCTGTTTGACAACCTCCATCGAGCGGTGGACGAGCTCTACGCCACCTGTGAGGCAGACGAGAGTCCAATAGAGTGTCAGGTGACATGTCATTCTGAGTTTAAATTATCAGAAATACTAATTATCTTCACACACACCTCCAATTATTTTCGTTACCATAGTTCCCATTATTTATGCTTTGTTAATAAGATAACGTTATCACGCTACACTAGTGTGTGTTTATCAATCATCTTGTACATGTACATGACGTGTGCCATGCTCTACCGCACATGCAGGAGGTAATAATGACTCTGGAACTGTGTCAGAAAGACTTCGAAGCACTCATCCGAAGATTCCAACTCTTTGAGCAGCAACAACTACAGCCAAAGTACGTCCGTCCAGTTAGTGGTACATTTGTAGCCCTAAGCTGCTAACCACTGTATAGCGGGTATATTTCGAGAATATAAACTTTCACGGAAATACTGTTAGTTCATTCGCTTTTGCGGAATAGCAGCTTTTGCAGACTTAAAGATAATTTATAGGTATAATTATGTTTGCGGTACATGCTTGATCAGCAAAAACTGCGAACATTTATACCCTCCGGCTCGAAATATACCCGCTATACGGTAGTCAGTGCAGTTAGTTACATGAATATTTTCGTAAGTAAAATTGAAATGTGTTTTCTGTGTGTGCAGGCGTTCCAATCTAGCATGGGAAGTTCGCAAAACTACCTCCCCCATTAAATTGTCCTCGAGGCGTTCGCTTTCACCGTCTGCATCCTCAGCACACCGTCACTACCCACACAAAGATCACACAGTCACACCCTCACATCATCACCCCGACGCCCTCGCACAAAGCCAGCCGTCTGAACCAAATGAATCTCTTCCTCTCACTAACATCAAGCAATCAAATGACACTACTAAAAAGGACCACCCAGTTTCCAACTTAGACAAACCTGTTCTTCAAGCTACCAAATCGACCATCAACAATAGAAGTATTGCAAACACAGCATCTATAGACACTGACACCCACCCTAAACCCATCATCCTATCCAGACCCTCCTCTGCAAGAAGCCTGGATTTTAGCAGCTGTTCTTGCGAGGGAAGAGTTGACGCTCCCTCGCTGCTTAGAAGAAGTAAAAGTCACGGGAAAGCCGATTCTGCGACAAAGACGACCGGAGATGGACTCACATGGGCTGATAGAGTGAGTGGACGAACCAAACCAATCATGAGAGTAAAGAGCTCTGCATCAGACAGTGGCAGTGTTGTACCACCAGCACCAGAGACGGTCCTCAAGGCCACGGAGGAGGATGCAGAGGAAGGATGGGAGAAGGTGACTCGGTTTCGTAGTAAAAGTGCTTGCTCTGGTTCAAAATCCACACATAACGGACATCACAAACACAAGCTCAAGAACAGAACTAGTAAACTGAGCTCAAAAAATCGCAGTAAAAGCAACTCGAGTAGTCGCAGTGAGAGCTCCAATAGCCACAGTGGATCATCATCTATTGAGCCGTTAACTCCAGTGTTTGATGAACTTGTCGTGATACCGGCTGAGAGCAAGCCCCTGGAAGTGGAGACTGTTATATCATCTGTCAGGGTTGAGACTGGTGGGGATAAGGAGGAGGGAAGAGTGACGTTGAAGGAGCTAGCTGCAGCGGAGGAGGTCGTCATGGAGGAAGAAAAGAAGGAAATAGAAGTACCTACATCAAACAGCGAGGTGAGTTGTACACGTATATCTACATAACCTTTTTGAATTTACGTGAATTAAATGTTAAGTATGTTCTTGTCTACATACTGAGCTTATTGTAGCCAGAAAAAGATTTCACATACAGTATTTAACTCCTTGTCCGTTAGGCTTGGACATGGAGTGATGTAATGGCCGACTACGAGGCTGGTGAGAGTTATCGACAGGAGGTGTCTTGGGCAGACCGTTGTGACTCTTCCCCCGAGGCCCTCTCTGATATCACCCGTTCACCAGGAAGGGCCATTCACCTGCATCAACGTCTGTCATCACCATCTAGGAGAAGGTGGCTGTGCCTAGATCAGCGATTTATTTCGGGCCCAAATATCGTATTACTAGAATTTTGCGAGCATTAAACATTTGCAAACTTTGTGATGGTTGATCAAATAAAATCCGCAAACCCTAAATTATTACTAGTAAACACACGATCCTTGCCAGAACGCAATAGTTAGATCGCAAAGGGTGGTGATTCGCTTTACCCGCAAAATATTCTAGTAATACGATATTTAGAAAAAAGCGTTTCGAAGCCTTTTTGTGGTTTCGCCTTTTGTAGCCCTTTGAAATGCCTAGTACACTGTAAGCAACTGTTTGAACAACCAATTAGTTACGTTCTGGTGATCCAATGTCTATGATATTGAACCCCCCCCCCTCTTAGACTAGAGGATGTTGAAGAGTCACGCAGGATGTCCCAGGAGAAACAGGAAAAGGCGGAGCAGCATCGCTACAGACTTCAAGAGGAGAGGACACAGAAATATAAAATGGCCTCAGACAAGGTACAGTACCCAGTATATGTTTTCGTCATTAGTGGCCCCACCCACTTCCGTAGCTAGCAAGAATTACAATTTCTTCCAGCTGAAGATTTTGCCACAATAATCGTTTTCATAAGCAATCTGCCCAATTGCAAATGGTTTGGTAGACTTTACTAATTATTGTTTTTGGCAAGTGAAACATTCCAAGCTGCTCTACACTATACCAGGTTCGTGGGGTCAGGGAGAGCCGTGATGCCAAGATACGTCTGCAAAGAAACGCATTGGAAGGAAAACTACAGAGAGCCGAGATGCTGAGAGAGTCACACTTGCAGGAGATTGTACGCAAGGCTCAGGAGGAGGACGCAAAGGTACGGAAGAGGATTGTAACGGTACTATATACAAGTCTGTACTCTCTACAGGTCAGTGAGATCTCCTTCATCAACACACTGGGGGCACAGAACAAGAAAATGGAGGTGTTGGAGAGACATGAGGTACACAGAGCACGACTCCAGGAGCTCCAGGATGAGAGGCAACGGAAGAGGGTGGAGCAACTGGCCAAGGAGGAGGCAGCAATGGAACGCAGGAGGATGCTCGAGTCAGAGCGTGTGGCTAAACTTATGGAACAAGAGGTATAATAAATATACGTACAAGTACTGGATAATTATGATCCCTAGATCCCTGTCACACTTACATTACACTAATGTACGCTGTGTACTATAATGTCAGGTGCGTAGGAAGGAACAAGAGGCCAAGATAGATCAGATGAAACAAGATAGAGAGAGAGTGAGAGAAGATGTTGCCAGAGAAAAGGCCAGGTGAGCCACACTAATATCAGCTGTGTGTGTGTGTGGGTGTGTGTGTGTGTGGGTGTGGATACATGTACATGTTGCCTCAGGCTTACTGTGTGTATGTGTGTGTGTGTAGAGAGAGGGAGCGGAAGTTGGAGGCCAGGAATGCAGCCATTCAAACCTCAGTCGAAGAGCTGGAGAGGAAGATACAACAAAAGGTGATGTGTGTCCATGAAGAGTTCTGTAACTGCTTTTATTAGAGACCCAATTTACCCATCACCATTGAAATTGTTTAGACAATTAACGAAACACCTCCCCCCCCCCACACACACACTCAGCAATACGAGTCATCTCGTCGCTATGGGGAACAGTTGGAGCAGAAGAAGCTGGTAGCTGTGTCCGTGTCACGACACGCTTCAACAGACGATGCTCCGAGAGTGGAGGTGTACAAAAAGAAGAAGTGGTGCACTCTCTGTGATGTCGAGGTAAAGATTTGCATAATTTGCAGTATAATTTTTGTGAGCCTTCTCTCGATGCAATGTCCCGTAAATAAATGTAGAAATACTGCTACTGGTGATTGTATGATATATAATGTTGTGTGGGAGGGGGCGTGTGTGTGTGTTGTGTGAGTCTCTCCCTATGTGTAGATCATATCTGAAGTGTACCTTCTGGGTCACCTGCGTGGGAGGAAGCACCAGGAAGCTATTGCCTCTCTCCCCCCTGACCCTGATGATGAGGGGGCAGAACCTGAGACCCCTATAATCATCGAGGCTGACGAGGAACAGCAGCGACTGCCCGTGGAAAAACCAGAGGTGGTTGAAAGAATGAGGATGGGCAAGAAACGAGCCAAGAAGATCAGACATAGAATGGCTAGCAGGTGGGCATGTTAGTGTGGTGTTCTCACTTTTAACTAGACTTCAGGGAAATATACAGTGATATCATTGTGATGTGTACGGTATATATGGTTTATATTGATGACATAATTATATTGCCTATTGGGACTTTGTTTTTCGGAAGTTGTGGTTAGCGTTGAATGCCAAGAGTTTACCGGCGGGTGCTGTCGTTAATGAGCCCCACCTCCTCTTGTGGTGTCTAGTTAACCAGACATAGTGCGTACGTGTACATTCCAGGCACACAAGATATGTCCTTTGTCTAACGTCCATAAAAATTATATTCTACTTTATTGTACTGTGTAGAGGTGTTGCTAGGTGATACACATTATGTGTGTATTGTATAGCAGGTTATTTTCATATGGTCCAAATGTAGAGCAGTAATCCGAAAATAAAACTGCAAAATAACTATTAGGTCATTCTGAGCTGTAGGAATATTTAGGATATGAAATAAGTTACGAACAATGTGCATGGATAGGATATTCCCCGCTATACGATATAATGATGTGCCCTGTGCAGACTGAAGGAGGACTCATGGCCAGGTGCAGCAGTATCGGCCATGCAGTGTAAGAGTAGGCCCAAGATGGTGCGATCCATCAAAGAGCTTAATCGACAATTAGACGCTGTCCAGACCCCCACATCTCACACACTCACGTGGGAGCCCTCACATGTTACACATATTGAGCGTTGCCTTGGTGACTTGTCTCGTTGCTTGTTGTCTGGTGGGGCTGATGATCGATTGTGTTTCTGTCAGCTAGGAGGACTCTCTGCTGTCCTGAGACTGTTCCTACTAACCATGATGGAGGGGAGTGGGAAGAAGAGACCATCAGACAAGTAAGGGGTAGCCCCTAGTCCCCACTGCTCATAATTAATGTCACTGATTTGATTTCTAGTACTGCTTTGATTTGACTGCCTGCCCAATGGGACCATATTGAGAAATGATGTTTTCCTAGCAATATTTCAGACTGTCTGTATTTATTATGACTATGTGTTATGCACGTACACACATAGTTGTTGTCACCGTACAAGTAATTAAAGCATCATGGGATGGTGTCTTCAGATATAATGGGCACATTCTAGACACACGGTTGTCGATTATTATTATTATTATCCCCACAGAGCTTTACAGTACGCTGTCAGCATCCTACAGAGCTCTTGTCCTGGTCACCGTGACAATTGCACTTATCTCGTCCTCTCAAACAAAATGGCGTCTCTCATTGACCTCTCTCTACAACTGCTCTCAGAGGTCTTCCCCAGTCATGAAGTAGGCGGGGCCTCACCAGGGTCAAAGGTGACGTCTCTATGTGGTGGTCTGCTGGGAATACTGGCTGGCATTATCAGCACCCTGGCTACCAATCCGAGGGAGGAACTGAGCCAACCAGTGCTCGACCTTATCAGGTATATTACATTAATAGTACGATGAACACTAGTACATGGGCTCTTTAGTGCTGGTTGGCGGGTGATTTTTTACCTGCTTGAACATTTTTGTCACCTGTCCTATTAATTTTACCCACTTGTGCTAGATCCTGTAACACTATCTATTATCAGGTACTCAGGTATTGTATATAGTTCCCTAGCCTCGACTCCAGCCCCTTCAATAGCCTGGAGTCGAGGCTAATAGTTCCCTTGCTTTTGAACAGTCTCAACACACATGTGCACTTCTATTGATTCTTTGCACAGACTCAGTCATTCTTCCCAACCCTGTAGTGCAGATTGTATCACAGACTCTAGGCCTGTGTCCATTAACTGTGCATGGTTGTATCACAGACTCTAGGCCTGTGTCCATTAACTGTGCATGGTTGTATCACAGACTCTAGGCCTGTGTCCATTAACTGTGCATGGTTGTATCACAGACTCTAGGCCTGTGTCCATTAACTGTGCATGGTTGTATCACAGACTCTAGGCCTGTGTCCATTAACTGTGCATGGTTGTATCACAGACTCTAGGCCTGTGTCCATTAACTGTGCATGGTTGTATCACAGACTCTAGGCCTGTGTCCATTAACTGTGCATGGTTGTATCACAGACTCTAGGCCTGTGTCCATTAACTGTGCATGGTTGTATCACAGACTCTAGGCCTGTGTCCATTAACTGTGCATTGTTCATGAAAGTCTTTTTTCCATGTTTGTAAATCATACAATGTCTCTAAAAATACCTTTTCCTACTATTCACACGCGGACAATATTTCCATGCCTTTGATCCACCCCCTTCAATCACCGCCACCAGCCAACACATTGCTACGGTAACTAAGAGCACGCACACGATCCTCTTCACATCAATAAGCTTATATGCCATTCTTAATTTGTATTTCACAGCCTTCAAGTGTATAAGCTACGTGACTTAACTGCTCCCTCTCTCCATTTTTGACTAGCTGTGGTCGACTTTTCTCTTTGAGCACTGCCAAAAACATTATTTCCTTGGCATTTCGCATCAGCAACACCTGCGATGTACGGGTGTGGGGCGTGTGGTCCCTATACAGAAAGCCTGTGATGCGTGGTTGGTTCATTGATTAAATTACGAACTTGTCATAATTCTTTGGTCCAAATGTTCTCCTTTGTGTGTGCATCATGCCTCCAAGGGGACCTGGACCTCCCCAACTATGTGCACTTATCGAATTACTTGCAACAATGGCCTTCATAGAGTAGCCTTGAGAACACTCTGTATTAGTAGAAGCTTGTGATTGGCTTGTTGTGCAGTGTCCGTTTGTAGTTGTATTCATTTTTAAATTTAAAATTATATGTATTTGGTATGTAATAGAGTAGCTACATTGTATAATTATAATTATGTTGAAATTGCAATTTCTGAATTACAGTAAAATCAGACCAGTCATTTTGGGTCCTGCATGTATGGTATCCAGGATAGCAGATAAGCTCCCCTTCAGTTGCTACCATGTACTGTGTTCCTCTAAGCCACTACGAGGCATTGCAGTGTTGTCACTGTCAATCTGTTTCTCCACTTAAGAGACAATTTTGTTTGCTGTTTTTTATGTGTACTGTTTCTTTGAGCGGCCAATTTTGTTTACTGTCCACTATGTGCTGTGAGGTTTCAGGTAGACACTTATAAGCCTTTGATTGCTGCTTGTCTCATTATCAACATATTGATTGAGATGCCTTGAAGCTGTTAAGCATTTGATTTTTGTATAATTAGCACAAATTTCCTGCTTGTCATCACCTTGTACATGTGGTACTGTTATGACTGCCAATAACCATCTGCCCTCAGGGTAAAGTATTGTACACTGTCACCACACCCACACACACACGCACACACACACACACACACACACACACACACACACACACACACCACCCACACACACACACACACACACACACACACAGCTATCTGGTGAGCGTTGGTGTACTCGACAAGCTGAGTCTCTACTTCGGCACCATCAGCGGGCCTATTGGAGACCTCTCTGTTACTCAACTAGTTCTCTCTGCTATTAACCTCATTGTGGCTGTCACTGCTTGCATGCACACCAGGTAAAGCTATAACAGAGGTTTTCAGGTAGGTTGAGGGAATGCTTCTGAAGTTCAGACTGTAAAGTTACTCGTGCATAAGTTACTGTTGTATGTACATACAGCACAGTACAGCAGTACTTTATATTAGCATGAGTACTGAAAACCTCTGTAACCTCATACCAGGAAAGCTACATGTACATGATGGATGGATAGCATCTATACTTGTAAATGTAGACCTTGTTGAGAACTGTATAATGGCAGAGACCATAAATATAATACATGTCCTTATAATGTATAATGGCTGCGTGTAAACTAGTAGCCCGCCCGGCCATGCAAATACCCTTATAGGAACGCATGGAGCTCAAGTATGTTGTTTTTTGTATTTTTATGTTTTTACCCGATAATTGTTCTGTGGTGATGGTTGTTTGTTGTTCTGAACGGTATGACTATTACCGTATAGCGGGTAATTTTCGTAAATATTCGTTATTTTCGTGAGCAGGCTGACCTCCACGAAATTTTAACGTGGCTTACCGGAACGTAGAAATGCATGCAGGCAACGAGACTAAACGGAATTTTACTTACGAAAACCACCGTTTCTCGAGTTAACGAATTTTTTACCCCCACGAAAATTTCCCGCTATACGGTAAACAATATCCCGTAAATCCTTAATGATATTCATTGTCCAATTATCAAGTTTAAGTGGTTGTCTCCACCACCATCGCAGAGTGGTGGGTGTGTTCTCTGGCTGCGATGACTCCTCCCTCCTCGCTCTAGTGCTCCACCAGACTGAGCTGGTGGGCCTCATGCAGCTGCTCTACGCTATCCTGCTCGCTGACGGCCCACCTCGTCACTCCTCCACACCCCCACCCCTCACACAACACACGCTCGCTATCGCCACGGCTACCATCAAGGCAGTCAATAACTCGGCTATACTGGACTTACATATGATGCAGGTAAGAGAGCTTGAGTAACTGTATCCACGTGGTTACAGTTTACATAATTTAGTTGTCCAATTTCAAACATTAATTAATTTTAGGTGACTAGAAAACAACCAGTACACTGGCTACAGAATTTTACTAGTAGATGTATATATAGTATTTTCAAATGTTATTTGTATCAGGTCATGCATAGTCGAGCTAGTCATCTGTGTTGTTCTAGTGCTAAAGCTTTCCCTGTTGCTGTGTGTGTATTCTCCCTTGTTTGTGTGTGGCCTGTGTGCATGGACCACCCAGATACTTACACACACGCGCCATTAGTTTCCCTGCTGTTTAATTACCCGTACTCATGCACACCACCACAGTCATGCTTGGGTGCCGAGGGAATATCACTCGAGTTTCGTCACGTGGTCAGCTATCTACTATGGTATGGTCTACTGTTACAGCTGGTATGATTATTATTGCACGGCTCAAAGCTTGGGTCCTAAGCAACCTAAGCTGGTGGGGTATGCCTTGAATTCCAATTCCTTCTCACAATTACAGTACTCCTAGACTCTATTCTGCTATCCAATTCTAGTTGCTATAGTGACTGGAGATATCATTGCAGCCATAATTGTGAGATATCATATATGGGATGGAAAATAGAGCCAGATATTAATTTAATCTTATACATTATCTTGCCCCTGCTAATTGAGTTAGACAGTGCAGACGTCCAGGTATTCTGTACCAGAACAGCAGTAGTGTTGCAATCTTCATTCCTTTATGGAATTGTTGACAACCGTTGCATCACGCCATGCACCATCCCTCTTATAGTGTACAATAGCCCTCCATTTGTGTCAACCTCTGCTGCCAACCTAATCTATTGTGCAGTGCCTAGAGGTATGCCATCTGGTTTTGTTGTCGACTATTGCAAACGCACGTATACTCTCTCCATCGATTTCATGCCCATACAGTACGTGCCTTAAATAGCTCTTTAATTGAAAAGAGCGACAATAACGTGTATTCTCTCTATTGCATAGGTACTGTTCCCATAACAACAGTGCTTGCTTACTCCATGAGCTTATTCTGACAGTCGGATACTTCTGTGTCTTGAACAAAGATAACCAGGTCAGGTTACGTAAATAAAGTATGGTGGTGATTTAATCATTTCCTATTACATAAAACTTGTCAATACAGAAAAGACAGACAGATCTTATTATCTGTCGTGGATAGTTTCTATTCACAGACCCTTGGGTTTTCAATTACCTGTGTGTGTCAACATCCTTATACTGCCTTCATTCGAACATCCACAATTTGTTGATACTATACACACGACACAGGGGGCTAACACAATGCCCCTGTCTCACAGCATTCATTGCCTCCAGCTGTAGGGAACGTGAATGAGTGTTACCAGCATGTAACGGTGTAAAGAACCTTGTATGCACACCTTCGCCATGTTTAGGACAATGTCAGCGTAACGTGTGCTCTTTGATGCTCTGGGAGTGAATAGACTTTCACATACTCACAGCTTTATTGCCCCTATGATACAGACACTGGTATTGTCTGAATATAACTGCTTGAGCGTATATAGCATTGCCTGGTGTAGATTGAATGGTCTAAATAAGGGTGCTATGTTATGGGAGGTCAAACTCAATGATAAGGGCAGACTACACTGTACAGCTAGCTAGTCTAGCTCCTGGGGGGACTGGATACATGTACCTCAACCTTGTTGTGTGGCTTGTTCTTCTTGATACAATGTACTGAAGGGCAGCTGCCATTGCATTGTTATCTGATTACATGCCTCCCAGCAACAAGTTGTAATTTTTGCCCTGGGGATCTGTTGTCTAGTGAGACAGGCGACTCCTGTAATTATGATAGTAATGTGTTGTATAATTATAGGTTTTTCTCCAAAGTGGACGCAGTCCTACTCTTCTTCAGCTCCTTTGCGACCTCCCTTTCCAATACTTCAGCAATGCTGAGTAAGCAAAACCTTTTTGCATGCATGTCATTAAATTCTCTTTGGTATGTACTTATGGTCAAGGTTTCGTTATCGTTTAGCATCGGTGGCTGATTAGGATGATAACACTGACCACCATAATCAGCACATAATGGTTAATTAGTTGATAAGTGATCCCACAAGTTCTTTCTTTATTCCTACCTAAAGGGATTGTGCAGGAGATCAAAGGATAACTTAAAATGTCTTGTCTGACTTTCAGACAAATGTTCATGACAATAAACTTTTATTCCCCTTTCTGTGCAGGCTGACTAAACTGCTCTTCCCCACTTTGATATCGGCCTGTTACCAGTTCCCTGAGAATGTGTGTATACTGGAACTAGAGATCAGTTGCAAGCTTCTAGTGGCCTTCCTGCAAGAGACGTTGGCAAGGGAACAGACTAAAGGCGTGTCCACAAAGGCTGCAGCTGGACAACAAGGTGAGTGGGGAATGTGTTGTACACATCATGTGATGTACACATCATGTGATATAGTTGCATAATTTTTGTAGTACATTCTAGCTCATTGGTACATAGAGCCCTACCTTAATAAATGTCCATCGTCAATTTAACTGCATGACTGACTGTACATAGCTGTCGATTTACAAGTCATAATTATAATGTCAAATGTGTAACACAGTAATAATGCAAGATACGTATGTGATGTGTTATTCTTCTAAGCTCAAGAAGATGCATTACTACAATACAGACTTGAGTGGACTGGAGTACAGGTTCCCTCGAGCTCATTGGGAGGAAGCCATCAAGTTTTTTAATCGATGAACTAATACTGAACATTATTAATACCTTATAAGTTCGACCCTGTTTGATGCTCAAAAGCCTTCATTGCTATTATACCATCATTTTTTTCACTCTTATTGTTGTGTTTTGATCTCATTGTGCAGAATTATGATTATTGACTGCTAAGATATTGTGCCTCGAGTTGAAGCCGCACAAATTTGTGTATTTGTAATCTTCTCGACAAATAGTAGCCGCCCTCTATTGTAGTAAACAGTAGTAAACACAGTCGTCAGTCTATAAAAAGGGTTTTTTGCTTCACTGTCTATTGCATTTCCAAAGTCCAGCAGCAGATTTATTTGTAACTGAATCCTGCATAACTGTACTACAACTAATCTCAAGCATGGAGAATAGTGATTTCACCATGGATCAACACTCAGGTATATATCCACCACTAATGTAGCTAGCTGCTTGCATGCACAATCTGTGTAGCCAGGTTACTGCTGAGAGGTGTTTACATATGACCCCTGCAATGCAAGTATATTTGAATTTGAGTAGATGCAAACACATTTTGAGAGGCTCTAAGATGGTGCTGTAGAACATCCAATATCCACTTCATTCATTACAATATACACTAATCGACAATAATTATCGTGTTTGCGCTATTAGCTTCCAGTCAATTTGCTAATGGCTGGAATTGCAACTATGTATATATATATATATATATAGTTGCACGCTATCACGCTGTAGCTCTCATGTTTTATAAAGTGGTTTGACTGACTGGGTATTTCAAACCTGGATCTAGAGTCGCTGCAGTAGCAGGGGGGCAGTAGCAGGGTGGGCATGTTTATACCGCTACGGAAACACTAAGTTTTACTAGATCAACTGGAGCTGTGAATTATAGTACATATAATATGTATATAGGTGCATTTGCTTCATAGCTTGCAGCGTCCATTTGCTATAGATCTGCATTCTATCTGCAAGCAACACCATCAGTGCTTTGCACATTTTCTAAGGTCTATAGTTATAAGAGATGAGCTTTCGTATTATAGAGTTGTGTGGTGCTGCCGTGTTGTGAAGAGGAGTGACAGTGTTGTCTGGCCTCTTGCCCACACGAAGCCATTCTTGCTTCCACTGCAGTTAACTGGATACACCCCCATTCCCCGTAGCAGGCTTAGCACAGATAGTACTATATAGGATTTCACACACTACTGGTTGTAGACAGAACTCCGACTATATGCCTTAACTAGGTGTCATGCAGTGAGCACACAATCAAAACAGCTGCATGCACAGTAGATCTATCAGATGTGGCACAAGTAATGTTCCTGAATCACAACTGCAAATATTGCAGGAGAGCTACTGTGTACTCAGTGAAAACCAGTCTGTCTAGAGCTAAATTGCCTGTAGCACTGATTACCACACTGTAGGTAAAACATGGACAACTCAGACATTATCGTTTCAATGTGATTACGTTCTAGACGTCTGAGTGGGGAGATGGAGGGAGGCTAGGGCATTCACTTTCTGCGGGTGCTGCTTTATTTTTGACCTCCCACCCACGAAATGTCCACCAGTTTTTTTAAGTAATGAAGTTTAATGCTTATCAGAAACATGTTTAGGTTGTAGCTGTGGTAAAGTCTCAAGTGCATGCAGTGTAAACTGATGGTTTCTGTAATGAAGCCGTATGTTTGGTGTAGGACCCACATCCTGGGTGACCTAAATCTGTTTTTATAAAGCACTGTGCATTGAGGACACCTTGACTTCAATCACCACAACATGTAGTAGTAAACTCACCTCATACCCCCCACACACATACAGGCTCTGGTTCTAGCTCTCCCACATTGAATTCGTCTTCTCCAAGCTCTGATGTCTCTGAATTCAAGACCTGCTTTGGTTGTCAACAGCCGATTATTGATGAGATTCGCTTGAGAGTGGCCCCAGATCTCGAGTGGCACGCAGCGTGTCTCGTGTGTGCAGAGTGTCAACTGTTACTGGACGAAAACTGTACCTGTTTCATCAAGAACGAGAAGACGTATTGTAAGAAGGATTACGTCAAGTAAGTCTATCGCTGCATGCAGTGTGTGTGGGAATTTGGCATCCCCTGTGAGCGATTGCTGAACTAGTATGGATGTGTAGCAATTGTTACTGATATATATATATTCATTTTGCTGGAGGTATTATATACGATAGGTCAGGAATTGAACAGCCAGTCCCTTGGTTGTCAGTATAACACAATGGTATTTCTTGTATACATGTTGTTCCCTTGTCAACAAGGACGTCAGATGTCTTAGGTAAGCGTGAACAAGACTTTTGAATTCAAACAAATTCCTCACCGTGCTTGTAATGTGTGTTTCCCTGTTATAGCTCCTGACGTAGTGTGATCTAGTTACTAGACATTTGGTCTGATCTTTCTGACCTTTCTCGAGAAAAATGTCTCATTCTAAAGGCTCTGTGTGTGAGATATGTAGCCCGAAACCATGGTGTCTAATTACTGTGTGCTTTGCATAATCTTTGATATAGTTTGCACAGTCGAGTTACCATAGCAGCGTTGTTATTACAGGGTAATATGGAATAATTAGTCGGAATACTATGACAACCACGGAGATTGGTTGGTGCCAGCTTAATTTCGTTACTGCATATGCTCATGTTATGGGATGGTTGCTTTCATACACTGCAGCAGGTGAAACCTTGTCACCTTCCAGTTAGTCAATACTACAGCAGTATACGTTGTATGGTTGCTTGGAAACTATTATTTGGATTTGGAAGGCCTGATTTCTGTAGTTATGTGTGAAGCTTACTGGCTAGAATAATAATCATTGGACATTAATCAACATTTCAAGTTGGTAAGTTCAGCATAGTATTGAGATTTTGGGTTTATTTTCTGAGCTGCTTTTTTATTTCAAGACCTCAATAGCAATGTAGTGAACTTAGTACACGTTTCCTCATAACGCAGCATCCTGTGAAGACTTATATAACTATACTCCTTGCATTTGTAAGAGGTCACCCTCATGCATAGTCAATGCCAACGGTTCCTGTCATAAAAACTCTCCCAGGCTAACACCTAACTCTAATTGGCCACAGCTGGCTCTATATTTTGCCTTCCTAGAATGAGAAGAATGTACCATCTAGACAGGCATTTCTTGTCACAGACTCTACACTGTTCTATTCACCTGTTTACCTTGCCAAGTTTTTATTCGATCGACAAGGTATCGGAAATTAATACAATTAACGGACAGTGTACCGAGGTGGACAGTTAGGGCTGTCTGTTTGAGGTTGCTATGACATAATGTGTTGTCTTGGCCCTAGACAACGGGTTCACCCGAATTCCTTTAATCTGTAGTTTGGCACAAAACTAAGTAATGAATTAAAACTAGCTAGTCAAATTAAATCAGAAAAATCTTATTGGGTTGTATAAACCTGCTGTTATTATATGCTCTCTTTGTAGCCTCCCTAATTTGGCGTCCCAGTAGTTTGTTCTGTGCCACCTGTCTGTATCTCATGACATTTGATACCTGCGTGGTGTAATGAAGTACAGCTGCAATCATATCACGTTACATGTACCCCCTCTCACACACACAGGTTGTTTGGTGTTTCCTGCTCTGCCTGCCGACAACCAATCAACAAAACCGATTACATCATGAGAGCTCGAGATCAGGTGAGCCATAGCAACAGTTGTCGTACGTGATCCTCGCATTTAGAAGGTTTCTTTGCTATTGCCCAAAAAGGTCACTTCATTCCTAACCTTTAGTTGTTGTTAATTGTATCTCAAGCATCTGCATGTACACACGCACGTATGCTGTGTTCAAAGACGTTGCTTGCCAAGTTTCATTTTCCTGTTCCTAAGGCTTTTTTACTAGAATTTATTGTGCATGCGTACGCACAGGGAGCCGGCATTGGGCCCTGAGGGCAGACCTTGCCACAATAGATAGTGTCCACAATAATGTTACGATGCAGCCCTGTTAATGCGATTAGTCTCTGTTTGAGTTCGCTGCGTGGTCTTGTGTGTTGGCTAGCAAAGTGCACGCTGAGCATGTGGTACCTTAAAAGGTGATTGTGCAATATAATAAATATGAGGTGCTCAATGTAAATAAATAAATACTATAACATTGTTTCTATGGCAGCAGCAAGCCTTGAGGTGTAGTTATAATTAATGTTTACTTGTATTTGTGAAGATAGACAGCTGTGTAGATAATTTTGTATATTTCATGCTCTTGTGGTCAAGTACTTCAATTTGTTGGCGCCAATTGTATTTTTTGCGGCTGTTATGGAGACACACTGCCACCACCCTCACGCCCCCTCACACACCCACACACACGCCCACACAATTACAGGTATACCATTCAAAGTGCTTCTCGTGCTTCAAGTGTGATGTCACGCTACCTCCTGGAGAGCAGTTTGGTTTCCACGAGGGCAGGCTTTACTGCAAGACAGATTATAACACGGCACAGCAGGACAAGCTCACCTCCAGTGGTATGTGACGGTGTGTGGTATGTGACGGTGTGTGGTATGTGATGGTGTGCATGTCCTTCAAACAACACTTGGTTTGTTTGACGCTACATTGTATATATTGTGACACTCACGGCTACACCACATTGAAGCTGAAGTTGTTTGAAGTAAATATTGTCTGGTGAGAGTTAAACCCCCTCCCCCCCCCCCTCCCAGTACTAAGTCCTCCTAGAAATGGTTGCTATTGCTTGACCATTGTTCTCTGGGGCAGAATGGGAATGTCTAGCTAGCTGTCTGCAGTTGTTAGCTGACATTTAAATACTTGAGCTTAAGCCAAGAATTATAATTTGTAATGGTCTCCATTTGGTATATAGGACCGACCCTAAGGCATTTTGTGTTTAGCTGCAATTACCCTGAAGGCTTCTTATTGCAATGTATACATGCATACAGCTAGGGTTGTTGGTGTACAACACTGGGGTACGTAGAGCACAGACCATATATGGAGGTGGTCTTGATGTGGTTGACTGCTAGCCTCAAGGCCTGTGGGTGTGTGTGTGGGTGTGTGAGGGAGGGAGACACCTCAAAGGATTATAGTTTCCACAAGTGAGGTCATCACGGCTGGAAGGGAGTGTAGTGGTTGCAAGGTGCAATCGCCGTACCGTATCTAATTAATAGTCGAGAATGTGAGATAGGATTCTTGTGTGCTTTATAATAATGTATACAAGTATCTTCTTATAATTATAGCAACACAACTTTATCACCTACTAGCTCTGTATTGTATAGTGCCTTGGGTGCTGATTTAGCGTATAATTTGCTCTACATATCATGTACACTTGAAACAACTTTTTTCTGGGTTAACGTTCCTGTTCTTTTCGAAACCTGTGAGCATGCTATAACGTGATATATCTAATTCCCTACTTGTGATCTTACGCTATAATGCACACACGGGTAATGGGCACCCCCTGTCTGAATACACACCTCCTAATGGACGTGTGGTATTCTTACTCCCACTTTTCTATTAGCCACTCAACTTTTTCTTTCATCCAATCATCACTAGCATTCAATTTGTTGACGTTTGTTTCACACTTCTTTATTATTGGTTAATAATTCTCTACTACGAACACCCACTCTATTTAATTCCCTCCAACCACACCACAAGCTCACTATAATGTGATGACTACTGCATGTTAACTATAACCCCCCCCCCACACACACACACACACACGTACAGATCACTCAAGCATTGAGAACGGAGACAACAATCAGCGTCGAATTCAACCAACCGGCAGTCGAACGACGAAACGTTCCAACTCAGAGAAGGGGCCTCGAGTTCGCACAGTGTTGTCAGAGCAGCAGCTGCAAACTCTCCGCACTGTGTACGGCACTAACCCACGTCCTGATGCACTGTTGAAGGAACACCTGGTGGAGATCACTGGCCTGAGCCCGAGGGTCATCAGGGTGTGGTTTCAGAACAAGAGATGCAAGGATAAGAAGAAGATGATTCATGCTCAAGAGCAGGCCCGACAGCAAGCTATTCACGGAGGCCCCACTAACGTGAGTGGGAGTGGATGTGTACGCACTTATAGTAGCTATTGTTTTCTGGGTCAAAGCATAGGCTATATTATATGGTGATGATAATATTACAGATATTACACTCCCCCCACACACACACACTATATTACTCCCGCCCACTCCACACACACACAGATCCCACCCCTCACTCCTCAGACTCCACTGACTCCGGACAGCATCTCCCCACATCACAGCATGTCAGCTTTTACTTATCCACCTTCCAACTATGAACCTATCTCAACCCAGCCGTCTGTGTCGCCCATAGCAACCTACCATCAGCATAACCCAGCCTACAATTCGCCTACAGAGACTCTGGCACATTTCGACATCAACGTGGACTACAGTTCTCAAAATTTGGTGAGTAAATAATCTTCTTTATAGCTATAAGTTTGAAGTCTGCATGATGGCGTATTTCGTAATCTTTCGCTAATTGCATTATCTACCCAAGACGCTTAGTTTGCTTGTGGTAATCAAAAATAACAGCCACTCTCGCGAGGAAAGAACTGATGTTTGTATAATGGTGGTACAAGCAGTGGCTGTTGGAATGAGATCAGTAGATCGTGCATGTGCTCAATTTGATTCACGACAGAGATTAGATTCCACCATACTGAATGCAAACGTACCTAAGTGTCCAAGTTTAAACGTACACTATTCCCAGATGAGATATGATAGAAACACAACCTCATTCTTTATATTGTGGTCACCGTCTTGTTAACAGCTCGTTACCACGGTAGCCACTGTGTAGGAAAAATAACACGAGGGTTCACTCTTTAGCTACCTCTATTTGATTATAGCCGTGGGCGTTATGTTATTAGTTTCTACATGTGAGAAAACACTGTGAAAATGTCTGGAGCTTACCACAAGATTGCTTTGCATATTCGTACTCCCCTTAACTTTATATAAATGTTAATATGAACACTGCTCTAACCCGCCCACTCCACACCACACACAGACTCAGGTTGAACATCACCAAACGTACGTCCATGCATCAGCTGGCAACTCCACTCAGGTCACACCCTACTTTTAAGCCACCCCCTCTGTCTAATCACATCCTTGCGTTTAGAAGTCAAAAACATTTCGCAACTCGTTTCAATTTTCAAACCGAACACACTATATTCATACAACCTTCGTACACATTTCAGTCGACATTTTCACTTGTTCATTATATCATTTAACTACAGTAGACGAACTTTTAGTGCGCTTTTTTGTCATCAAAAACGGTACCTGTATCCTATCACCGTGTGTCCATACTGTATACCTAATGTGTTCAATTCTGTCTTATGTATTGTACAGTGTGTCAGTTTGTGTGTGTTTGCAGGTAGAGATCTGGTACTTGTACATGTATGTGTTTCCTATCGATATTGAATAAACAAAAAAATTATTAATTATTGCATGAATAATTTCCGTCAATGATGCATCTCTGAACGGTGCTTTTACACATTACACACTATAAATTATACCATGGGTGACTTTTAATTATACCAACAATCCCCGAGCTGAGATGGACTTGGTTACTATAGGCAACCATCAACATGCAGCCGATGATATAAACATAAATCACAGTCCAATTTATTATCCACACGACCTTCAGTGAAACATAAATTTAAATTAATTGACAATTGCTGTTAACAAAAATTATATACACGCAACCGATATATAATTATAACAGCTGCCTACATAAGCATTCTAGTGGATGATTGAATAGCAAACTCTAGCACTCTCCATGCTGTTCTGGGGTCATACACACTCTGGTCTCTACACAACGCCCACACATAGAACACATTCTCAAGGAGATCCTGTGTGTGTGTGTGTGTGTGTGTGTGTGTGTGTGTGTGTGTGTGTGTGTGTGTGTGTGTGGTGTGTGTGTGTGTGTGTGTGTGTGTGTGTGTGTGTGTGTGTGTGTGTGTGTGTGTGTGTGTGTGGGTGAGCGTTATCAAGCATGTATAGATAATTAATAAAGTATGAACACGTATATAGCATGCATCAAAAAGCAATTAAATGCAGCCTATAATTATTATCACTGAAATAAGGAGCTGTTAACCATGCACTGCATTCTTGTGTAATTGGTGTAGGCCGTACAGCATGAACTGTATACCAATACATGTAGTTACAGTGGACCTTCTAGTGTAACCAATTGCTGTACTCACATCTTCAATATCTCCCTCGGCAGTTAACTTCCTGGTCAGCTGCTGTGCTTGAAACGTGAGCACCATCACTGGGCCTTGCTCGAGCATCTTGGCCATTGCAATCTATACGAGGAAGAGGGGATGGGATGGGATGGGAGGGGAGTTACGAGTCTGTCAATGCCTAGGGGATGTTTGGGGGAGGAGTGCACAGTTGACCAGTGGGTATCAAATAAGAGGGTAGTAGCTATTGTAACATTATCAAGATAGGGAAAAAAGTGATGTATACGCATGAACGCACACGCACACACACACACACACATGCACACGCACGCACGCACACACACACACACATACATACACACACACACCCCACACACACACACACGCACACACGCACACACACATGACATTGTACGACAAGGGTCAACTTTATAAGGTACTTACGTCCACATCTCTGACTTCCAGCACCTTCGACTCAGTCTTCACTCCGGGTTCGTCTCTCTGCTTGACAATGACTGAGAGGACATTGAAGGCCTATATACAGCGGGGACAAAGGGTGGGTCACACTAGTGTACGCAATCTAGCGGCTACAAGTAGAGGTCAATTCACAGGCTATAATTATGTGACAGGGCCTAGGAAAACAACCCTTATGGAGCAAACTAATAATGTTCAGTACGCACAAAGTAGAGCTATTTTAGGATTTTGGTTTTCTTTCATAAGAAGTAACTTCAATATCTCCTCTAACTTACAAAAAATTTTTTTATCCGAAAATTTTTGTATAGCCGTTACAAGGCACCCATTGAATTTTTTCATGCTGTTCTTGTATGCGGATAGAACTTGGAACATTAGTTTCTCAAAACGGTAGGTCAATACTGTCCCCCTTTCACCCGAAAATATTTTAAGGTAGGAAGGTGCAAAGTGAGTGATATTGTAATCTCTTAAGCACTGCTTTATTTAATTAAGCAATAAGATACAGTTTGCTCCATAAGGGTTGTTTTCCTAGTAGGCCCTGTCACATATGAGCTACAGTATTACAAAGAGCTCTATGCTCCATGTAGGAGCTACAGTATTACAAAGAGCTCTATGCTCCATGTATGAGCTACAGTATTACAAAGAGCTCTATGCTCCATGTATGAGCTACAGTATTACAAAGAGCTCTATGCTCCATGTATGAGCTACAGTATTACAAAGAGCTCTATGCTCCATGTATGAGCTACAGTATTACAAAGAGCTCTATGCTCCATGTATGAGCTACAGTATTACAAGGAGCTCTATGCTCCATGTATGAGCTACAGTATTACAAAGAGCTCTATGCTCCATGTATGAGCTACAGTATTACAAAGAGCTCTATGCTCCATGTATGAGCTACAGTATTACAAAGAGCTCTATGCTCCATGTATGAGCTACAGTATTACAAAGAGCTCTATGCTCCATGTATGAGCTACAGTATTGCAAAGAGCTCTATGCTCCATGTATGAGCTACAGTATTGCGAAGAGCTCTATGCTCCATGTATGAGCTACAGTATTACGAAGAGCTCTATGCTCCATGCATGAGCTACAGTATTACAAAGAGCTCTATGCTCCATGTATTACATAAAAAATGAATGCCATATTGCCTAGCAACTTACTGGCTCGTAACACCAGTCTTTCAGGACCCCACTGTCGCCTCGGAGGAAGGCCTCCAGCACAGTGGGTATAATCTCAAACTGACACTGTTTCATAAAGTCCTCACGAGTAAAACTGGGGTCGATTTTGTAGATCTCTGCCAAAGCTTCGGCCATGTCTGATTGAGTGACCACACCCCCAAATGCGTCTCCTAGGCGATCAGTGACGGCTCTCGAGGCTCGTATCACAAGATTGTCACTCTCATCATACTTCATCTTGAAATTATACATAGCTGTGTGTGGGAAAAAAAGTTGGATTTTAATAGATTGTATTGTTGTCAGTGTATAATAATACTCAGTTTTTCTGTTACCTCTGTTGCCTACCATTTGAGACCGGGTTGTTCTCTCTCAGTTTATCCCATCCTTCCTTCCATTTCGAGTGTCTTGTTAGAGTCACTTCTTTCACCTCACTGTAGGGACCAGTACTTATACACACGACAATTACGTAGCACACACACACACCCACACACACACACACCACACACACACCACACATACACACCACCCACACACACACACACACACACACCACACAAAAGATGGATAATTAGAGTACAACAATGGATACATGTACAATGCTTAGCAACAAAAGACAGAGAGGTTTGATTGTATTTTGTAGGTGGTGCTCAAAATGTAAGGGAGGCTAGCCAATATGACAGTATCATTCAAATATTAGACTTGCTCGTTTGGTGATATGGTGGTTTGTTCCTGTGTGTTGGAGCCAGCATAGTCTGACGCCATCTCTGATCTTGTCTGGATTTTGTCTGGAGCTTGGTACGGGGCAGACTCTTTGAGGATGTCATCAATCAAGTCTTCCTTGACAATCTCTGCACCCTGGCCAAGGAAATGCCACTCATCAGTTTATTTCATCACAAGAAAGACGCACACATTCTAGGACTCTATGTTTGCAGGACAAACCAATATCTTACCTTTTGTACGGACTGCCCCACATCAGTCTTTGCAAGCTCCTCCGCTTGTTGGCCCACTATGGTAGCTGTCTTCTGAGCACCCTCGGCTAACTGCATGATCAACAAAACTATGTAGTCATTACACAACTATGCATAGCACTCAACGCGATTGCTCACCTGTGATCCAATGTCTTTCCCTTTCTTTCCTACCTCTGTTTCAGCTGCCGTTTTGACAGCCTAAAAATCATAAACGGATACAACCTTAACATTAATTGGTATTAAAACCTTCTATACCTTGGCTGTGTTCTCTATAACTTGTGAGTATCCTTGCTTAGTTATCTCCAAACCTTTTGCCCCGTATTCAAACACTTTAGTTGTTGCCTCTGCAGCTTTCTCTTTGGCTTGCTGCATAACGTGAGACTTCTGCAACTTGTCTCTTTCCTCATGGAAACCTTTCAAGCTCTCCTGCATCTCACGATTTTGGTTGACACCTTTGCGAATATTTTCGATAAAATTTCGGAAGAATCCCTTGCGACCACCACCCCCACTTGAAGCTCCACCCCCTGAGTACCATCTGCCCTGACCGGTTGTTGGTGGACGACGCAGTACAGTACTGTAGCATCTCTTACTCAGTAGAACAGGTCTCTTTGGAGAGAGTGACAGATAGAAACAGGTCCGTAATGTGAGGAATGGAGTCTTGTGTGTGATGGGTGTTCTGTGTAAGTGAGAATAAGCTCTTGATAGTAAACTAGACATCTTCTCTTGTTTTTATAAGACCACGTGGACTATGCCCAGAGAAAGATGTTCCCAGTTCTCAGTAAAGATCGTCAGTAGAGCTAACTGCATGCTTTGGGCTAAGATTGGTATCTTGGTTAGTCGACCCTTTTCTTTTAAGTAAAGATCGTCAGTAGAGCTAACTGCATGCTAGGCCTAAGATTGGTATCTTGGTAGTCGACCCTTTTCTTTCTACACAGGGTCGATAAAAGAATGTCGATATGATGAGCAGTCCACCTGTTCTGGATGAGTTGGATTGGGTTCCTCTCACCAACACTTTCTCTAAAAATCTGTCCAAGCGTGAAGATCAAGACTTTAAGTTCACTGTATCTCGTGGAGCCTCTGACACTCTGTTACTGGTGTGCTTCAGTGGAGGGGGCGGTGAGGGTCGTGGGGGCGTGACCAATGTTAAGGGGGATCGATTCGAGTTGAAAGAAGAGATTAGTTTCGATAAATTCATCACATTACATCAGTGAGTGTTTTAAATGATATCGCGCGTTGTGTTTATTTAATTGTACCCCAACAGGCAAATGGTTGAACTTTACCCGGGAGAAGTGACCTCTGACCTCCTCCCTCCCTTCCCTCCCGTCCCTACAGGTAGGCCTCATACCTGCAGTACGTACTGATCACATGGCTAACTTAACTATGTGTGTGTACTGTACAATGTGGACAAGTAAAGTTTAAAACTTATTGTGTACCATAAGCGTTCTAATTATAGAACCAGCCTCGGTGAGGACGCCCTCTTTTATAACGCCCATATACTACCATATAAAATCAATTTTTTTCGTACATTGTTTCTTTTACTGGTTCTATAATTAGAACGATTACGATATTTGTTTTTGCTACACGTTTGTTATTTTCTCTTCTAAGTTGGCGTAGATAAAAAGGTTATTATATCACTTCCAACGTTGTACCTTGTATAGGTTTGTGGAGCTATCTACTCTCAGTGGATATTCGGCCTGGTTTCTATGACGAACTTGTCAGTTATTTGAGCACTCTGTGTGAGCTGTGCTCCGTGGGGAATGTGTTGGGAGTGTTCTTCCCTGAGGCAACCACCTCCGCTGTTAGTTACGAGGAACAGTGGAATGAAGTGAATAGGAAACGGTATCAGGTGGGCGTGTGTGTGTGTGAGGGGTGCAACTTTATGTGCACAGCTGATTCATTACACATCCGTATACAGGATGAAGTGGAGGCATGCCAGGCAGACTGGGACCACCTCCTCCAAACTAGAATCGATACTCAATTCAAAAGCATGGCCGAGCTTAATTCGTACTACGATTCTGAAGATATGACCGAGTATTACCTGCTCAAAGCTGAGGAGAAACTACATTACTTCCAAACCCAGCCATTTCGAGATCTTTGCGAGATAACGTCTAAGCGACGGGACGAAGCTCACGTGAGGGCTCAAAATATTGAACTTGCCATTTCAGAGCAAGTGAGAGCCCTGCAACAAGAGAGGGCATACCACGAACAGTATCTCGAAGCGAATGAATCACTTCACGAATTAACCATTGAACGTCTCCATGTCCAAGCACAGAGGATAGAGGGAGTACTCACGAGGATATCGGAGGACGAATCATTTGTGGGCAAGGCTTGGAACGCCCAGGCCAAACAGAGGAAGTATCGTATTGAGAATAAACTAAACGGAGTGATTGTGGAGCTCTTGCGTACGCAGTGTAAGAGACTGGCTGACCAGAAAGACAGGTAAGAACCTTGTGCGTGTGTGTGTGTGTGTGTGTGTGTGTGTGTGTGTGTGTGTGCGTGCGTGCGTGCGTGCGCGTGCGCGTGTGCATGTGTGTGTGTGTGTGCGTGTGCGTGTATGGCTATAATTATTGGAGAATTTATTGTGACACTGTACGAGTTATGTACCTAGCTGCTCTCTGTACTGGGCTACATCATACTGTATATGCTTGTACAGGGCATTACTAGACATGGCTCTAGTTGAGGAGGGACCTGGCATGGAAGTGGAGGTTAGAAAGAAGGAAGACGGTGTCTACCGGATACAGCTGCGGGTGTTGGAGATCCAGTTGCGTCTGCTCGAGGAAGAAGAGAGGAAGTTACGACTGGAGGAGCGCTACACAGAGGGGGTGGAGCATGAGGGTGTGGCCAGGAGACTAGAGCACCTGCCTAGCAAAATGTCCAAACTCAGGCTTAAAATGGTATATTTTAATTGTCTTGTATTATGTGTACAGTAAATGGTTCAGGCGGCGTTGATCTAATCCCTTCCCCTGATTTCAGTTTTCAGCGCATGCATTCATATGGTTTATATATAGGATGTATAGTGTGATGTGGTTGTGATGGTTGTGTGTTTTGTGTGTGTAGCAAACGTGTAAGGAACAGCTGGATGACCCCCACAAGCGAACCCTCAGAGTTCAGGAGAGCTACTCCGCCTCATTCGCAGCAGTAAAGGTGAACCTAATGATAGAGTTAGTCAAAAGTATTTGGCTTTGTTGAATATTTGAGTATTGTATTGTGTAAAGTACACTTAATTTGGTTTGGAGCATACTTTGTGCCCTTTGACCAAAAATTGCTGCAAATACATATTGATGTTTATTGCTTTTCCCTTATTTGCAGAAAGAGGAGGTACTAAAGAAGGAGGAGGAGAAACGAAAACTTGTGATGAAGGAACAGCGACAGAAGACAATTCATCGAGTCAAACAATACATGGAGAGAAATCCCACCCCCGTCAAGAAGCTGCCCCCGCGATACCAACCCCCCTCTCAGAGAAAACAGAAGGTGAAGAAGATCGATAAGAAGGCCACACCCATTGCCACACCCCCTTCAAGACTGAGTGATCTTACTAAACTAACTAGGAGTGCCTACAACACTAAGTCTAAACCAACAACTACGGGAGATAAACGCTCCTCCCATAAGACCATTCCTCCACGGTTGACACCACCACCTGTTCCTCCTGTACCAAGTAATATACAAGCCGTTGCTAACGCTGCTAAGGATCTACCGCCCCCACCACCTCCACCCCTCTCACAGCCGCCCCCACCCCCTCCACCACCCTCACAGCCGCCCCCACCACCTCCACCACCCTCACAACCACCCATTCCCAGCACAGCGAAGCAAGCACCAACCAAAATCGTAAAATCAAACAAAAAGAAGCCTGAATCAAAAAGTACGAGTACTGTTGGTATAAATTTAAACGCCATTGTCAATGCTAGACAGAAACTAAAACCTAGCAGCTTTGGAAAGGCTCTGGAATCTGGAGAAATGACGGACACATCTGCCGAGATTGCTTGTCTGATTAGAAGTGGAGCCAGGGCGGAGAATTCATCGCTAACCAACGACGCTGCTAGTTTCCTGAGGAAGCGATTCGAACACATCAAAGATGTGACTGGACGTTCGGACAGCGAGGATGACAGTGATGGCCAGGAATGGACTGATGACTAGATTTGAGTGTACAGTATGTGTACTATATGTTGTGTGTATAATAATGAATGTGATTCTCAGATGCCGGTGAGAAGGCATGTCCAACAAAACATTGAAAATACAGCTAGCTAAAAAAATAAAGTCTATTTGCATTGAGTTCAACCTCGGAAGTTATGTGGCCAATTAATTATGGCTTCATTTATGCTTTATGTGGTGGACAAGTATGCCTGGGACTTCTACATGGAAAATGCTAACTTTTAGCTGGTTGGAGCTTACCAACTCTACAGCATATAGATAGAAGCGCTTTTAACAAGGAATTCAATGGTATATGAAACTTTAGTAAAGTATAACTGCATGCATGCACGTAGAATTTATATTCATCTACAATATCATGTCATAGACTTTGGCTGAAGTGTGAAAACACCAATTAAGGGATAGACATGACATTGTGCAATGTACGACAAAGTTATGACAACTTTATGAAGGTCAAACTCAACACAAATAGACTTTTAGTTCAGCACCAGATGCTAGCTAGCCCATGTCCTAATCCTAACCCAAAACAAAACAAGTTATAACAATTTCCCCCATTTCAATTTGGTCGATGCTTATTGAACCGTCGAAACCACTACTCAATGAGAATTTTTGCTATACCTTTATTCTGGCTATTATACTAAATGGATACTTATGAGTTGAACCATCATGAAACTGAAAAACTTTCTGCTACTAATGGATTCGAACTCCCATCTTTGGCCCATGCAGTTAGCTCCACTGACGATCTTTACTAAAAAGAAAAGGGTAGACTAATCAAGACACCAATCTTAGGCCTAGCATGCAGTTAGCTCTACTGACGATCTTTACTGAAAAGAAAAGGGTCAATGTGGCTAAACAAGGGGGCGTAGCTGTTAAAAAACTGACTGGCTTGCCTTCTGCTCGCCGTCGGCTCTACTCACTACTACTGTACTGTGTCATTGTGTATCTCTTTGTCAGTTGTATCACAAAGAAATGGTATGTCTTAAAAATTGCTAGGCGCCCCAGTTGTAACAGTAGCAATAGTTACAGTTCATGGTTGTGTGATATGCATATCATGGTAACCCTCTCTCTCTCTCAGGCTGATCGTCGCCCTCTGCTCATCAAGGGAGGTACTGTAGTCAACTCTGACTGCAAGGTCAAGGCTGACGTCTACTGTGAGGATGGCATTATCAAGTACGTCCCATCTGGTATTTACTCATTCTAACAACACACACACTGCAAATCGCTGTAAACCCAATCCCCATACGCCCTAAGTATCTGAATATTAGATTGCTATAACAATACAGTCATATACATAATCATGGGACATGCACAGTATTGGTATTCCTGATCACATGTAACTCTTTGTTCTTCAATTTCCTTTATGAATACCGTTCAATTATCACAGTATAGCATGGCATTCACATTGTTATTGAGGTCCACTCTGTCATGCTTTCACCACTTTGCCATGCTTTCACCACTGTGTTATCTCCTGCAGGCAGGTTGGCCTGGACCTCAAGGACATCCCCGCTGATGCCAAGGTAGTGGATGCAACTGGGAAGCTGGTCATGCCAGGTAAGTACTACATGTTCCGATAGTTGTAAGGCTGGGTAATGGGGCAAGACATAATTTTTATAACAATTGGAACTTGCGGCCTTTAGCTCTTAGACTATCTGGTTGTATGGGGTGACCTCTTTAATTGCATAGAGAAACCACCAATTTATCAATCAAGAGTAGATAAGAGTATACTCTTATCTACTCTTGATCATAGATAGAATGTGTTGATTACACCAGTGATTAGTTTCTCTCCACACCATGCACACCAGTGATTAGTTTCTCTCCACACCATGCACAGGTGGCATTGACACTCACACTCACATGCAACTGCCGTTCATGGGTACTGTTGCCATTGACGATTTCTACACTGGAACAAGAGCTGCTCTCGCTGGAGGCACCACTATGATCAGTACGTAGTAATCAGTTCGTATATAACATGTAACATGAATGCATCATGCAGTGGACTTTGTTCTGGGACCAAAGAACGAGTCCCTCCTCCAGATGTACGATCGTTGGCGAGGGTGGGCAGACGCCAAGGTGTGCTGTGATTACTCCCTCCATGTGGGTGTGACTTGGTGGAGCCCTCAGGTAATCTTGCCAGCTGGTGAAGAGTGTGTCTCCCTCTTCCCCCTCCCGCTCTTTCTCCTTTCTTCCTAGCTGTACTAACCCTGATATGCCCCTCGTGTTGCTAGGTAAGGGAAGAGATGGGCACTCTAGTGAGAGAGAAGGGAGTCAACTCATTCAAGATGTTCTTGGCCTACAAGGACGTGTTCATGCTCAGAGATGATGAGGTGAGACCACCAGCACTCACACTTCCATTATTATATACCGTATAATTATGTTCTAATTTATCGGACAGCAAAAAATAATTATTTTGGAAATTGTCCGGGTATAATTGGAACAGATTTTTTATAGAGCATGCGAAGTGTCCGGAATAATTAGGCAGCTGCATGCGAGCTAGCTAAGTTTAATAGAACAGTGTGCGACTGAATAGTTGCACTAGCTATCTAACTAACTTGCCGTCTATGAATGTAACTCAACTTTTCCAGGTATTGTCCAGATATTTAGAACGAATGTAATATTAAAGCGAACAACGAAAATTGCCCAAAAGAGTGTCCAGGGTAATTAGAAGTGTCCGATAAATTAGAAATATATATGACTACATGCAATTAACACTGCTCTCTATTATTATTATCCGTCTGTACAGCTTCTCCAGTCGTTTGAGCGATGCAAAGAAATTGGAGCCATAGCGCAGGTCCATGCCGAAAACGGTGACATCATTCACACGGTAAGTCTGAGATCTAGTTGCCATCTTTGATTGTCTATAAAATTAAGATATTGTTCATTTTCAAGATACAGTTATTTATGTGGTGTTATAACTCGTGAAGAACTCTGTCAAAATTATAATGTTTTTGTTAGCTCAAAATAATTTATGAAATTTTTTTGTCTGCACAGCAATCCAAGAAGATGATTGAGATGGGGATCACTGGTCCCGAGGGTCACGAGATGTGTCGTCCAGAGATTGTAGAGGGGGAGGCTACCTTCAGAGCCATCACGCTCGCTAGTCAGGTGACTAACCCACCCCCCTTTGTATTGTACACCAACGACTCCCTTCGTTCCACTCCATAGGTCAACTGCCCCATCTACATTGTCCATGTGATGAGTAAGAGCGCTGCCCAGGCCGTCATGAGAGGCAAGGAAATGGGTAAGTGAGTGGTAGAAAATTAAACAAAATCCATTACGGAACCCTGAGAGTGTTGTGGTCTCAGCTATAGACATTCTAGTCCCAAATGTATGACCTAAAACATGTCATAATGATGTAATATAGACCTCTGTTTGAGCTACAAAATGATAGTTTTTCTTCCTTAATTGATGAAACAGCATACAATTATTTAGGCAGTTCGATGCACGTACATGTACGTATGAGCACTGTATGTCATGTGACATTGACAGCTGTTACTGTCTGAGCACTGTATGTCATGTGACATTGACAGCTGTTATTGTCTCCTCGGGTCTACAGGTTGTGTGGTGTTTGGTGAACCCATCGCTGCTAGTCTGGGAACTGACGGCACCAACTATTGGAACAAGTGCTGGAGGCATGGAGCTGGTTAGTAAGCAACTGTTACTGATAATGGTTGGATGATTCTACCTATATTAGTAGCTTAGCTAATTACGTAAGCTACTGTTTCAGAGCAGCTGGGAAATTGGTTAGTCTTTACCGTTTCATGCATGAAAGGGGTCCTTTTAATATTTGGGAGATGAAAGAATTTGCCAGTTTCGGCCAAATACCATGGATTATAACCCATGGTCCAAAGCCAAAACATGACAAATTATGGCCGCAACAAAACATTGAAAGGTCTTTTTCTAAGCTGTCAGAAAATCATAAAATGTTGAAATTGAATCAATGATACTGATGTTATTGCTGTTGAAAGATGTTTAACTACCCCCCCCCCCCCCCCCCCCCCTCCTCCTTTTAATCGGTTTGGGGACTCTTTGAGCTGCCATAACATAACTTGAATTCAATTTTAACGATTTTATGATTTTCTGTTGTGAAGTCTTATGTTTGTCCAAAGAGGCTAGACACTGGGTCCCTTTCTAAATGCATAATCATGGTGTTACATATAAATGATGTATGTTCCTCTCGGCAGGTCATGTGATGGGTCCCCCCCTTCGGCCTGATCCCACTACCCCCAGCTATCTCATGAACCTCCTGGCCAAGTAAGACACCCCCCACCCCCTACTATCAGTATAGCTGTGAACTATTGCGCTCTGTCACCAGGGGCGACCTGGACCTGACAGGCACAGACAATTGCACGTTCAATGCCAATCAGAAGGCTCTGGGAAAGGACGACTTTAGATCCATTCCAAATGGAGTTAACGGTGAGAGCTAGGGGGTGTGTTCTGAGGTTTGGAGCAGCTGTCCACGCCTATTACTTCCTCGAGTGTGCTGCTGCCACTTGTGTAGATGCGCAATGTGTATTATACTTAACCATGCAAGCCTCAAGCTACTGATGACGTGTAGCATGATTATATTTGCATATTGTAAATACTAGAAACTGTTCTGCTGTGACTGACCATGTAGGTGTTGAGGATCGAATGTGCGTGATATGGGAAAAGGGTGTGGTAAGCTAGTCATGCGTGCATGTCACTACCACTGTGTATACCCCCCCCCCCCCCCCCCCAGAGCACTGGTAAGATGGACCCGTGTCGTTTCGTGGAGGTTACGAGCACCATGGCTGCAAGAGTGTTCAATATATACCCTCAGAAGGTGTGCATTTCTGCTCATGTGATGCTCGTGTGGTGGTTGTCATGGTTATTGTCATAGGGTGTAATTCGTGTTGGCTCTGATGCTGATATTGTAGTATGGGACCCTGAGGCTGTGAAGACCATCTCTGCCAAAACTCACTACCAGGTAAGCTCTGTGTGTCAACACAGGTAGGTATAGTAGCGTCTCACTTCTCTCCTCCAGGCTGTGGACTTCAATATATTCGAGGGCATGAAGTGTCGCGGTGTGCCAGTCGTGGTCATCAGTCAGGGTAGAGTGTGCGTAGAGAATGGAAAGGTACATGTTATTGAAAAGGACGATTATTATTTTTAGCGTTTGTTTGTTTGATGACCTTTACCCAACATGCAGGTGGAGGTTGTCAAGGGGTGTGGCCGCTTCATCCCCCGCCAACCATACGCTGACGTGGTCTACTCACGCATCCATCAGAGAGACAAGGTGGGTGGGCCGATCATCACTGACACGTCTCTTTCTGTACCTCTATATAGCGTATAGTCCATAATTATTATCATATCCTCTGACTCTTGCCCCCCCCCCCGGCAGACTTGCCAACCCCAGAAGGTGGAGAGGGAGCCCTACACTGGCCCAGTGATACAGATACCCTCCCAGTAACACCATGGTTACAAGACAATATAATTGTGTAAAAGGAAAGACTGAAACTTTAATTTGAATTATGGAGAATGTTTTTTGTTTCTACCAAAACACGATCTGTACAAGCTAGCAAATAATTATTAGTATAAAGTGATCAATTATCCATTTTATTCTATAGTTTAGTACATACACAATTAGCGCATGTCTCTGAGGGTATACACATTATGCTGATATCATTGTCTCAAAAATAAATAAACTATTATTGAGAGCTAAGGCTTTCGTAGAAAATGTTTGCTTCGATTGTCCTTTGAACCCAGACGGCAAAGTCAGGTGACGAGATAGCTCCAGATTTAATGAAAGGGTGTTCCTGCATAAACAAAACACACCATTACTATAAAATACACATTTGTATAGGACAAGATAAAGATTAAGTAATTATGCTAACAACATTATCAAAAGAGCTATCGTAAGCACAGTCGTCAACTTTCAATAATCGCGGAATGGTGAAATGAGTGGGTCCTAACAACACAGCTAGCTATATTAAGCTGACTCAACGTTCAAAACACAATACATGTTATCGTAAGAGTGGTGACATGTGGATATACCCAGCACTACTAGAATACATCTTATCGTAAGAGTGGTGACATGTGGATACCCAGCACTACTAGAATACATGTTATCGTAAGAGTGGTGACATGTGGATACCCAGCACTACTAGAATACATGTTATCGTAAGAGTGGTGGCATGTGGATACCCAGCACTACTAGAATACATCTTATCGTAAGAGTGGTGGCATGTGGATACCCAGCACTACTAGAATACATCTTATCCTAAGAGTGGTGACATGTGGATACCCAGCACTACTAGAATACATGTTATCGTAAGAGTGGTGACATGTGGATACCCAGCACTACTAGAATACATGTTATCGTAAGAGTGGTGGCATGTGGATACCCAGCACTACTAGAATACATGTTATCGTAAGAGTGGTGACATGTGGATACCCAGCACTACTAGAATACATCTTATCCTAAGAGTGGTGACATGTGGATACCCAGCACTACTAGAATACATGTTATCGTAAGAGTGGTGACATGTGGATACCCAGCACTACTAGAATACATCTTATCGTAAGAGTGGTGACATGTGGATACCCAGCACTACTAGAATACATCTTATCCTAAGAGTGGTGACATGTGGATACCCAGCACTACTAGAATACATCTTATCCTAAGAGTGGTGACATGTGGATACCCAGCACTACTAGAATACATCTTATCGTAAGAGTGGTGACATGTGGATACCCAGCACTACTAGAATACATCTTATCGTAAGAGTGGTGACATGTGGATACCCAGCACTACTAGAATACATGTTATCGTAAGAGTGGTGACATGTGGATACCCAGCACTACTAGAATACATGTTATCGTAAGAGTGGTGGCATGTGGATACCCAGCACTACTAGAATACATCTTATCCTAAGAGTGGTGGCATGTGGATACCCAGCACTACTAGAATACATGTTATCGTAAGAGTGGTGGCATGTGGATACCCAGCACTACTAGAATACATGTTATCGTAAGAGTGGTGACATGTGGATACCCAGCACTACTAGAATACATGTTATCGTAAGAGTGGTGGCATGTGGATACCCAGCACTACTAGAATACATCTTATCGTAAGAGTGGTGGCATGTGGATATACCCAGCACTACTAGAATACATGTTATCGTAAGAGTGGTGGCATGTGGATATACCCAGCACTACTAGAATACATGTTATCGTAAGAGTGGTGACATGTGGATACCCAGCACTACTAGAATACATCTTATCGTAAGAGTGGTGACATGTGGATACCCAGCACTACTAGAATACATCTTATCGTAAGAGTGGTGGCATGTGGATACCCAGCACTACTAGAATACATGTTATCGTAAGAGTGGTGACATGTGGATACCCAGCACTACTAGAATACATGTTATCGTAAGAGTGGTGGCATGTGGATACCCAGCACTACTAGAATACATGTTATCGTAAGAGTGGTGACATGTGGATACCCAGCACTACTAGAATACATGTTATCGTAAGAGTGGTGGCATGTGGATACCCAGCACTACTAGAATACATGTTATCGTAAGAGTGGTGGCATGTGGATACCCAGCACTACTAGAATACATGTTATCGTAAGAGTGGTGGCATGTGGATACCCAGCACTACTAGAATACATGTTATCGTAAGAGTGGTGGCATGTGGATACCCAGCACTACTAGAATACATCTTATCGTAAGAGTGGTGGCATGTGGATACCCAGCACTACTAGAATACATCTTATCGTAAGAGTGGTGGCATGTGGATACCCAGCACTACTAGAATACATGTTATCGTAAGAGTGGTGGCATGTGGATACCCAGCACTACTAGAATACATCTTATCGTAAGAGTGGTGACATGTGGATACCCAGCACTACTAGAATACATCTTATCGTAAGAGTGGTGACATGTGGATACCCAGCACTACTAGAATACATCTTATCGTAAGAGTGGTGACATGTGGATACCCAGCACTACTAGAATACATCTTATCGTAAGAGTGGTGACATGTGGATACCCAGCACTACTAGAATACATCTTATCGTAAGAGTGGTGACATGTGGATACCCAGCACTACTAGAATACATGTTATCGTAAGAGTGGTGGCATGTGGATACCCAGCACTACTAGAATACATCTTATCCTAAGAGTGGTGGCATGTGGATACCCAGCACTACTAGAATACATGTTATCGTAAGAGTGGTGGCATGTGGATACCCAGCACTACTAGAATACATGTTATCGTAAGAGTGGTGACATGTGGATACCCAGCACTACTAGAATGCTTTGCAAGCATCAAACATTTGCGAACTCTACAATGGTCGATCAATTCGCAACAATAAAACCTAAATTATTACTAGAAAATACACACGATCCTTGCCAGAATGCGATAGTTAGATCGCAAAGGGTCAAATTTTCTGCTGATTTGGCTCATTCACAAAGGTTTTTCACCAGCAAAATATTAGTAATACGGTATACAGTGAAGCTCACCAAGAGGACCTTCATCTCTCCCCTGTCTTTGGCCTCCTTCTGTAAGCTGTGTGGATAAGAGAAGGAGTGTGATCACACGTCATTATAAGCACATGTACTGTACTTCAGCGTTTTCATTCTCACCATAAACTGACAAAATCTCTGAATGATTCGTCAAAATACTGTTTGGGTAAAGTGGGCGGGTCCTGAGGATAAGGAGGGGGAGGGGCTTAGGTAAATTACATATGCAGTGCAAAGTACATGAACTAGTTGGTGTGTTATAACAGATCTTAAATTTACACTTGAGAAGATTATCTGAAGCAGCTCAAATATGGGCATTCGAATGGCATGTGCATGTGATGCAAACGGATTTTCGTTTGGCCGAGGGGGTAGGGTCCCTGCTGGGGGCTGCTTCATCTCCATGGCGATTTCTTCACTGGGGGGCTGTGGTATGGGGTAACGACCGAGCGCCATCTCAACAAGGGACATTCCGAGACTCCAGAGGTCCGACAAGATCGAATACTCATTGCCTTGGAGACGCTCAGGCTGCCAGAAAAATAAGACATAAAATTATGGGTGGCAGATCACATTCTTGCATCAACACACCTCATCCACAACAGCTGGTGGTGGTCAACTCTGATAATCTTTATACAATAAGTGATTTGTACCCGCTAAGTTAATTAATTAAAAAGCTTCCATGCATCCCCTCAGGGTAAGTGATATTGGAGCAGCCACCCCACACGACTGCACTCCAATCCCTCTAATCAGGTTATATCCGGAAGAATATTAAACGATGTACAGGTGTAGCAATTAGTGTGATTAATTAAAGCGTAGGGGAGCAACACGTTCCTATAGTACCCACACCCAGCAGCTACATGCATTCATGGATACACCGCTGACTCTACTAGTACCCACACCCAGCAGCTGCATGCATTCATGGATACACCGCTGACTCTACTAGTACCCACACCCAGCAGCTACATGCATTCATGGATACACCGCTGACTCTACTAGTACCCACACCCAGCAGCTACATGCATTCATGGATACACCGCTGACTCTACTAGTACCCACACCCAGCAGCTGCATGCATTCATGGATACACCGCTGACTCTACTAGTACCCACACCCAGCAGCTGCATGCATTCATGGATACACCGCTGACTCTACTAGTACCCACACCCAGCAGCTACATGCATTCATGGATACACCGCTGACTCTACTAGTACCCACACCCAGCAGCTACATGCATTCATGGATACACCGCTGACTCTACTAGTACCCACACCCAGCAGCTACATGCATTCATGGATACACCGCTGACTCTACTAGTACCCACACCCAGCAGCTACATGCATTCATGGATACACCGCTGACTCTACTAGTACCCACACCCAGCAGCTACATGCATTCATGGATATACCGCTGACTCTACAGTCTTCAACAAGGTGGCGGTGATTAAGTTAATGGGACATGAACAAGGGCGTGTGACAGTGGAGACAATAGGATGTGGGCATGCGGTGGTAACCATGCAACAACTACGTGTGGTCAGTAGGGCATCACTATTATGATCTAACTGATACACCGTAGTCATATCGCACAAAACTTGGTTACCAAATTAAAAATGAACTCTGTGTGCTCTGACAGTACAGCAGTACACAGAGAGAATAGCGGGTATAATTTTCGTGGGGTAAAATATTCGTTATTTTCGTGGGCAAACTGACTTACACGAAAATTTCCCCACGAAAACGTAGGCGTGGCTTACCGTAACGCATGCAATGCAGTGCCATGCAATAAAGTTAAACAACATTTATACTTATGAAAATCACTGTTTTCCAGTTAAACGAATTTTTTACCCCACTAAAATTACCCGCTATACGGTATACGGTATACGGTACATGGGGCCATTGACTATACACACATTGTGTATAGTCAATGAAGTGTGCTCACCGCCATATAGGACCTTGTGCCCACAAAGCTGTTAGCCATTGAGTTGATGAGGTTACCACTCACACCGAAGTCACACAACTTTATCTCACCACGGGAGTTGACTAGGATGTTGGAGGGCTTCACATCTGCAGGAAGGAAGTGGTGCAGTATGTGGTTACACGGTAATACATTGGTATGTTGTGACTAACCTCGGTGGATTATCCTATGAGCCTCACGCAAGTAATTGAGTCCATTCAATACCTAGTGTGTGTGGTGTGGGTGGGTGTGTGTGTGGGTGTGTCTGTGTATGGGTGTGTGTGTGGGTGGGTGTGTGTATGTGGGTGTGTGTGTGAGAGGTGTGTGTGTATGTGTGTGTGGGTGTGAGAGGTGTGTGTGTGTGTGTGTATGTGTGTGTGTGTGTGCGTGTGTGTGAGGTGTGTGTGGTGTGTGTGTGTGTGTGTGCGTGTGTGTGAGGTGTGTGTGGTGTGTGTGTGTGTGTGTGTGTGTGTGTGTGTGTGTGTGTGAGGTGTGTGTGTGGTGTGTGTGTGTGTGTGTGGTGTTAGAAGTGTGGGTGGTGTGTGTGTGTGTGTGTGTGTGTGTGTGTGTGTGGGGGTTGACTTACGGCTAGTGTAATCTTGAGAATGACATTCACTGGTATTCTCCCACCATTCATGATGAGGTCTAAACTACCACCATCCTAGGAGGGGGGGTGGTTGAATATACAGGTTACAGTACGCACGTGTGTGCAGCTGTGTAGGTACATACAGTACATGTGACATCACACAACATACCATGTGACATCACACAACGTACCATGTGACATCACACAACGTACCATGTGCTGCATACAAATAGAGATTTCATTGTTGATACAGAAGTTGCCAAAAAAGCCGACGATATACGGTGAGGTGCAGTCATGCAGAACCTTCAGCTCCCTCATGATCTGGTTACGGATGGCCGGCTTTATGTCGAGCATTATAATCTGCAACGAATAGACTATCAGAGTATATATAGACAATGCACAGCAAGTATCACTTACATAGAATAGTCGAATACACCTAGCTACACATAAACACAATACAGCTGCACACTAAGTAACTATGGGCACATGAAAAAACATTGAGAGTGTTTTTCAAAAGGGCAAAAACACAACAAAGGACCCCAGACACAGCTGCTGCAATCACAACAGGATGTGAGTTGCTTGGAAACAACATGGCTTTGATGCTATTAGGATGATTTATGGAGAAGTAAACTAGACTTGAAGTTAGTCTAAGCCTTGAATATTTGGGTGAAAATGAATTTAACAAGATAATTATAGAGGTACAAATGAAGGCTGACCAACGGAAGGAAATATTAATTAGGTGGTTTAATCATTAAACATACCACAAATTGTTGTTCTGTGAAAGATTGGAGAAATGGGAATCATGCAAGAGTGGCCACTAAAGAGGCTTGAAATTCAATCATACTGAAAGAGGCAATCAAAGAGACTGTGTACCTAGCATAAGCATAACTCTCAGAGACTAGAGACGCTAAGGCTACGGACGTGGAGGAGGTTTGATCCTAGGACAACAGTGGCCGGGGGACCAGACTAGCTGCTGCGAATTAATGGACAGGAATTGCAAATCAATTAGGGTACAAAATTGTTTTAGTAATGGGACAACTTGATAGGCTCCCACAAAACATGACCTATGTCGATATAATTATTATAGTGCATTCAACTGAGAACAACACATTGACAACTACAAATTAGCTAGGGATATAAATGTACATGTACACTTAATAAGGTTATGGGAAATAAAATATAAATCCCACGCAAATTAACCGACCTTTCTCGCCATGGTGATACCGGAGGGCGTGTGCTTGACCTTCAAGACCACACCCCCATTACCAGAGCCAAGCTCCGTGATCCTCTCGAAGTCATGTTCTTTCAAATCCCCGAATCTGATAATAGCTCTCTTGTCCTCGAGGAAGGAGCTCATGTTCCCCTTCTGTTCCTCACTGAGCTCCAGGCTACTTATTGACTTCTCTATAGCATCAAGGCTAGAGGGATGGAAATAATGAGGTAAAACTATATACAATAAAGAGTGAACTTGGAGCAGCTCTAAGGGCTTAGATAGCTACACAAGCCAGCTCTACTCTGGTTGTAGCTTCAAGGCAGCCCTCAGCTAACTGGGGTTTTCCCATCATCATACGACACAAGGATGGCGTATAATTCAGCTAGCTTACATTGCAAATAATTTTATGGGTATTATACCTGTGTGTGATGAAATGTGTGGATTTACGAGGAAATTGTACGTGGGATAACACACACACACACACACACACACAGTGAATGGTTTGTAGCTGTAACTAGAAGCTTGTAACCACATACTGTGACATTCAATGATATTTAGGATGTTGGCACACATATCCAACAGAGCGTGGAAGCACACTATAGACCATAATCAAACTTGGCTGAGACGTTAATACAAAGGCAGGAACACACACCATGTAATAGGGAGGGGGTGGGGGAGGAAATGACAACACCACAGGTACAGCATGACCTAAGCTGCTAATATGTAAAAATCACACCCTGGAAGGGACTAATTACCTTAAGGGATTAATATTGCACTACCGTACCCGCCCACTCACTCTCGCTCTGTGGTATCCACTGAGAACTTGCCTCCGCCATCAGGACTGTCCGTTGCCTCGGCTACCGGCACTGCCCCACCTATCTTGAGCGGCTGGGGACGAGCTTTCTTTCTCTCAGCCATTTAATACTGTGTGTCAACATACAAGGATATAATTATGGACAGTAATTAATTAATCTGTACATAGTATTGTAATTAGTGATGATACAAATGCTTCAGTGGTTCATTTGTGTTCTCATGGCATTAGCTTGTGGGACCACTTGCCTTAGACTGGAACTATGAAGATGGCAGGACTCTATAAATCTTGTCTTGTCAGCTGGATCAGGACGGGAATTGGAAATGTCGTTAGCTACAATAGCTAGCTAGCTGAGTATGCAACTAAAAGAGGGCGGGGCTTGTAACTTAATTACCCTATATATATATAGAGCTAGCTAGCCAGAGATTTGATACTGATCTGATTCTAGACAAAGAGAAGGTTCTCTTGTTTCTCGGACACCGCCATCAAGTAATTCATGCAAAGGATGACCTTCTGTGGAGCTACCCGCAAGCACCTGCTACCAGTCCTTGGACTGATGCTACTGGCATACTGTCTACTAGGTGAGTTTGGTTAAGAGTTTGCACAGCTTTATATATATCTAAAGAAAGGTCTTGCACACTATATATACTTGTCTATAACTGCATGCAGTTCATAGCTCTCTAGAGGTATGAGGTATGAGCACATTTCCCTGCACTCTGCATTGCATACAAGGTATAAAGAAGACAAAACAGTATCTGTACATACATAGTGTGTGTTACCCAGTATATTGTTATACTACATAACTTGTATTCAAGACAGTATAAAGTCCGTATACCTTTTGTTCGTCGGTTTGTCAATAATGTTTTCAATTTTAATAGCTCTAAGTCTTCATTGTTCATCAATGTGTTCTCATCTGCATGCAAAAATCGTGGTTCTTTGCATAATAATATATACTGTTGCATGCATGATCAGTGCCACTGGTTACTTTTCTCCATGATTCACATTCATCTTTGGGGAGTCTAGTCTGTGTTAAAGCCACTGGAATTTCTGATGCCAATTTCATGTGGTTTTGGTCAGGCTGTTGGTCAGACACACACACATGGTAATTGTACTTCAAGCCATATAGCCAGCAACAGGATACATGTATAACGTGTGAATGTGTGCTGAATACATTACCCCAATTGTCAACATTATCACCTGCCTTAGCTGGACTCTAGCAGCATGCACCTGTTGTGTTTTAACACCTTAATTTACTGACTTAGATATCTTGTGAAAGAATTGATCACATAAACCGGCAACAACACTTTGGGGTGGTATTTTTTTTGGCACAGAGCTGTAATTTGACATAATTACTCTTGAGGTTGTTTGTGATGCGTTTTTTTGTGTACATAGTTGGCACGGTAAAGCATCATGTTTAATTAATTGGTCCTGTTGCATTAGATAAACTGCATACCCGTGCCTGCGCTACCTCCTGTACATAGCAGTTGCACAACATGTGCCAGTGTTCAATTAGTCAACTCCCATGAGGGCATATGGAAGAACAACTCATGCAGTGAGTGTGTGGCCCTTTGGTAACTGTGGATGCCTGGGAACAAGAGTGGGAGACAACAATATTTACGAGTTACTAGAACGTGAATGCCCTTAGGAGATCAATGGGTTATAGTTATAATAGACTGGAGGCCATGAACTCCTTTTTTCACCTGCGGAAAGGGACTGGGTCTGAAATGACATAATAGTTATTTGGTATTTGGAGATAGACTACCTGCCACCACACTGACACATGCAGTTCCTCCTCCGTAACTAGATTGTAAAATTGTGTGCAAACAACCAATTGGATTTTTAGTTGGCCTTTGCATTCTGAGATAGATAGATATGATTGGTATGTCACATATCTCAAGCAGCCATACTGGTCCTAATAAGATATCTTGTGTATCCGTTAAAGTCGAAAATTGCTCAATTCACATGCCCCCCCCACACAGCACAATGTCAAGTACAAGCCTTTGACTGCTATTTGGACTGTAGCTTTGAGGCAGCCTCTCAACAAGACGCCTCGTGCGATCAAATCAAGAGCACCACCGAGTGTTTCGATGTCAATTACGACATTTGCGCTATTGACGATCGTGTAAATGAAGTGTTTATCGGAGTGTTCACTGCTAGAGACCTTTGTCCAACACCTGAAACCAATTTTCAATGTCCTTCCACTCCATCTTATGCATTCGGAGATCCTGACTTGACGATGGACCTGGGAGAGGCAAACATTACCCCCGAGCCCCACGCTTGTGCTATAGACCCACCAGATGCTATGAGTCAATGCAGCATGTTCACCTACTCACACTTGCGGTCATTCAAAGGTTATCGGACAGGACTGGAGACGTGTACTGTGCCGGGAGAATGGTTCCTACTCAAGCATTCGGCCCTCGGTGTGGTTGTGGAGTCAGAAGCTGTGCCTGGGAGCAACCTCACCCGCCTTACTAAGGTTAGACACATGTACCAATACAGCTGGTGCTTAAATTAGTACCATAGTAACCACTTGAACTCTATAGTCTGCCTTGTGGGTCAACTCGTGTTGTCTGTCTAGAAGGCATTTGTGTTGGGGTGAAAGTAAGACCAGGTGTGGTTCTGAAGTTAATCAGCTTAAAGAGCTTTTTTATGGGTTTCTCAATTAATGCTTTTTTAAATATAATATAATTTGCTGGGGGTACCATGTGCTTATAGACATTCATACTCTGTTAACTCTAATGGCCTGTGGGCATATGTTTATTCACACCCTGCTGTGTGTATGTGGCCGCTCAAAGATGTTTCTTCACTTATATGGCCGTGTTCAGTCATCAGTATGCGTTTATTAGGCTCTGTGTTGCTGCATCTGAAGCCATGTATAGCATTTTATACACAGGTGATTACTACACTTGCTCATTAGTATATAATAATAATAATGCGATGCCCTAATTTATAGATATATACAGTGTGCATACATATATATACGGTAGCAGGTTGTGCGTCTCCTGATGCAGTAGCTAGTAAGTCCAATACTGTGGTTGTTATAGAGCGCCCCGGGGCGTAGGGGTGGGAGTGTAGACAGTGAATGTCTAGTATTTAGTAAACTCTGTATGCAGCTAGCTAGCTACTACTAAGTAAATTGGTGTAGGAGTAGCTAGTGTATAAACTGTTTGGTCAACTCTGTAAGGGATGGATATAATAATAGCATGCTAGCATGTGTGGTGCTGCACTGAGACGTAGACTTGAATCCTCCCCACCACTCTGTGTAGTATATACACCACAGCCATATAGCAGTAAATTGATTTTTTAGACCCATTGATTACTGGAATTCAAAAATCCTTACAAAAGCTTAAATTGTACTAAATATTGTTGACTCTTGGAATCTCTTTTAATGGCCAGGATACTGTTGGTTTCCTCTATAATAACCTTATAGGAATTGAATTGTGTGTGGAAGTGAGTCTTCTTTTAGGCAGTGAACTCCTACGACTGTTGACCGGTTTGTTAATTGCCTATGTAAAGTTCTCCATTGAAGTGGCTAGTGGGAGGCATGGAGGTTAAGTACACTATGCTGTAGTGGGGGGACCAATATAAAGGCTGATTAGTTTTTGAGAGAAAAGGCCGGATCAGTTGCCATATACACGTGTGTCATAGCCCACAGTGGGTGACTTAACATCGTTCTGTACAGTTGACTCTTGTTTGGAAACATTGCCCTATAAGCTGTCCATGTGCATACGGGTGGATACGGGTAATTAGGCATTTATCTGTATGGGATATTGTGAAGTTCTCCGCTGCATGGTCTCTACGTAAACTGTGTTATTCAGTAGATTGCCTCCATTAAAGACTTAATGTGTTGAAGGGATGTACTTTGTAGGTTACAGAATAGGATGTGATGCTCGAGCAATCTTGTTCAGCTAATTGTCTTGGTGATATAATGCAGGGGAGTCAGGCGGCATCAGTAACACTACACCCTTGTGGCACATTAGTTGCTAGGGAACACCCACTAGCAACAGACACCCACTGGAACTATTAAATCCCAGTGCTAATTTTGCCGTCACCCTGGCCGGGACAAACATTGATCTCATTCATAAATAAAATTAGTTTTAATATTACTATAGAATTCTACTTTTAATAATTACAATTCACTGTGTATACGTACATGTAACTCATGATGTTTTTCTATTTCTCCAGGTGAACGTCACCTTTTCTCCAACTCCTTGTATTGGAGAGAGCCCGCTATCGTACGTGGCAACCAACGAGTTGCCCCTCCCATTAACGCTAACTAATGGTCAAACACCTGATAACTCAAACTCTGCTCTGCAACTGAAACACACTGCCAACAGTTCCGCCATCACCATCCTTGCAGTGTGGATCAACACTACAATCATCATACGTCAGTATGGCAACGCTCTGTCTGTTGTAGTTCAACTACCAGGAGAATTGTCGTTCCGAAGCGAAGGATTGTGTCGTGGTTGTCCAAAACACGCTTACTTTAATGTCACAAAGAAGAATAGTGAAGTGAGCTCATACTGCGGTCGACAAACTGATGCAGCCATTTCACGTTGTTTTGTCGAATCTGAGCTCATCAATGAAGATGAGTTTGAGGGTATTTCCAACAATACGTACTTTGATTATTGCCTGTTTGACTTGCACAGAACAGCGAACATTGACGCAGTCTCCATGTTGAAGGCAATCGGGCGTGACTCCATATTGATACCAGGTAGAGGCTTTGTTCCCGTCGTCATACTTCCAACTATTGAGACTCCTTCTTATGCAACATTGGCTGAATCCGAAACAACGTTGCCCTTGACAACAACGACAACAACAACAATAACAACAAGGCGTGTGCAAACTACTAACACTGTTCCTATGACGACTACAGAAGATGCTGACTTTGATATGTTCAGCTCTGCATCTATCGGTTCACAATTGAACTTTGTTACTCTCTTGGGACTTTTACTGTGCACCCTAGCATCCCGGTATCTAATTAAATGATTATATTGATATTACGTGATATGTTTTGTGTCCATCCTCTGTACTTTGCACTTCACTTCACACCTCATGTTGTTCTATTTTTTTGTTAATGATAACCAGATCTCCAATTAGCTGCATGGTAACTATATCAGTCTGCTTCACCTCATGTGAATAACTTTTTTTACGTGCACAGTCAATTAATTAACTTTAATTTATTTCGTTAATGTATTGATCTATAATAATTATTATTATAGTTATAGTATAGTACAATTTTATTTATTTCTGGAAGAATTGTTATAATGGAGTATAATTATTAAAATTATAATTAAAGGACAATCAGAAAGGTTCAATGTGACAGAATCAGATAAAATTAAAAATTAATGTGTGAGAGACAATAATTATGACAAACATTGGACGAGTGTGAGTGTGTGTTGTGTTCCGACTAGCTAGTGTTGCTTTTCTCCAGACTAGAAGTGTCTCTGAGCTTGAGTGTCTTTAACCCACTGGTGTGTACACGAATAGGTGGCTTCCTGTTTGGCTGCTCCTGTAGTAGAAACAAAGCACTGTGAATGTTTTATGTGGTGGAACATAAGCACAAAAGCCACAGAACTTCTTCTATCAATCCATAACTTTGTTTTGATGTGTTCAGCACCAAAACAACTAACAAACACTTTGGAGGGTAGCTAGCTATGCCACTTACAATGGATATAATATACATGTACAGTTGCTATGAAGTCAGAAATTGTGCAATGCAAGGTTTGCTAGGCTGTCAAAGTTTACAAGGAAATATGAGATGATTGATGACATTCTGAGCATGCCTAGGCTAAATAATACACAACAACTACTAGAGCTTACTAAATTTGGTAAATAGAACTTTAGCCACCCTAACATGAGGTAATGCATGGTTCACATGTGTTCCTAGCACACACATACCACCAATCAAGTAGTGGAATCTACTGAACAAGCGGTGGGGAATCCACTGAAGCCCAAGCACATGAAATCAGTGTTAATTAGGGCAATCTAATAAGTGTGGGAGAGGACTGTTGAGTAATGTTGGGGTCAAGTGGGTGCCTAGCACACATCCCAAACCAGAGGAGGTAGGTCAAGTGGGTGCCCCACCACCTAGCACACATCCCAAACCAGAGGAGGTAGGTCAAGTGGGTGCCCCACCACCTAGCACACATCCCAAACCAGAGGAGGTAGGTCAAGTGGGTGCTGCCCCACCACCTAGCACACATCCCAAACCAGAGGAGGTAGGTCAAGTGGGTGCTGCCCCACCACCTAGCACACATCCCAAACCAGAGGAGGTAGGTCAAGTGGGTGCTGCCCCACCACCTAGCACACATCCCAAACCAGAGGAGGTAGGTCAAGTGGGTGCCCCACCACCTAGCACACATCCCAAACCAGAGGAGGTAGGTCAAGTGGGTGCCCCACCACCTAACACACATCCCAAACCAGAGGAGGTACGACATCCGCGTGTCATACGCATGTCTTTAACACACACATTCCGAACTTTGACCTAAGGAATGTGTGTCTAAAACGTTTCCTTTGACACGTGGATGTCGTACCTCCTCTGATCCCAAACAGCTCATACATGTACTACTATTATCAGGGGACACTTGGTGGGGAGTCACCAGAGTACAATACAATACAAAGAATTTCAATTACGTGGTAAAGGTATGCAATAATATAGGGCAATATTAGGGCATTTCCTATGCAGGTTACGGTTACACTAACAGGTCATAATTACATGTTTAGTGTACAGTATGCAAGTAACATTTTTAGTCATTAACGGACATGGTAACAACAGAGTCTGTACACACGTGTACCTGATCATCCACTATTGACAGTTGAAAGGCAGACACTGTTGAGTTGTTAACACTTGAAATTGTTTTTCTTCTCTTGAGAGGAGGCAACATGCTGCTATTGGCAACCAGGCTGTAACCAAAGGATGTGGTATTATTGGGTAATGCTTTAGGTAGCTTCTTTACTGCTTGACTCATAGTTACATCCTTTCGAAGATCAATTGAACTTGCCGGTTTTTTAGTCTTGCGTTTTGGAAACCGAAATTTGTCATGTGTTTTAGACTTTCTTGTGAAATCACTTTTAGAGATGCTGAGTCTGTTAGTATAGGTCCTTGGTGCTTCAGATTCCTTGCTTGCAATTGGCTTATTAAGTTCAATCTTGTCATTCACAGGATGAGGGGGGGAGGTATCAGTGAGAGCTGTGGGGGGCACGTCATTTACAATTGGTTCAATGTTGTCCTTGTCATTCACAGGAGGATGAGGGGGGGAGGTATCAGTGAGAGCTGTGGGGGGCACATCATTTACAATGTTGTCCTTGTCATTCACAGGATGAGGGGGGGAGGTATCAGTGAGAGCTGTGGGGGGCACATCATTTACAATGTTGTCCTTGTCATTCACAGGATGAGGGGGGGAGGTATCAGTGAGAGCTGTGGGGGGCACATCATTTACAATGTTGTCCTTGTCATTCACAGGATGAGGGGGGGAGGTATCAGTGAGAGCTGTGGGGGGCACATCATTTACAATATTGTCCTTGTCATTCACAGGATGAGGGGGGGGGGTATCAGTGAGAGCTGTGGGGGGCACATCATTTACATGCACTGGTACTAATGCAAGTCCATCAAATATTGTAATTTCAGTAGGAAGAGGAGTGATTTCATTGTAGTTGTCCTTCGTCAGCAAATCATCATTGCTCAAGTTTTGTGAGTGATCAATATTCATTTCTTCTTGTTTGGCAGGTTCTTGGCTGTGTTTGTCTCGCAGTGTACTAGTAGCTTCATGGCTGGAATTTTGTTCTGTTGGTTCTTCCGCGTGTGGGCTAGTGTCCATGGCAACAGGTTCAATTGACGTGTCGTCATTGACTATAGACGCTGTGGTCACGTTCTGTAGTGGTATCTCAGGACTGTGCGATTGATCACAGCGTGGCTTAATAGTGACATCATCTTTTCTGACACTTTGCGTACTGTCAGCGGCCCGCACTTCAGCCATCGTATTTTCATTTGTTGCCTTCAAGAGAGGGGTAACTTCACTTGGTTTCGTATCTAGATCACTACTAGTCTGTTCATCCAACTCAAGAGGTACTTTTGGGACAACTTTTACAGTAGGCTTCTTTCTCTTGCTAAGTGTGATTTTACGCTTCTTTTGTTTTCGAGGCTTCTTCTTTGGTGGTGGCCGATCTTCTTCGATAATCGAATGATCAGAGAATGAGAGGCGTGATCGTGTCCTTGAGCTGATGAATACAACAGGAATATTCACAATCGGACGGACTTTTACAACACTTGAAGGTAGAGTGTCATAATCATATTCTGAATCACTTTCAGAAGTCTCTTTAGATTTTCTTTTCTTTGGCCTGACAGGTTTCTGAAGCTTAATATTTTCTGAGGGAGTGACTGCAACCTGAGTGGAGGTTTTGGGTTCAGTGAACTTTGGTTGTTCAGAATCGCCTTTTACAGTCACTGGCACTGGAATAATTTCAGCAATCTCTTTTTCCTTAGGGCTGACAAGTTTCAGAAGCTCAATATTTTCTGAGGGAGTGGCTGCAACCTGAGTGGAGGTATTGGGTTCAGTGGACTTTGGTTGTTCAGAACCGCCTCTTACAGTCACTGGCACTTTCTTTGTTTCAGTTTTTCGTTTCTTAGACCTTCCAGGTTTTTTCTTTTCTGAAGGAGTGGTTGCCACTTGAGTATCTGTATATTGGAGAGAGGTTTTGAGTTCAGTGGACTTTGGTTGCTCAGAATTGCCTCTTACAGTCACTGGCACTTTGTCAGTAATTTCAGCATTTTGTTCAAGTTTTTGTTTCCTAGGCCTTCCACGTTTCTTGTTTTCAATTTTCCCGGAAGGAGTGGCTGCCACTTGAGTATCTTGGAGAGAGGTTTTGGGTTCAGTGAACTTTAGTTGCTCAGAATCGCCTCTTACAGCCACTGGCACTGGAATAATTTCAGCAATCTCTTCAAGTTTTCTTTCCTTAGGGCTGACAGGTTTCAGAAGCTCAATATTTTCTGAGGGAGTGGCTGCAACCTGAGTGGAGGTATTGGGTTCAGTGGACTTTGGTTGCTCAGAATCGCCTCTTACAGTCACTGGCACTTTGTCTGGAACAAATGTAATTTTAGCATTTTCTTCAGGTTTTTGTTTCCTAGGTATTCCACTTTTATTGTTTTCACGCTTCTTGTTTTCAGAAGGAGTGGCTGCCACTTGAGTATCTTGGAGAGAGGTTTTGAGTTCAGTGAACTTTAGTTGTTCAGAATCGCCTGTTACAGCCACTGACACTGGAATAATTTCAGCAATCTCTTTTTCCTTAGGGCTAACAGCTTTCAGATGCTCAATATTTTCTGAGGGAGTGGCTGCAACCTGAGTGGAGGTATTGGGTTCAGTGGACTTTGGTTGTTCAGAATCGCCTCTTACAGTCACTGGCACTTTGTCTGGAACAATTGTTGGGGTAATTTCATCAATCTCTTCAGATGTTTGTTTCCTAGGCCTTCCACTTTTCTTGTTTTCAATCTTTTCTGAGGGAGTGGCTGCAATCTGAGTATCTGTATCTTGAAGAGAGGTTTTGGGCTCAGTGGACTTCGGTTGTTCAGAATCGCCTCTTACAGTCACTGGCACTTTGTTTGCTTTTGATATCTTCCTGGGTCGTCCTGGCTTCCTCTTTACCATACTGATATCTTTGCTCTTCTTTTTGCTTGCCTGAGAGTTACCACCATTGTCAATAGGAACAGATTTTCCCCCAGTTTTGGCTCTCTTGATACGGCCCATTTCTTGTTGTTTATCAGCTTCAGAATCAGATCCTAGCTCCACAGAAGCAGATTTTTGTTTCTTTATCGACGGCTTCTCGCCTTTATCAAATGGTAAAATGATATCTCTCTTCGATATTTGAGAGTTTGGCGGAACTATCTTTGAGCCTGACATCATCCTGGCTCTCTTTGAACCAGTGAGCGGGTCTTCTGGTTGGTCAGTTTCAACTACCGAGGCAGACTTTGGAAGGGGCTTTCGTTTCTCAGTATTTTCATCATTAGGTATTTGTTTTTTCTTTAGCTCTTTTTCTTTTGGCACATCAACGGGAACAATGACATCATTTGACACTGGTATTCTTGCAACTTGCAGTATATTTGTGTCTGGTGAGTTTTCCTGTCGAGTGTCGGAGATTGTTTCCACGCCAATCGTTGTACATGTAACTGATGCAACATTGGTTGAAGCATACTCAGCTCCTGATGTTCGGCTGAATTTCTGCGATGGAAAAATAATCATGAAGATCGCCTAATTGAGTTCCAGCCAGGCCAACACATACATGACTGTATTCAGTAATTAAGACTTGTAAAATAAATACCGTATAGCGGGTAATTTTCGTGGGGTAAAAAATTCGTTTAACTCGAGAAACGGTGGTTTTCGTGAGTAAAAATTTCGTTTAGTCTCGTTGCCTGCCTGCATTCCTACGTGTTCCGGCGTTACAATTTAGTGGAGGTCAGCTTGCCCACGAAAATAACGAATATTTTACCCCACAAAATTACCCGCTATACGGTAAAAGCTAGATGTAGATGTAGGCAAAATACAAGATCGTACATCACAGTAACTACCTCAGTACGCTGCCTGTATACATCTAGGGTAAATACCGTCTCAGGAATAAATTAATAGTGTACCTTCAAATCAGTTTTGATACGTTCCAGTTCTTCATTCAGCTGCTTCTTAGAAACCTGCCAAGATGCAAAAGGACGATAATTGCCATGGTGACAGCACAAGTAAACACTGAGCCCACCGTATAATCTGTTTTGACTTGCTCCAGTTCTTTGTTTAGTTTCTTTGTGGACGCCTGCATATAGTGATGATGTAATCATGTCTGTGTCACTAGACATGTACATGTACAATTATGAAAACTTAATTACAAAACTGAATACTATCATCATTATAACCACAGCTGTTTCAGTATACTATATAAGGTATACCATTATACAATACACCACATCAAGAACCTTCAAATCAGTTTTCATACGTTCCAGCTTTTCGTTCAGAACCTCTTTAGAAGACTGTATTAAAGATTAATAATTGTCATGGTGAGAGCACAAGTAAACAGAAAGCCTGTACCGTATACATTGTTTTGACTTGCTCCAGTTCTTCGTTTAGTTGCTGTTTGGACGCCTGTATTTGTGCAAGAGTGAGGTGGTGGTAATGTACGTGGTGTGTGTATGTTGCTATGGATATGTTTCTGTCCCATATTTGTGGTGGCTGAACATGTGCTTATAATTACCAATGTCTTCAATTAATGCTCACCTGCAACTCCTCTATTGTGTTCTGTGCATACACAGCATACTCTCTTGTCTTTCTCCCCCTGTTCTTCTGCAGCTCAAGCAGCTCATTGACTAGATAATTCTTTAATTGTTGCAGCTCATAGCCGTTCTGTCTCACAGCGTTGCAGCTCCTGTAGAAGTCTGCTTCACACTTTAATAGCTTAATCTCATCTTCCTTGGGTCGCATGTATACATCTCTTCCGTCCATGCTTACAACTGTAGCTAGCTAGCTATTTAATATTTAAACAACTTGTAGCTTAATTAGATGGGCGTGGCCCGCCTTTGCACTTTGTAGCTGTGGTTTTATTTGAAATGCCAGTGACCCAATGTAGCGCTTGGGTTATTCATGGGGCTCCGGAGCTGGTGGTTGGGTGTCGGGAAACTGGCCCGCCCTCAGAGCGCTACTTTATCCGGAGTTCTGTAACTAACCTTATGCTGCCCTCAAAAGCAGTACTTATGCTACCTTAAAAAGTAGTACTTATGCTGCCCTCAGTACTTATGCTGCCCTCAAAAGCAGTACTTATGCTGCCCTCAAAAGCAGTACTTATGCTACCTTAAAACGTAGTACTTATGCTGCCCTGAAAAGCAGTACTTATGCTACCCTAAAAAGTAGTACTTGTCCCCTAAGCAGTTTCTGGCCAGACCGCTTTTTTTTTCAACGTTGACACTGAATTGGCTCATTATTAGATCTGCTTGCCATTGTTTTGGCTTTAATATAATTGAGATGAATCTTTAAAGCCCATGTAGTGTATGTACCTTATGCTGCTCTCAAAAGTAGTACCATATGCTGCCCTAGTTGGGTGGAGTCCAACCAACTGCGTGTCCAACGAACCACGCAGTTGATTGTACTCCGCCCAACTAATGCTGCCCTCAAAAGTAGTACCTTCAGGGCTTATCCCCGAAGCGGTACTGGCCAGACCGTTTTTTTTTTATAAACTGAGTATGAATTAATTGTACAAAGTTACCGTATGCGTTTTATCAGCCAGTACCATAATTATAGCGATTATCAGAATTCTCGATTTAATTAATTAATATCTAGATGAAAGATTCGACCAAATTTTGAATGATAATGCATAGAACCCAAAATAGATTTCATGGACAATTACAAGGATCTCGGGATACACACTTGTACTACACTAGACTGATCCAAAAGCCTCTGAAATCTGGACTGTTAATTAATACATGTACACAAGATAATATAATTAATTGAAACGTCACTTCCTGTCATTTGCGGCTAAACAATCTCGTGTAGTTAGCGAGCTAGATCTACGTACATGTACATATTTAATATGTATTACTATTAAATGGAGGACCGAGTTGGATCCATGTGGTAAAATACATCACAGGTAATACTATAAATGTACAGCTGTAGCCAGCTCTTAGTGTATATGACAGCAGGTTTATAGAACATGTTTTCTGTTGATACGATACAGGTACAGTATATCTTCATCGTACCAACGTACGTACATACGTTGCCATGAGCTCAAGCGATCATCTGATGCCCCATTCTCCATCTCAGCGCAACTATTCGGGCGTTCCTGGAATGGATGGAATAGATGTCGGCAGTACCTCTGGGTCCGATTCCCCTGGTAGCGATAGCAATATTAGTGACATGGTAATTGACGTGAAAACAAAATTCGCCAATGTGAAATCGAGGCATAGAAAAAGTCAAGATGGAGAATTTATGCCGTCTCCTGGTTCCAGTTCCAAAACCATATCTGAATCTGATTCAGATTCCAGTTCTGCCAGTAAGTCCGGGGGAGATCTGGTGATAGCCGATGAAGAGAACAAATCAGTGTATTCAAGTAGCACCACTAACAGCCAAAGCATGTCCCCTCGGAGGTCAAAAGGTCAAGCTGCCGCATCGAGCAATAATACAACTTCGTTTTATCGTCGAAAAGTCGGTCAAGCACCACGAATTAACAGGGACTCCCCCTTTAAGTTCAATCGGACCAAAACGAGTTCAAAATATTCGTACGAACTTTGTCCTCCTTCCTTTGATTTATTGCCTCCACCAAGACGAGCCGCCACGAAAGTTCGTTATAATTATTCTGACGAGTCGGACCAATCAAAGGACAGCGATGTGTTGCCACGGAGACCTGCTCGGAGAGGCAACAGAGTCAAGAGTGACAGTGAGTTTGAGATGACTGGAGAGAGCGAGATGGAGCAATCCAACAATGACAGCTCCATTGATGAGGACAATTCATCGGGAGACGATTACCAACAAAGTAGGAGTAGAGGTAGCAAAAGAAAAGGTAGAAAAAAGGTGAGTTTCTATGTTAAAGGGTGAGGGTTACACACGTTATGTGTATAAGCTACAGACCCAGCCCTTGTTAGAGCTATAATACAATAATCATGCTTTTTCCAAAGTTACTGATCTATTTAGCCGACTTCCGTTATCCAATAATAAACTTTTCAACTGTCCGTGTAGTTCATGCAGGTAGCTGATGGTGGCAGTGATAGCGATTATACTCCCGGCAGTAAGAGACCTCGCAAGAGGTTCACACAACCTAAGAAAAGGTACATAAAAATACCTAAAAGGTGTATAGCTAGTACTATAAGACCTTGGATAGACACCCACACCCACACACACACACACCACACACACCCACACACACACAGCAGCAGTACTGGTTACGAGCATAGCTATGAGTCTGCCTCCGCTGTTAGCACTGGGAGCGAATCAGAATTTGAACCATCCTACACAAAGAAGAAGAAAAAGAAGAGAAAAGGAACCTCCGAAGCTAACAACACAGACTTTGTTCGTATGACCAGTCGCAAAAGGGGTGTGGTCTCGTACAAGGAGCCTAACTCAGACGGCCGTGAGGGGGAGGGTAGTGTGAGTGGTGATGATGTGGAGGGGGTGGAGGAGGGGCCCCCCCTGGAGGACAACCGGGAGACCATAGAGAGAGTGCTCAAGAAGAGGATGGGCCCAGTGGAAGGTTCGTAGTCCATAGATAGAGTAGAGAGGGATTGGAAACGGAAGTGATTCACGTGATGTTTTACAATGAAGTCTATGTAGTGGCTCTGGGACCATCCGTGTATCTCCTCATAACTCCTGCAAAAGCCCGGGAAACTTATTGTGTCCAAAGCATACATCTCAAGAGCTACCCCCATTACTGAATCACATGCCCCCTGATAGTAGGTATCAATTGGAAACATAATTATTGTCGTGAAGTAGCTAGAGGTACACAGAGCGTTTTTTCATGCTTGTGTTCCTATAGTACCTTTGATATAGCTAAGGCTTTGTAACTAAATAGTGTCCTGTGTCCCAAGTGACCTCAAGTATTAGAGAAAGTTGATGTTTAGCAGCAGAACTGCTCGTGGACTTCTTACAGAGAGCAAAACAATTCTCATGAATTATTCATGTTTAGCCTTTGTGTTAAAAAGTAAGCCTCGACAGGGTTTCATACAGGATTTTTAGCCAAGGGGGGGAATGACGACGGCCGCACACCATTGAAAATTTGGGGGTGCCCCCAGAAAAAATTTGGCAGAATGATTGTCTAAGGTGCAATTTGGAGGTTTTTGTGCTCACCTGAAAAAAACATTTTTTGAGTAAAGCAGAAAAGGTACTCAAATTGACCTCTAGTGTGTGTACAGAGGCTATGGTCCCACTATGTACATGCTCTGCTTATGTTGTGAGGCAAAGAGTATCATAATAGTAATTGTATACATGCATTTTGTGTATGTAATCTCCTGTCTGAACTTTTAAACTGTACCATGTGCTAGATGCACTCTTAAGAGGCTTTTTCTCCACGTAGAATAATCATTATAAGCTACATGTAAATCTATCTGAATCACTGTACAATTTGGTATGACATCATTAATTTTTCATATTTCCGGGGGGGGGGGGAATTTTGGCTAGGGGTGGGAAATCCCAGGGCGCCCCCCCCCCTCTGTATGAAACCCTGCTCGATTAAAACCGCCGAGATACACGGATGGTACTTCGATGGTACTTCCGTTTCCAGTCCCTCTCTACTCTATCTATGCTTACACGTACATGTAACAGTTCTAAGATTCATAAGAATTACGTTATTATGCCTCCATGCTCAAAGTACAGTAGCCCTCATATAAAAGTTCTCCTACCGTTCAATTGCTAGCACATGTAAGTGGGATTTCCCCTATATTTCGAGGGTTTCGCTTATAAAGGTTTTCCAGGCATCCATAACCAGGAGTCCATTAATAAGAGAATAAGGTTATTTACGGGCTCCTGTTATAATAAATAAGAGTCAATTTTCTTACTGAGACATGTACAACTGGCATTTTGACTCGTATGGCCCCCCATACTACTATGCCTCTGATCTATAATATAATCACTGTCTCTGTATATATTTTATAGCTATAATTTTATAGCAAAGAGAGGTCTTTTATCGTGTATGTACTTATTTTCACCAGATTGCAGTAAGAAGACATCTTGCTATACTCGACATTTAGAGGACCCTGTGGAAACTCCCGGCAAATCCCCGCCACCACCGCCCACTCTATGTGACCCCGACGACCTTAACCAATCCAACAAGTCGTCTGCACATGCCCAGTACCTCATAAAATGGCGGAATAAGTCGTACCTCCACTGCACTTGGGAATCAGAGAGCAGCCTCACAACTCAAGATATCAAAGGGATTAAAAAGTTCCACAACTTCTTGAAGAAGGAGGAAGAGAGAGCCTCGTGGGAGAGAATGGCGTCACCAGAAGATGTTGAGTATGCCAAGTGTCAGGAGGAGTTGGGAGAGCAGCTGTTGGGGCAGTTCACACAAGTGGAAAGAGTTATCGGTGAGAATCTTCGTATAGCGGGTAATTTTCGTTGTTGCAAATTTTACTATGAAATTCCAAATTAAATATTCGTACAGCTCATAATAATCTAAATTATGTGTACATCCATATTTTTTCCAATACAGCTGCTCGTCACTCAGAAGAGGGTACTCAAGAGTATCTGTGCAAATGGCGCGGGGTCCCATACTCTGAGAGCACGTGGGAGGAAGCCACTCTCATCTCACACTGGTATCAAGACAAAATCGATAATTATCTCGAGCGAAACTCATCGGACCGAATCCCTAACAAGAATGCAAAAGTTCTGAGACATCGTCCGAGGTTCCGGTTCATGAAGGAGCAGCTGGACACTCTCAATGGCGGAGGGGGCATGAAACTTAGAGACTACCAATTGGACGGAGTTAACTGGCTCACAAGGTCATGGTGCAAGTAAGATCCATCCCTACGTATAATAATACATGTACATGTATATACAGCTGTATTGTAGCTAGGGATGTACCCGGGTAAGGGTATGTATTGCAGCTAGGGGTGTACCCGGGTAAGGGTATGTATTGCAGCTAGGGGTGTACCCGGGTAAGGGTATGTATTGCAGCTAGGGGTGTACCCAGGTAAGGGTATGTATTGCAGCTAGGGGTGTACCCTGGTAAGGGTATGTATTGCAGCTAGGGGTGTACCCGGGTAAGGGTATGTATTGCAGCTAGGGGTGTACCCGGGTAAGGGTATGTATTGCAGCTAGGGGTGTACCCGGGTAAGGGTATGTATTGCAGCTAGGGGTGTACCCTGGTAAGGGTATGTATTGCAGCTAGGGGTGTACCCGGGTAAGGGTATGTATTGCAGCTAGGGGTGTACCCAGGTAAGGGTATGTATTGCAGCTAGGGATGTACCCAGGTAAGGGTATGTATTGCAGCTAGGGGTGTACCCGGGTAAGGGTATGTATTGCAGCTAGGGATGTACCCAGGTAAGGGTATGTATTGCAGCTAGGGATGTACCCTGGTAAGGGTATGTATTGCAGCTAGGGGTGTACCCAGGTAAGGGTATGTATTGCAGCTAGGGATGTACCCTGGTAAGGGTATGTATTGCAGCTAGGGGTGTACCCTGGTAAGGGTATGTATTGCAGCTAGGGATGTACCCGGGTAAGGGTATGTATTGCACCCGGGTAAGGGTATGTATTGCAGCTAGGGGTGTACCCGGGTAAGGGTATGTATTGCAGCTAGGGATGTACCCAGGTAAGGGTATGTATTTACAATCCTCAATCTTAGCCTTTTTTATATCATAAAATGTGGTAAACTATACCAAATAGGTGGTTGTATCATTACTACCGACGACCATTTTACTTCGTAGCAAGAGTGTGTGTATGTACAACACAACCCTGCACTATTGACCACCCCCCCTCGGCCTCAGGCACAATTCTGTGATCCTAGCTGACGAGATGGGACTGGGGAAGACCATACAGACGATTGCATTCCTCCACTACCTCTACCACGAACACCAACTGTACGGTCCGTACCTCATCGTGGTACCACTCTCTACTATGCCCGCCTGGCAACGAGAGTTTGAGATATGGGCTCCAGAGATGAACACTATTGTCTACCTAGGTGACGTCAGCAGCAGGAACATGGTACGTTTCCTGTGGGGGAGGGGTTACGTATATCCATATAGGTACTGTATACATACTACGGCCATAACTTTAGTTTCGTTGGTCCAATGACGTTAATTTTCTGATTTTCTGAAAGCTTACAATGAGCTTGTTAAGATGGCGTCTTTTAATCAAAAGTCTGTTTTGGGTCTGTTTTTCATCAAATACCATGGGCTATATATAGCCCACGGTCTTTTTCAGAAAATGGGAAATTATGGCCTGCCTAAAATTTGAGATTTGAGCATACCATCTGAAAGAGCTCCTTCTAAGCTTTCAGAAAATCAGAAAATCACTGAATTTGGACCATCAAAACTCTATTTAAAGAGCTGACTCTAGTCAGAAGGAAGTAGCTATGATGAAAGGTATAATAAGTGTGTGCATGTTCACTCCAGATACGAGAGTACGAGTGGTGTCATGCCAACCGCAAGCTCAAGTTCAATACTATTCTCACAACGTACGAGATCCTGCTCAAAGATAAAGAGTTTCTGGGCAGCGTGGCCTGGGCGGAGTTAGCAGTGGACGAAGCTCATCGTCTCAAGAATGATGACTCTCTTCTGTATCGTACTCTGATGGAGTTTAGGACGAACCACCGTCTCTTAATCACTGGCACACCACTCCAAAACTCACTCAAGGAACTGTGGTCGCTCCTGCACTTCATTATGGATAAAAAGTGAGTGCTTTTGTACACGTGTATATGTACATGTACTTGAAGTCAGGTGATTGTCAATTAGTTTATATGTTTTTTAAGTAATAATTTACACGCATTTTCACTGGTTAGCAAGATTTTCCTCGATCACCTCTTTTGCTATTGATTGAGAATGCTCAAAGTTTTCTGTTAAGTATTTTTTGAATGCATATAATCTATCCATCTCTACCGCTTAGGTTCCCTGACTGGGAAGAGTTTGAGTTTGACCACCACGCGTACGGGGAGGGGGACGCTAAGAGCCTCTCTTCCATCCATCAGCAGCTGCAACCGTATCTCCTCAGACGAATGAAGAAAGACGTTGAGAAATCCCTCCCAGCAAAAGTTGAGCAAATTCTGAGAGTCGGAATGTCGTCCAGTCAGAAGCAGTACTACAGGTTAGTGTGCTTGCAAGCTGTGTCTAAACTTGTAAGTCAATTGCACGGCCTCATATTAAGAAAGCTCTCTAAGTCCATATTATTCTAGGCCAATGTTCCTTTGATGGATTTTTACCCTATAAGCATACATGTACAGTGCTATCAATGAACTACTAAATTCGGCTTTTCGTATAACCTAGACTAGACTTAATTTATGAGCACTTATATTCTCATAGCTAACTAGACTATAAAGCTTACACTGTGTACGTGTTCTTCCCCTAGGTGGATACTGACCAAGAACTACCGTGCCCTGAGTAAAGGGGTCAAGGGCAGCATCACTGGGTTCATCAACATGGTGATGGAGCTCAAGAAGTGCTGCAACCATACCTGGATAGTCAGGCCAGAGGACAGAGATGCTGTGACCTCCGACAGACTACAGGTGTGAGGGGGTGTGGTCTATCTCCGTGTGAGGGGTGGTGGTCTATCTCAGGCCTCATTTCCGTGTGTACAAGTGTTAATTGCATACTTTAATACATACAATGTGTAAATTCCACAGTAGTAGGTATATTTCGAGGGTATAAACTTTCGTGTTTTTCGGTGATAATAAGCATGTACTGCGAACATTTTATACTCACGAATATTACTCCCCCCCCCCCCCCCCCCCCAACAGGTTCTGATTCGAGGCAGTGGGAAACTGTACCTACTGGACAAGCTCCTGGTTCGACTGAAGAAGACTGGCCATCGTGTTCTCATCTTCTCTCAGATGGTGCGGATGTTGGACATTCTCGAGGAGTACATGAAACTCAGACGCTTTGCATTCCAGGTAGACACTATCTGGAGATCACTTTATACGCCTTATTATTGGAAGTTAATAATCCCCCACATAGACTTGCTTAATTGCCCCCCACAGAGATTGCTTAATCACATGTACCCCACAGATACTTTATTACTTCATTGCCCCCCACAGAGGTTGGATGGCTCTGTTCGTGGTGACTCTCGTAAGGACGCTATCGACCACTTCAATGCTGAGGGGTCACAAGACTTCTGTTTCCTTCTCTCGACCCGTGCAGGGGGTCTGGGGGTCAACCTGGCCACGGCCGACACCGTGGTTATATTCGACTCTGATTGGAACCCCCAGAACGACCTTCAGGCTCAGGCACGGGCTCATCGGATTGGTCAAAAGAAACAGGTACATATATGGAATAATTCGTCTTCATGATACATCAAATTCACATGACATCCAAAGACACACTCCACACACACCCCACCCCCTCACACACTCCACACACACTCCACCCCCTCACACACTCCACACTCCACACACACTCCACCCCCTCCCACACTCCACACTCCACACACACTCCGCCCCTCACACACTCCACACACACCCCACCCCCTCACACACTCCACACACATTCCACACAGGTGAACATCTACCGACTGGTGACCAAGAGCAGTGTGGAGGAGGACATTGTAGAGAGGGCAAAGAAGAAGATGGTTCTGGACCATCTTGTCATTCAGAGGATGGACACGACTGGACAAACTGTCCTCTCCAAGACAGCGGACACTAACAGGTATACAGGATGTGGGAGGGGCTCTAATAATCACTGTAAAGCACATTTCAACTTGCCTCCTAATACCGTAGAGCGGGTATATTTCGAGGGTAAAAAATTTTGCGGAAGGAACATGTTAGAAAGGTTTTCGCGGAATAGCAGCTTTTTGCAGCATAAGCACATGTACATGTACAGTGTTTCGGATAATACCATTGAAAGTCAATAAAATTGAGTTAGGAACATCCAATTGATGTGTTTAAATGTAAAGCGTTATTTTCCTGTACACATGTACATGTACCCCCCCCCCCCATAGGGTGCCGTTTGATAAAGACGAGCTGGATGCCATCCTCAAGTTTGGTGCTGAGGACATCTTCAAGGAGGCAGGCAAGGAGGGGGCGGGGCCTTCTGATCGAGGAGATCGAGATCTACAGGAACTGGACCTCGACGAAATACTCAGTCGAGCGGAAACGCAAGCAACCAACGATGAATCTTCTTCACACGATGACCTCTTGTCACAATTCAAAGTGGCATCGTTTGCAATGGATGCGGAAGAGTTAGAAGGGGGTGTGGTAGCCACACCCACAGAGGGTAAACCCCCTCTCTTCAGCCCCGGGGGCACGAGGGGGCCACTGCTGAAGGAGAAGCGAGGAGAGTTGAGCTGGGACGACATTATCCCCGCGGACGTGCGCTCAAAGATTGAAGAAGAGGACAGAATGAAGGAGCAGCTGGAACTATATTTACCACCCAGAAAAAGAAAAGTGAAGGTCTGTTTAAAATGAGATATTAGTTTTCCTGTCTTTCAGATTTGCTATTGACAATGAATTGATTATTTATTCTGCACAGCTGAACAAAAGCTTTACCGTATAGCGAGTAATTTTCGTGGGGTAAAAAACTTGAATAGCATTGATTTCGTGAGTAAAAAATTTCGTTTTAGTATAATTATGTAGTACAACATGTAGTAAGTACAACACTCTTAATTATGCAGAATTACTGTGAAGACGGTTCTACTGCAAACGCTGGCTCAAAGCCTGTTCCTGAGACTGCTAGGAAAACAACGTCATCTACAAGGAGGCGAGACAAAGCCACACCCATTGCCATACCCATTTCCATGGATGAGACGGTGGTTACTAAGACTGTGAGAGGTTTCTCTGATGCGGAGATAAGAAGGTTTATCAAGAGCTATAGGAAATTTGGAGAGCCCAGAACAAGGTTTGTATTATAATCATACTGTAATTATGTGCCAATGAACACACACACAACCCCCCCACACACACACACACATACACCCTCCCACACAACCCCACACACACACACACACACAACCCCCCCCACACACATCACACACATACACCCTCCCACACCCTCCCACACACACACACACACAACCCCCCCACACACATCACACCACACACACACCACCCACACCGCACACACCACACACACAGACTGGAGTCTATTGCTGCCGATGCAGAGTTACAGGAGAAGTCACTATCGGAACTGGAGTCACTGGCAGACACGCTCCACCAGGCTTGTCAGGAGGCGGAGGCAGAGCACAGGTCCAGGTCAGTCATGTGCAAGTCATGTGATATTCATACATGTACATTGTTGTACACGTATGTAATTCCTCTGCGTTTGTAGAGTACTAAGAGTCGGCTCTTTAAATAGAGTTCTAATGATCCTATTTCAATGATTTTCTGATTTTCTGAAAGCTTAGAAGGAGCTCTTTCAGGTGATATGCTCAAATCTCAAATAGAACCGGCCATAATTTCTCATTTTCAGAAAAAAAGCGTGGGCTATAGCTCATGGTATTTGGTCAAAAACAGGCCAAAAATAAACTTTTGATTTTAAGCCACCATTTTAACGAGCTCATTGTAAGCTTTCAGAAAATCAGAGAATCAACGTTATTGGACCAACGAAACAAAAGTTATGGCCATTCAAAGATGCTTCTATTTAACCGCTAGTTGTACACGTACATGTATGGATCAATCATTTTATCAGTACACTTGCATTTCTGTGTACACCAAGTCGTCTAAAATTACAATTACAATTATAGGGTTGAAAATGAATCTAACTACACGGCCAAGAAGGGACCCTCTGTTCGTCTGTGCGGTGTGAGCGCCACCTGTTCCTCCATCTTGAAGAGAGAGGAAGAACTGAGAGCACTCACTGTCTGTATTCCAGCCAACTCACTGGCACGGAAGAAGTGAGTAGGGGGGGCAATTGCATAAAATTAGCGCCAACCCCCCCCACACTTCCCCATTTCCATTTATTATCTCTAGAGCTGCATGTAGATACATGTACATGTACAGTAACACTGCATCACTCGTCTATACATGTACTAAGAAGCTTGCAGCATGTAAAGTACCGTTGTCGTGTTGATGCGATCCCCCTCCCTCTCCAGGTTTCGTCTACTCTATCCGCCCAAACCCGTCCAATGGCCTAAGGTGAAATGGACACCTGTCGACGATGCCAAACTGCTAGTGGCGATCTACGAATACGGCCTCGGAAATTGGGAGGCCATCCGTGACAGCGACCCTCAGGGCCTCGGCAAGAAGATACTCCCTGAGAATAGAGCACTGAAACCCCAGTCTTCCCACCTGCAAACTAGAGCCGAGTATCTGTTGAAAGTACTACAAGCCGAGGCTAAAAGAAAGATGGCCAAGAAGTCGAGACAGTCCCCGAGAAAAGCTGCCACTTCTCGTTCAAAAGCGAAAAAGAAAGGAAGTACATCGACATCTAAGCAAGATCTATCGAAGTTCTTTGGCCATGCATCAGCAGAGCAAGCTAAATTGCTCGTGAATATCAGTCGTGATCTTGTATCAGTTAACAACTCTGATGCAGAGTCGAATGCATCCAGTACTAAGAGTGGGCGTGGTCAGAAAAGACCCCGCCCACCCTCAAAACAACCAGTCACTAAAAGATTGAAATCATCACCAAAGAAGAGTATACCCTCAAGGCTATCAAGCAGACAGGATCGAACGCCCACTCCCGGTTCTAGAAGCTCCCCTCGGAAAGCTGTTCGTGAGAGGGGGGCCCAGAAGCAGCTGTTCTCACAAGAGGAAGGTGTGCTGAGTGCTCTCGAGGGAGGGAGTGACGACCAGAGAGTATCTGATATCGGAGATGAGGAGAGGGAACTGGACCAGGACACCTTCGAAAAGGTTACTTTTAATTTTCCCAAAACATTTTTTTGCCATTTTGATATATTTATTGGAAGTGTGGACAGTGTGTTCATGCTCTGGTACATACACACACACACACACACTCACGCCCCCCCCCTCCACACACACACACAGTGCAAATCCCTACTGAAGCCAGTAAAGAAATCGCTGAAAGAGCTTTCTCAGAGTGGAGAACTCTCAAAACCTGAGATACTGGTCCATTACAAGAAGGTGTGGTCAAGACCACCCTCTGACTTACTTACTTACTTACTTATCCTCACATCCTTGTAGGTGTTGATTATTATCGGGGATCATATAAGTGCCCATCTCTCCAGGTGTGAGTCAGAGCAAGAGTCAGCACAGTGGAGATCGTGAGTATGGTGGTACTGTACGCACGCACGCACGCACACACACACACACACACACGGACACACACACGGCACACACACACACACACGCACACACATCTCTAGTGGTGGTAGGGTACTGTACACACACACACACACACACACACACCTCTAGTGATGGTGGGGTACTGTACACACACGCTCACACTCACATATTTACATGTATTATATCCCTGCAGCGATCTTTGGCTGTTTGTGGCAAAGTTCACTCCAGTCCCAACCCAGAAGCTCTACAAATTATACAGAAGAGCCAAAAAAGACTCGGCTGCTGAGAAACACCAGGTACACATATATATACAAGGTCATGTTAGGTGGGGGAACTCCCTCCCACCCACTTCATCTCACTGTTAGGTTCTGCTACAGTAAACAAGCTAGGGTATATACTGGTAATGTATCTTCAGGTTTTGTGCATAATCCAATGTACTTAGTTTGCCCTACTGATCTTTACTACTCTCTTTGTGACACAATGAATTCGTATCTTTCTTCCTCTTTTGCAGCATTCTACGTTTCCTGTTAAGAAGCGTTACCTTGACAACATTGCCACAATTGCCCAGGAAGAACCTCCTCCGCCCACTACCAGTGATAAACATGACCTTCCCTCCGACAACTCAAAAACCGATAAACCTCGCAGTAGTACAGAAAATAAAGAGTCACGGCAACCTGATAAAGATCGAAAAAACGATACCCACAAATCTCATTCAGCCGATTCTGAACACAGACATCGCGGCGACAAAGAGAGAGGACACTCGCAAAGAGAACATGGCCGAGAGAGAAAGCACTCGAGTGACCGTGATAGAGAAAGAGCTCGACAAAGAAAGCATTCTAGTAGTCATGAAAGGGAGAGAAAGCATTCTAGTAGTCACGAAAGGGAGAGAAAGCATTCTAGTAGCAATGAACGAGAACGGAAACATTCTGGTAGTGACAGACTGAGGAAACACTCTGGTAGTGATCGCGAACGCTACTCAGGCAGTGAGAGATCTTTAGATCGAGGTGGCCGAGAGAGGCATCACTCTGGCGGGTCTCATCGACACTCCGATGGGCATCGTCATCATCATCATTCTGGCGACCACTCCCACACACATCACAGGCATCACCACTCACACTCCTCACACCACCCACATAGTCATCACTCCGAAGGAACTGACTCAAAACACTAAAACTATATATTTAAATTAATAACTAATAATATATTATTATACAGTACCAATAAACTCATTCTCAATTTTTGACAGTATATAATTATACGTCGTTGTGCATATAAATTTTATATTTAAAATGAACAATTATATTTGTGTAATGATCACGACAATTGTGTAATTTAGAAACATAATTGTAAGAATTATTATAAGGCAATAAAAACGATATTAGTGGAGAGGATAAAAAAGGGTTAGCCTTTAATTAAGTGCAGAAGAGTGTCATATAAATCAAAATATAAAGCACGAGGGAAATTACTGCATGGGCATACCATGAGCCCCATAATTATATATAAAAAACCGTTGATAACACATACACACAGAAAATAGAATGCGTGCGTTCAATCCATAATCCTAATAGTTTAACTGAAGTTCTCCAGAATGAATGGTGCCTTCTCCACCACATTAGAGAGCAGCTTGGACACATATTCCCCCAGTCTCTGTGACTCCTCCTCCTTGTCCTTGAGCAGCTGGACGAGCTTGTTCACATCAATCTCTTTGCCAGACTCCGCCCTAGGGAGCTGGGGGGTGGACGGCTGGACAACGGTAGTGTGTTTCTCAACCTCTAACTTTCGTAAAACAGTAAGTAGATGATCACGCTCCGTCTCTAGCTCTGTACGAATTTTAGTTTCTTCTCTAAATTGCTTTTTAAGTTGTTCTAGTTCAATCGAGTTTTCAACTAGTTCCAGTTTCACTCTGGCTAGTTCAGAAAGATTTGATTGGTGCTCGCTAATAGCTTCGTCGGCAGTTTTCAGTTTCAGTTCAAGATCTCCAACTTGTTGTGAAGCATCAGCTAACTTGTTAGTCTTAGTGCGGAGATTATCCTCCAAGGCGCCTATTTTGGAATGCAGCTCAGATAATTCAACTTCTGTTGATTTCAATATGCCCACTTCCTGGGTTAGTCGATCGTTCTCTTTTACCATTTCTGCCATTTTTTGCTTCTCAGTCTCCATTGTGTCCTCACGCTTTTTCAAACTTGTTTCAAGTGAAATTTCACTTTTCTTTGCGACATCTAGTTGCTTCAGAACATCACCATTTTTCATCTTTTGGTCTGCAATCTCGCTGGTCAGTCGCAGAATCTCCACCTCTTTCTCGTTACCAAGAACGCTCAAAGACTTCTTCAGAGCTTCTTGTGCTGCCAATAATTGTTCCACATTACTTCTTGCTTCCGCGAGTGATCTCTCAAGTATTCTTATCTTGTCCAGACGACTGGTTTCGTTCCGCTTCAGTTCTCCTATTTCCTCGCTCAAACGAGACACACTTTCATTCTCTGCCCTGAGGCGTTCCGTGTGTTCCTTCTCAGAGGCTGAAACAGACGATTGTATCTCTTTCTGACATTCTTGAAGCTGGTCCACAGTTTGCGAGAGGTCATTGTTTTGAGACTGTAAAGCGTTGATCTGTGTCTTTAGTGTGCTCACAGCTGCCTGAGCCTCCACTAAAGATTGCTGAAGTTGGGTACACTCTTTCTGTCGTAGATCCAGAGTCACTTTCAGTTTCGCTTTCTCTTCCTTACACGAGTGAAGTTCCAAAGAGGTTCGTTGTATTTTAACCATTGCATCATCTAACTTTTCCTGGGTCTCTTTACACAGCTGCTGCACATATTCAGCCGCCTCCTTATACTCGGTGAACTGTTTGCGTTCCGTTTCCAAGGTTCTGTGGGCAACCTCCAAATTAATGTCAGCTGCTTGTACTTGTGCCGAGAGTTTGTCTACTTCCCTCTCACTCTGTCTCAGTTGGTTCCTGAGTCGGGCTGACTCAGAACTTAAAGAATTACTCGCTCCTTCTTGTTCTGCAATGACCGCCTTTAATCTTGAAACGTGACCATTTAATTGTTTATTGAGCTTGTCTACTTCTTGGCCTTCTCTAAGCGATTCGTCGAGACGCTTTTGAACTTGATTTCTTTCTTTGTTAACTTCATCTAGCGTTGTTTGTAGCTGAGAGGAGAAAGTTTGATACTCAGCACTGCTGACCACGGCTTTTTGTAGTTCCTCCTTCAGTTTAGTTACATCCAAAGTTAAAGAGTTGCCTTGTTCATGTAATACGGACATGTCTCGTTTACTCTCGTCCAATTTCTGTATAGTAATGTTCAGTTGTTCCTCGGACGATTCTTGTTCGGATGTTTTCGTTGTTAATTGGTTAGCAAGGTTTTCCAGCTCTTCCTTTAAATTCTTAATATTCTCTTGTTTATTCTTGAGGTCGGATTGCGTGTCATCGAGCTTGGATTGCTGTTGTTTCAACATGAAGTCCATTGAAGCTGCCATATCTTCACTCTGCTTTTTGGCTCTCTGTAAAGAACGAACTTCATCTTGAAGAGACGACTTCATTTTTGCCGAGTCTTCCGTTTCAATTTTTGTTTCTTGTTCAAGTTTGGAACAGGTTAGTTGTAATTCAGAAGAATTTTGTTCGCTCTGATGGAGTTTTTCCGTGAGTACATCAACTGTCCCCTGCAGTTCACTTGCTTTCTTCTCCATTTCTTCTTTGGCTACCACTAGTGAATCACAATCAGCTCTAGAGTTACTTACTTCTCTTTGTGATGCTTCAAGAGATCTTTCCAATGACACATACTCTTCTTTTGACTGTGACAATTGCTGTTTAAGTACTTCGACTTTCTTTTTACTGTTTTCCAAATCTCTAGCGTTTTCCTTCGAGCTTGTCTCTAGTTCAACTTTTAGAGCACCTGTAGATTGCATTTCTTTATTGAGCTTCTCCATGTCCTCAACTCTCTGCTGTAATTGAGTTGATTCATCAATGGCGTTTTCAAGATCTTGGAAGAGAGAATCTTTCTCCGAGTGTGAGCTTCGTAGTTTTTGTTCCAATCGTACTTGCTCTGACTCAGCAGATTTTAGGGACGATTCAAGCCGTTTATTCTCCGTTCTAAGCCGTGATAGTTCGTTATTGAGTTTGGCGGCGTTTCCACGGAGATCATCAACTTCATTTTGCAGACGACTCAACGTGTGTTCTTTGGCTTCAAGTTTTGCCTGGGTGTGTCTTAGACCAAGACTGAGAGATTTGCTGTTCAAACTTATAGCTTCTACTTCTCCTTTGTAGCCGTTTAACTCATTTTCAATCGCCCGCTTCTTGGTATCTGATTCTGCCAGCTGTTTGTTAGCGGCATCAGCTGCCTGCTCCAGGTATCTCAATCGAATCTTTGTTTCACTCTCTTTTCGTTCGGCTTCTATTAATAAGTTCTTCACTGTTTGTAATTGAGACAAAGTTTTCTCGTGATCACATTTAACGGACGCAGCTGACTGATGCGAGTCTTTTGTCACTACAGAAAGTTCGCCTTCTACTCGTACCAACCTAGATGTCATGTCTGATAAAGATTGCTCGTATTCTGAGGTTTTCGTAACAAGTTTAGAAGTCAGTTCATCAATGTTTGTTTCTTTGGTGGTAATGTCTGATCTAAGTTGAGTACTTTCAGATTTCAATTGTTTCAGTTCTTCAAAACATTTCAGTTCAGATAGTTCCTTTTCGGAAGAAGCTGTTTTTATTTTCTCCAACTCTTGTTGTGCAGTATTAGCCTCCGAGCGAGCAACTTCACATTTCTCTTTTGTCACCTCCAATTCTCGTGTCAACAGTTTGTTCATATTCTCGTACGATGCTGTTCTCTGTTGTTCGTCCGTTGCTTGGTTTTGTAGCGTTACCAATAGCGATTGTAGGTCGACAATGTTCGGCTGTATTTGAGCCACTTCTTCCTCATACGTTGAAACTTGTTGCTGGAGTTCAAAGTTCTCGGCTTTGACCAGATCACATTCCATTCGTACACTTTCCATTTCAGAATGACATTCGTCGAATTCATTTTCCAGTTCCAAACACGCATGTTTAGATTCGTCCAGTTGATCTTGTAAATCGGTAATTTCCAATTGCAGGCTTTCGTATGCAGTTCCCTCACCAAGTCTTGGGATTGCTTCGCTAGTGGGGAGGGTGTGGTCCGTGGTGGAGAGGGTGTGGTCAGGGCTGAAAAAAAGAAATATTAAAATACAATTACAGTAGCCAATAATCAATGTAACAAAAATAATGTTAAAAATCGTACTGTAAGTTATTAACTATACGCACCTGGTGTGGTCCGTGGTGGAGAGGGTGTGGTCAGGGCTGGGGACTGAAACGAACTCGATACCTTCAGTTTCAGAGTTAGCAATAGACGATACAGTAGCTGTGAAGCTCTGGTACATTGTTTCATCTTCTTCGGGTAGAGAAGTTGCCCAACGAGTTCCTCCATCACCGCCACGCTTTGGCTTTGCTGGCGTGCTGTGTAGTATTATATCCAGTGACGGGTCGTGGTCTCGAGCGATTACAATCTGTATTCTGCCTTTCCTTTTCTGTAAAAATCCTGTAGCGTTTTCTTGATGCAGTCCTCGACAGGAAATGCCGTTAATCTCTAAAATTTCATCACCTGACCTGATCTTCCCCGAGGCAATACTTCCTTGTTTAACAGCCTTGACAACGAGACACGATAGCCTTGAAGATATGGGTAGTTCTATCTTTGAGTAGCTAAATCCGACATCTGTGTCTTCGGCGGGTTTGGTAATCTCTACAGCTGTGATATGACGTCCGAGTACCTGTTCGAATAAGCAAGGGGTCAAGGGGTCGTCAGTGCATCGATTGGAGTCTCCCACTTTTGAAATATTCCTCGAGTCTATAAATTGCTTCTTTCTCATTTGCTGGCTGAGTTTTTTCTCCTCGCTCAGAGCTCGTGTTAGTGCTGTCAGTTGAGAGTCTTTATCAGTCAAAGCTGTTCTTTGTTGTAGTGCCAGTTCTTGTTGCTGTGACTCGAATTTCTTTGCGGACTTCATCTCGTGACGAAGATGCAATACTTCAGATTCTTTATTGATAAGAACAGATTGCCTTGAAGATAATTCTTTTTTTAGTTCGATAAGTTCTTCTCGTTTTGCCGATAGCTCCTGTTCCAGTTCAATCCTTCTGACTCTTTCTCGCTCGAGGTTAGTTTGCACTGCGGCTAGTCTAGTGTTGACAGATACGGAAGATTGCGATCGAAGGTCGGAAATCAATTTATCTTTCTCTGCCAAAGATTTCTTGTATTTAGAGACGTTCATAGAGGGTTCAATATTCCCGGTGAGTTCACTTAATTGTCTCTCGGCCTTTTTTGCTTTTGCCTCCCAGCTGGCTAGTTCAAGAATTGTTCTTCCTTGCACGTTTATCTTGTCTCGAAACGATTTGTTTTCCGTCTCCAAAGATGCAATCAGACCTTGCATTATGTCGAGGATTTGGCTTTGCTCAACGATTGCTTGCTCTAGAACCCTCTCTTTGTTCATAATCGTGCAACCGCCCTCAGGCCTGGACTCTAACTTGGTAGCTAGGTTACGAAGAGCTTCGATCAATTCAGAATGCAGCTGTACTCTTCCCTTCCCCAGACTAGCCTCCGAGATATAATCGACTTCTGAGGAGGATGACATAATAGTAACTGGCTCAGAATCTGTCGAGAAATTATGAGCGGTTGTTTCAGCAAGAGGGGGTGATTTAGAATCTCCCGTTGTTACTAAGGTCGTTACTAAGGGATTATCAGTTCTTTTTATAGTTTGTTGCGGTATCATTCTCTTTCTCAAAAACAATCGGCAATCTTTGCGGGCCATTTTGAGGGGATGATCTCCATCTTGAATCACTCGTTCTGTGAGAGAAAAAAGAAATATATTAATACAATTACAGTAGCCGATAATCATTGTAACAAAAATAATGTTAAAAATCGTACCGTAAGTTATTAACTATACGCACCTCCTTCCGCTGTTTTCTGCACCAACTCAAACTGATCACATGACATCTCATGTGACTCATCCAGCGTCATCCGAGCGAGAGCAAGCTGTATGACATCACTTGTTGTCATACCCGGAGATATAATCAAGCTTTGGAAGGTTTCGAAATTTTGATCGATTTGATGATACACTCGCACGAGCCCAGTAGCAGGGGGTGGGGTGGACTTATACTTGAGACTGAATATAATCGTCTGAGCGTTGTCTCCTGTGATCAAGTTAGACAAGGTGTCCCTGTCTTGTAGCAATTGTTCTGAAACATAAAATATCTTATTAATACAAAGAGAAGGCTATTGCCAAGTACATGTATGCCGTGGTTACACGATATGTACATGTACATCAATCTGCCATCGGCTATTTGCCTCAATTAGTAGGTAATGTGTTTACATTGTTCAATAATTAGACCACTCCCAAACAACTGGATAGCTATACGACGAGAGAAGTAATATAGAAGAGTAGGTTGGACTTGTAAGCATCAATCATCGAGTTAGGATCTCACCGTTTTGTTCATGGGGGGTCCCTCTACTCATGATTGCCCACAGCTGCAGTCTCCCCGGGGGGTCTCGGCTGTTGCACTTATCCAGCACCTTACACACTACACTGTGAGCAGTGGTTCCAGATCCAATGATGATGTTCATGGACTTTGTGCGCTGTTGGAGGACAGAAATGTTGACCTTTATTTTAATACGGGCCATCTTTTCAGTAATAGTCTCGATCGATAATCTGCATGGGCAAAACTGTTAGAAGACGTATAAGTATTACATAGTTATGTTGCCATGTTAAGAATGTATGAAATAATTATAACTGGTATAATTTGGAATGTCGAATTTCTATTTTGCAAGCTAGGTGTGGCTAAGCTTAGCTAGGTAAAGTTTACTCCAGCTACTTCATTGTATTTAATGTTGTACCTTTCCAATGATGTATTGTTCAATATATAACCAGAGATGTCTTCTTGGATGGCTTGTTGGCTAGTCTTGACACTCTGATGACCCTTGAGCTTGAGCTAGCTGAGCTAGTGAGCCCCTCCCCCAACTTCTGCACATAACACACCCCTTCTTTCACGTGACATTGGATACTCTGCTAACTAGCTAGCTCAAAATAAAACAGCATACAGTAAAGCTTCCAAACGCTGCTATGGACGGTTCTCCACCACCAGTAGACTTTGAAGAAGATGCAGAAGCGTCTGCATCCGATGAAGAGCTCGAGCAGTCCCCATTTTTGGACCCTGAAACCTCGGCGATGGATGCAATCGAGCCGGAGCCAGACTTGCCAGTACCAACTACTGATGTCAACTTGTTTGATGATGAAGAAGACAAGCCTCTCTCAAAGCCAGTAGAGCCAGTAGTTGTGGAGACAGCCCCTCCTCCCACGATAGAAGCAAGTGCGGCTGACGAAGAGGAACCTGTTCAGGCCAAACCTTTAGTGGAGGAGGGGCAAGGCTTTTTCGATGAAGAGCCACCAGTCGGCAACAAGCCAGCTGAACAGGTAAGAAACTAACCAGCTTTGAATACTAGCTAGTGAAACTTGATTCTGTAAAGCCCTATGCTTGTTATGATGCATTGCATTGAGCTAGGTAATACACATACACGTAGATGAACTGTCATCCACACACTGACAAAAAGCTGCTATTTAATGTCACTCTGTGTTAACATAACTAAGTACATTCTTTCTTGATTGGATTAGCTACCTCGTTAACCCCACCCCCTCTTAGGCAATGTCGTCACAGGAGGAGCTAGAGGAGTCGGAGAGCGGAGATACGTTTGAACTGGATGTTAAGGTCATGAACCCTGAGAAAGTTGGGACTGGGATGTCCTCGTACATCGCCTTCACCGTAACCACGACAACCACGATGCCACAATTTAAACACCCCGAGAACAGTGTCAAGAGGAGATTCAGTGATTTCCTCGGCCTGCACCAGAGGCTGATGGACGCTCACCTTGCCAACGGACGTATTGTCCCTCCCGCCCCGGAGAAAAGTGTGATGGGTGAGTGGTGGTGTGGGTGGTGAGTGGTGGTGTGGGTGGTGTGGGTGAGTGGTGGTGTGGGTGGTGTGGTTTACTCACTGATTCTACTACTGTATAATGCTTACATGTGCATAATGTTATTACCTGTATTTCCATGTAGGCATGACAAAGGTGAAGTTCTCTAAGAGTGAGGAGAACACAGTCGAGTTCATTGAGAGGAGGAGGGCCTCCCTGGAGAGGTATGCTACCATAGCTACATAGCCACACCCCCTGCATAGCTACCCCCTGCGTGTATTTACTTCCACTCTCCTACTTACACGTACACACTGTGACCATAATACCATCACCACAAAAATGCAGGTACTTGAATCGCCTTGCCAACCATCCTGTCCTGAGGAAGGACGAGAACTTCAGAGAATTCCTAGAGAACCCTGCAGATGTGAGTGTGTGTACTGAGTAGTCAGCCATAGACACAGAATAAATTGGTCTTACTCAACTAAGCTCACTAGTGTACAGCTACATGTTCAGTGACTGACCCCCCCCCCCCCCCCCCCCCTTTCAGTTGCCCAAGGCATCGGACACAGCTGCCTTCAGTGGTGCCGGGTTCATGCGACTCATGAAGAATGTCGGAGACTCCTTTGCCAAGATTAGCACCAAGAAGGCCGATGTGGATGCTGTGAGTTTCTCCCCGTAGCTATAGAGCTATTACCAGTGAATCTTTAAGTACTATTTTTTATCCCTAACAACCAATATAGACCAACCAGTCACAGTATTGTCTTACACAATGATCTTGCTAGCCTCAATATTGAAACACATTTTAATGGCTCAGAGGTGGTTGCTATTTAGTCTTAGTTCAGAAATGGTTGTACAGATGGAGGTAAACCAAATCTTAGTTCGGAAAGGTTCGAATGTATAGCTAACTGAACACTAAACACATCGGAGAGTCCAGTGTGTGATATCACGTGTGTTGTTCTTTGTCTCCTCCAGTGGTTTGATGAGCAGCAGCAGAGTTATGAGCTGTTGGACAGTCACTTGAAGAAGTTGCACCAAGCCATAGAAACCATGATCAGCTGCAGAAAAGGTACACACCGTCGATACATAATTATAACTGTGTTATGTAAAATTATGTCCAATAAAATCCTCATTGTACATGTAATAGCTTCCTGTACTTTGCTCATAGCATATTATTATGTACTGAGTCAGCTACATGCAGTGCACGGTCTACTAACTCTGCCCCTCCCCTTTTCTGCAGATGTGTGTTTGTCCACGAATGCGTTTGTGAAGAGTGTTGCCACACTGGGGAATGTTGAGGAGAACGACACTCTCTCAAGAGCTCTCTCACGTCTGTCCGAGGTCGAGGAGAAAGTGGAAGGTTTTCATCAAGAGCAGGTGAGTACACGTCCTGTATGTGAGGCTGGTTTGTACTTTGACCCCCTCCCCTCCCTACTACAGATTCAGAAAGACCTGTTCATATTTGGAGAGATGGTAAAGGACTACATTGCCTTGCTCGGCTCCATCAAAGTGAGTCTTGAAATTCTTTCTGGCCATAGGGAACCTACAAGTAGTTTAGAAACTCACTTCTATTTTGTACCACATAATTATGAGTAAGGTTGTTGCCCTACAATCAGTGTGTCTACACACTGAGACCTATAAATTTGTCTTTTACAGATAATCCAAGTTCACTGTATCTGTATATTTTTAGATAGTGGTGTAGAGTTTGTCCTTGTCCTGTAATGAGTGTGATTCTCCCCACAGGAATCATTCTCCATGCGTGCCAAGCTGTACAACAACTGGCAGAGTGCTCAGAGCACACTGGCTAAGAAGAGAGAGGCCGAGGTCAAACTGCAAGTGAGCGGAAAACCAGAGAAACTGGCCCAGATCAAACAAGAGATAGAGGATGTGAGTGAGGGGGTTGATGTCCTTGTATTTCGGAAGTTACCTTTATAGTCAATATTATAGAATGTCCGATTTCAAAACTAAAACTTTAGTTAAAGTTAATCACAATATTCCTTTCACTGCCTCCATTCTCAGTGGGAGGGTAAAGTGGAAGAAGGACAGAAGAGCTTCGACAAAGCCTCCAAGACACTCAAGGCAGAAGTGGAGCGATTCGAGGTAAGACCCATCATCCTCAATTATTGGCCGCCCTCAAATGCTGTTTCTTCCCCAGGCAAATCGGTCCAAAGAGTTTAAGACAAAGTTTGTGGCGTATCTTGAGTCGATGATGCAGATGCAGCAAGAGGTGTGTAAACCACACCCCTACCACACACATACTGAATACTTCCTTGATTGCATGTGCTTCCAATATGTTCACAAAGAGTATTTTTTCGAACCCCGTTAACACACCACACACCCACACCCACACCCACACCACCCACACACACACACACACAAACACACACACACACACACAGTTGATTCGAGTGTGGGAAGGCTACCTGCCCGATGCCAAAGCAATAGCTTGAGAGACTCCCACTAAAGACATGACTAGAGAACCATATGTACTCTGTCTTTCAAATTGTGGAGTTGTTGTAACAACTCTAATTAATTAGATAATTACTATTAATTTTTTGATTAGCCTTCTCACTTAATTTTTTTTAGGAACTTGATTTGTGTACAATGCTGGTAATTTTTTTAGAAACACTTGATTTGTGCACATGCAGGTACGAACGTTGTGTCCTTTTATAGCAGCTGGGATTTGTTACGATACGATTGTCTGGCAAGTATTACAATTTTCCATGTCCTTGGCAATTACATGCAAACAAAATATAATAATTATACATACACACCGCAAACAATTACAAAAGAGGTATAAGTAATATTAAAACACTATACTACTGAGGGATCATCTCTCCTTCTCCTTTATCTGTGATGATCAAACTAGTAAAAAAGTGGTTCGGCCGGCTTCCCGACCTTCTGCGCAAGTAACCGGGGTCAGACATCATTGAGGAAATAGGAAATTAAATTACCAGTGAGATCAAGATGGGTACACCAGTTAAGCATGCCGGAGTCCCGATCACCTACACTTCCGCTCCGAAGCCCCATGCAGTAAAGCACACGTACATGCGACTGCAACGGAAGTTACATAACTTGAAGAGTGGATCTAGTGGGCGTAAGGTCAATGGCATCGATCGTTTTTAAGGTCGATCATTACCCAAAAATGGTAATTTTCCATGTCCTTGGCCAATAATTATTATTATACAATATACTTTCCGCAAACAAAGAAAGAGGTTGGTTATACATGAACTCTAATTAAATGGTTCTCTTTAGTTTGAAAACAGAATATCAAAAACGTCCGAATAATGTTCAACGAAGTGTACTTCCACTCCCTCCTTCACAAAATCTGGCAGGTCGTTGAAGTCTCGCTTGTTGGCCTCAGGCAAGACAATACAGTGAACACCCGAGCGTTTCGCCTGCAGGGAGAGGTGAGTAATTAAGTGATAGAAATGTAAATAATAACAATGCTGGTGACATTATTACTCACAGCGATAGTCTTTTCTTTGATACCACCAACTGGCAAGACCTGGGACAGGAAGAAAACACATTCTTATTGTCACTCCTAGTTAATAGTCAGGTAGTCAAGACAACCCAACAATGGCACGATCATACTAAAGCTGATACGTGAAGACTGCCCAGGTAATAACTACAAATAAGAGCATACTTATTATCAGGAGAGTGCACTCATGTTATTGAACAAGTATAATAACGTACCGAGAGTTGACTCTTTAAATAGAGTTGTGATAGTCCAAATTTGATGTTTTTTTAAAGAGTAATTCTTAGAACTGTTACGTGTAAGAGAGGTATAGGATGACTACACCTAAGAGTAGAATATGCGTCTATGTAACCTCCGCGGTTGCGGTTAGCCTGAGGCGCAAAGCCGAGGGAATCTAACCGTAACCAAGGTGGTTACTAAGACGCATATTCTACGAGTGAGTGTGGTCTATCTAACTTGGACTTCATTGCGCATGCGCAAGGCGTGGTTATAAAAAGCCAGGTTTGGTGCGTAGCAACAGAAATTGAATTTGTGCGAGCTGGATCATGGACGCTGGAGATCTGTGAGAGACACCAATTGACAGAAAAAGACAAGAGAACTTCCTGCAAATTATTTGTCACTTCCTGTAGAATATGCATAAGAATAATGTGTCCACTTCCAGTAGAATAAGTACCTTCTTGTAGATTATGCTTCCATGTAAATCTACTGTTTTTAGCCAATCAGATCAATTACAGATGATGTAATGTAGTCTAAGTAAAGGGGTTGGAGTGTAGAGGTAAGAGAGGTAGAGAGAGGGGATGGGAGACATTAGACTTGTGGAAGTGAGGAATCCCACAAGTGTAATGTCTTCCCAGATTGTGTTTGTTTGTTTATTTATTGCAATCAGGCCTCCAATTTAGCCTAGACACAAGTGTATCTAGCTACTAGCTACTGGAGGGGAGGGCCTTCCAAAAATTTATATTAACAGTGCAATACACACTACACCAAGAGAATAGAAGATGGTATGATTCATGCATTTTATAGGCAAGGCCTCCGTGAGATGTTTGTGGTAAACAAAAGAATGGGAAGTATGCCTACATGTAATTATGAATATAGTTAATGCTGGTTAATAGTATTAAGTGCAGAATGTTTGTTTGGAGCACTGCGGGTTCCTTATATGAAAATGCAGCACACAAAATCCATGCGAGGGGCGGGCGTTAAAAACCGTATACATGTAGCATGTAGGTATAAAGTACTGGAGTGTCCGCTGTGTTAGAACAACGAAAATTGCCCAAAAGAGTGTCCGGGTAATTAGAAGTGTCCAATAAATTAGAAGATATACGGTATATACCTTGCCGGTGAGCGAGACCTCTCCAGTTAGAGCCACATCCTGTCTGACTGGTTTACCAAGTGAGAGGGAGAGGAGGGCGGAGACAATTGTCACCCCCGCACTCGGCCCGTCCTTGGGTGTGGCCCCCTCTGGAACATGGAGATGGATAGCAGAGGAAGAGAGGAGCTCATTCTCAGGGAATTTGTCAGCTAGAAAACACTGAGTTGTGTGTGTGTGTGTGTGTGTGTGTGTGTGTGTGTGGTGTGGGGTGTGTGTGTGGGGTGTGTGTGTTGATAATCGTGTGCAAATACATAATTATAGATACAAGAAAATATCTCTCTCATAATTATAAACAAGTTGTATTGAAATGTATACCTTAGCATAAGTGTAGGCAATCTCAGTCGATTCTTTCATGACATCACCGAGTTGCCCGGTAGACAACAACCTCCCCCCATCACTGCCCTCCCTCCCATCACTCTGTGCAGCTGTGCGTGGCGGTGTAGTCAGGGCAGTCTCGATATAGAGGGTGGAGCCACCCATGGCAGTCCATGCAAGTCCCATGACGACTCCAGGGGGTGTGGTCTCGTACATACGGTCAGAGGTGAAGATTGGATTCCCAACAAAGTCTTTAAGATTGTCTGTAGAGACAGCGATAGAAGTGATACTAGGGTCTTTGGGTTCGACTAGTTTCAGAGCAGCCTTGCGGAATATCTGCGAGAGGAGTAGGGGAGTACAATTCAGTGATTGAATAGTAATTATAAGCACACCATTGGAACAATCATTCTGAGAGCTATTGAATGCATCAATTAGTTTTGAAATTGGACAATCTGAACACAAATTACGGGCTCTCAAAGATAGCTACCAAAACAACCCAAAACAACAACCCAAAACAACAAGGCTATTTTTAATACGTTTGTACCTTTTCAATTTGCTTCTGCAGGTTTCTAACGCCACTTTCCCGGCAGTACCACTTGATGAGTGAGCCAACCGAATCGCCTGATACAGTCAGCTGATCTTCATTAATCCCCGCACCCACTCTTGCCTGGGGGATCAGATATCTCTCAGCTATAGCGAGCTTCTCCTCGGCAACGTAGCCAGATACTTGAATAGTTTCCATTCTGTCATATAGAGGGCCTGGAATTGTGTCCACGACATTGGCAGTGCATATGAACAACACCTGCGTGTGTGGAGTGGGCGTGTGTGGAGTGGGTGTGAAAAGATTACACACAAAGGTTTGGAATGTAATTCTGAAAATCCACCTCTACATTTATAAAATTTTAATTTTATTGGCTACTAGTACGAAGTGTTAAACGTTATCCATGAGATAATAAAAACAACCATTTATATCTTGGCCACCTTAGACAAGTCAACGGGTACATCGAGATAGTGATCTAGGAAGTTGGCATTCTGTTCCGGGTCGAGTAACTCAAGGAGGGCAGAGGACGGGTCCCCAGTCACCCCCCGGCCAATCTTGTCCACCTCGTCAATCAGGATGAGCGGGTTCTCTGTCTGCACTTTCTTCATGCACTGGACGACTTTGCCGGGCATAGCACCAATGTACGTGCGTCTGTGACCTTTGATCTCGGCAACGTCGGTCATACCCCCCACACTGAACCGGAAATACTGCAGGGGGGGGCATTTTACGTGTTCATTTGAGTATGACAAATCAATTAATTAACTTCTAATCTATAATTACGTATAAGAAAGTCAAACTAAATATGTACATGTACGTACTTCGCACTCTAGTGATAGTTGACCACACCTTTCTGTTGAGAGCTCGTGCTATGGAGCGAGCCACGCTGGTCTTGCCCACTCCAGGGGGTCCAGTGAAGCAGAGGATCTTCCCTTGAGCAGAGTTGTTGAGTTGGTTCACAGCAATGAACTCCTACACACAATAGAGGTAGCTAGACACAACGATATGAATGGAATGGCGACAGATAACATCATCTTTCCCTTCACAACACTACAACAGCTAGGGCGTGTGCTACTTGTATCCCTCACTGTCTCTCTCTTCCCCATTATCCCTAACTCTCAGTGAACTAACAACTACAACTATTGTAGCCAGCCACAGACATGGAGTCTAACCCACTCACCAGTATCCTGTCTTTGATGTCCTGTAGTCCGTAGTGATCTTCATCCAGCACTTCCCTTGCTTGCTGGAGGTCAGAGTTCTCCTTGCTGTACTTCCCCCAGGGCATGTTTGTTAGCCAGTCAAGATAGTTACGTGTTACACTGAGCGGGAACCGAATAATATACATGTATATAATTATCTTGCAATCGGCTTTTGTTCAATAAATACATAAATCCATACACTATTTAATACATGCAGATACCTCCTATTCTAACACACTAGCTTACATTACTTAGGGTAATAGAAATACACACACACACATACATTGTATTATTAGGATTTCAAAATTAACGGCCATTCAAGGTTGATGAAAGTATGACATTGTGAGGTTGCCTGTACCTACCTAAACTCAGCGGAGTGGTTGTCGAGATACGAGAGTTTGCTCAGCTCCTCCTCAAACACTTCCTGCACCCCCTCAGGCAATATGAGATCCTTTACACGCTCACGAAACTTCTCAGAAATGGCGTCCTTGTCATCTTTCTGGGTGAAGGAGAAAGAAGTTAAGAACAAAACTTTACGAGTCAAAAAGTGGGCTTTGAGATCTACGTAGAGGTAGACGCTTTTTTACTGCACTTACCTCGAGTCCAAGCTCTCTCTTGATTATCTTGAGCTGCTCTTGCAGGAAGAATCTGCGTTGCATCTTATTGACCTTCTCTTCGACCTCTTTACCAAGCTTCTGTTGAAGGGTGGCTACGGCAAACTCTTTCTTAAGCAGCTCCAGGGTGAGCATCAGACGCTCGGGTACCTGTGTGTGTTGTACATGTGTGTGTGTGTGGTGTGTGTGTAGTGTGTGTGTGTAGTGTGTGTGTGTGTGGTGTGTGTGGTGCTTTCGGGAGGTCATAATTAACTAAATATCAATAATTAGGATATTTTGTACGTTACATGTGTAGCTAGCAGCATACTTACGTCCATGCAGGCGAGGACAGACTGCATTTGATCCGAGTCAGCACTCGTCAGAGCAGCCCCGAAATCAGCCAAGTGTGTGGGAACATCCACCACCTTCTTTCCTGCCTCCACCAACTGCGCTAAAGACTCCCTATTGTAGCATTAGAGCAGAAATCAGAATAAGTTTACGGCTGCTCAAAATATATCACTGCATATCACTGCATGTAGTGCAAAATTACAAAAGTAAATAGTACCTGTATAAAGGATTGAGGGCAATGATATCTCTGATGGTCTTGATCACTTCAGCAGACACAGCCTAAAAATAAACAAAACAGTATACTGAGTGAAAGTTCTGTAACTAACATGAGGTTTTGGGTATGGCAGCAGAGCAAATGTATACCTTTGTTTCTTGTGTCTGCTCGAAAGAATTGTTTGTGAGATTTTCAGTTCGGACCATGAGTATTTTAGGTTCCCCATCGGACGCTGCCTTCTCATCATCCCCTCCATCAGGTTTAGGAGCATTCTTTCCTGCAGTGCATGTACAGCATCATGTGAGCTATAGCCAGACAGCTGCACAGTACAAGCACACCCCCTAAAGCACATACAACCACACAATGTACACACCTTTCTTTTTTTTCTCTTCTTGTTGATCTACTGCATCCGGGGAAATGAGTTTCTCAAGGATGCTTTTCCTTGGTTTACGCTGTTTCTTTTTTTTTTCTTTTTCTTGGCTTTGTTCCACTTGTACCTCCACTGGACCCGTTACTTTTATCCTGGTGGGGGGTACAATTAAAACATCATCCGTCATGTTCCAACAGGAATGTTCCTAATACAACAACTACGTGAACCCCACACCACACCTACCTTCGATGTCCCTGTATTATCATTCTCATCTTGTCCCCCACCTCATGAAGCTCGGTGATCTGAACAAACGTACCCACATCATAGATCTCGTCCAGGCTTGTAATGATATCATTCTCGTTGCTAAAGGAATAGACTAGTCAAATAATGCGTAATAATAACACACGACCACCTGTCATCTTTCTTGAGAAAGGCTCCGGCATAGGGCATATTTAACTTGACCTTTTGACGAACAATCTTCATCAAATCCTTGTCACTAATCTGGAAGGACAATAGATAATTAATTCATTAATCTGTGTGTCACTTTCACACCTCAAGTATCTTGACAAATCTTGGGAATATTGGATTTCTTGCGATGGCCAGAATAGGCACTTCCGGAAAGTTATCAGGTAGTGAAACTGGTGCAATGGCGTGCATCTTGCTGGCTGGGAGGAGCTCTATCCCGAGTACCCCGCCCTCTTCCTCCTCTTCTCCGTCGTGCCCCTCCCCCTCATCACCACTGGACGAGCTGCTCCAAACCCTCACACCTCCACTACTAACCGTCAGTAGCTTCTTGTACCAGACGGACATTGATTGAGATCCATTTATACAGAGAAATGACCTCGAGTTCGAGTGTGATAGATGGGTCCTGCCTCCGCACTGTAGGCTGTGTAGCCGTCTCAGGTAGCCTGCGGATTGAACAGACGAAGAGAAAGGTCTTGATAGAAGTGATCTGAGCAGTGGGAACACCATTTGCCTTGTAGCTTATTAGCTTTTAAGCTTTTACTGCCGAGTTAATTGTGCCACGTGGGTGGGCTCTTAATAGAAGCAAATTAAATGGGCAATAATTGGAACATTATAGCTAAGATAAACAAGTGTGAAAACTCTAGCTGTTTGCTCTAACTAGCTTGCTTTTCACTCACAATTCGATGTTTGTACCAAGAGCCGTGTCCAAGAGCTCCTATGGAGAACAGAAGAAGAAGGCTGCAGTAAAGAGAGCAATGGTACAAACTGGAACTACAGACGACACTCAAAATACAACACCACTGGATATGGATAAATCCCTTGCCAATATTACTGAGGAGGGAATGATGAAAGACGCTGTACTGAGTTATACTACTCCACCTGTTAGATCTACCGTGGACGTAAGCAATGATGTCATAACTGAGGAAAAGGTCGGTGATGATGATGAAGAGCCGATAATATGCTACAGTAAGCAGCAGAGGTGGGCGGAGTCTGGTGAGCCTGTGTGTGTGGTGTGTGGGCGGTATGGTGAGTATATTGTGGACAGAACTGATCACGACGTGTGCAGCTTGGAGTGTAAAGCCAAACACCTGCATCTGCTCGGGTTACCATTGACAACAACAAACAGGGAGGTAGGAAAGAAAGAAACGGAGGACAAGTCAAATGCAAAGCGGGGCATGATGGTTCAAATAAAAGATGTGGAATCAACCAAAAACAATTCGTTAGTTATTACAGAAAAAATGTGTGAAGGATGGACGTACAGCGAAGATGCTCTTATTACAGCCATGACAGACAATCAAGTGGAAGCAGTTAGAAATAAGGTTTGCATAATTTTGTATCCATAATAAATATATTTGTTCCAAACGTACAGTATTCAGTTTCTGTTCGAGGAGGAGGTGCTCCTAGACTAATCACAGAGTTCAACCATCTTGGATTGCCCACTCAAGGTAGTGACCCACGTATAATCTCCCACTGCATGTTTATCAGCTTTTGTGTATTACCACGGCAGTGTTTGGCAACCTGAAGGAGGGAGGGTATGTGAGCCCCACCCCCGTACAGATGCAGACAATACCAGCTGCCCTGTCAGGGAGAGACCTCCTCGTCTGTGCCGCCACTGGCAGTGGAAAGAGTTAGTAGCCCACCGTACATAGCTATAGACGTACGGCCAAGATTTTAGTAGCCAAGAGTGATTAATGGCGATTGTACGCTTACTATTATTTCTTGTTCCTTGCAGCTCTCTCGTTCCTCCTGCCCCTCCTCCTCTCTATCCTCGGCTCTTCAACCCCTCAGACTCGGGGGGCACACCCCAGGGCACTCGTACTGACCCCCACCAGGGAGCTGGCCATGCAGATAGAGTCACAGGCCAAGGAGATCATGAGAGGTACCTAAATATCCCCCTCTGTTTGCAACAACTTCTCTATAGTAGCTTCAATAGGGTTAGAAAACAGTCTCATAATTTTGATCAAACTTGCACCTGGTGTGTGTATAATTATAATTATTTTGACTGCATACAGGTGTCCCTATGATGCGTACAGCGTTGATTGTGGGTGGTATTCCAGTCGCCCAACAGCTGCACAGACTACGCTCTGGAGTGCAAATCCTCATAGCAACTCCGGCGAGGCTCAATGACATCATAACGCATCACACATCCGATATTGAGTTAATGGACGTTGAGATGTTAGTGGTTGATGAAGTCGACTGCCTCCTACAAATGGGCTTTGAAAATCAGGTAATGAAAGAAGTGGGGGAGTAAGGAAGAATTGGAAAGCTTTGTTTTGTACTGTTAATGGTAGTTATATACATTCTCTGTTTCTGGCTTTTTTCAGTTTTGTGAAATTGAAGAACTTCTTCCCAAGAGCAGACAAAATTTGATGTTCTCTGCAACTATTCCTCGAAGGATTGAGAAAATGGCTTCTGAACTGATGAACAGTCCACTCTTCATCACCATCGGTCAGGTGAGTGCTTCTCTATATTTCATCTTTAACCTTTGAGTGTGTGTGTCTTCAGCCCAGTGTTCCCTGTGACTCCATCAAGCACACTGTCATCTGGGTGGAGGAGAACTCAAAGAGGAAGAAGCTACTGGCTTTGCTTGATGACACCAGGCACTTTAAGTGAGTCTCTCTATTATGCTCTATTATGCTTACAGAGTGCCCAATTTTAATTGATTTCTATAGACCACCTGCAGTTGTTTTTGTGAGCTCAAAGATGGCAACCTTATTATTGGCTGATGCCATTTGTAAGGTAAGTCTGTGAATTTTTACTGCTTTATTTAATCCATAGCTGGTTTTCCCTACATTATTATTCAGTATAATTATATTCACTTCATTCTTGTACTATTTTGTTTATAGTTCAACTCTAATTTACAGACTCGGCCCCATCTCTCCACAGTTGGTATCCATGGCGATATGGCACAAGAGCGCCGGAGCGAGATACTGAGCGGGTGTCTGGAGGGAAAGTATTCCGTTGTCGTAGCAACCAACGTCCTGGGGAGAGGATTGGACTTAGTGTCTGTGAAACAGGTGGAGCTATTTAACAAGTCCACTTGTTAATGGCAGCTATTCTCTCACCTTCAGGTTATAATTTTCGATATGCCAGCTTCAATTACTGAGTTCATACACCAGGTATGTACATGTCCCTACTTGACTGTCTCACACCTTGTATCCCTTCTCTTCTATTAACCCACGCACTCTCTTACCATGTAGCTCATGGACGTTCCTCTGTGTGTCAATAATTGTGTCTACTAACCAATGTCTACCATGCTATCCCTTTAGGTGGGGCGCTCTGGTGGACAGAGCTCTCCTGGCTCAGCCTACACTTTTATCAACAACAGTAACCAAGCTGTGTTCATGGACCTGACCACTCTGCTTGGGCCTCAGGGCACACAGCTGCCTTCCCAACTAACTGGGTAGGTGGGAAACTAGGGTGGTATTACTTTTTCACCTCACTTGAACTAACATTTTAACTGCTACTCTAATTGACCTAAGTGTATAGACTACAGAGCCTATAGTGGTCCCACTGTGTACAGCTGTAGGTGGTGAGTTATGTTTTGTCAATAAGGTTTGCATTTCAAGAAGTTAGGTTGTTCTGTGAAACAATGACTTAGTAGTTGCATGTACGTGAGTATGTCCTAGCTCATAATTATCACTGCATTGAATATTAGGTGTTCAATGTTCAGTGTACCCCCCCCCCCCAGCTCCCCACACCTCAGAGCTCAGCTGGACAAGAGGAAGAAACTTAGTGAGAAGGGCCCAGGGGCTAAGAGACGAAAGACAGGTGCCGGATGCTACCAAGACGGCTCTTATCGCAATAAGTAAGAATATAATATTAGCAGCACATATTTACAATAAACACTGGATATGCTGTCGGATTTCACGCTCATTTTTGTTTATGGATGTCATTTGACACGCTCTTGTTTATTGCTGCAGGGAGAGTCTAATTGATATGATCAAAGCAAGCTCCAAGAAACGAAAAACTTAACTCTATGCAACGATTTATAACTGTACTGTTGTTTGTTTGTGCATAGATAGTAGAGCGACTCTACTATCTATGGTTTGTGTGTTGTATAAATTTCAAATGCTGATTATTACTAATTAACATTTTTTCTTGTCTACATGCTGTACTATGTGGGCGGCTGCGCATGACACCTAGCGCTCTAATAATTTGTCCTTGATTGCACAGAGAACAGATGAGAAGTGTGGAATCTCTCAGCTGTGATTTTCTGCAAGATATGAGTCTTAACCTCTGCAGTGACTATAAAACAGCGGTGTGTAATATCACTCTTTATTTTCCGCAAACCGTCACCAAGTGCAAGAGTCATCTAATCTTCACCATGGATCCAAGAAAAACAAAGAACCGCTTTCCGTTCATCCCTCCAACGCCTGGCTACCCTCCAACCTCCATCCCCGGCTACAATGGACAGTCCAGCACCACTATACCTGTGCAGTCTCAGTCCATTTTGCCTCCCGTGGAAAAAGATGCTGCTCTGCAGCCAGTACCAGCCCTGCCCCCTCCACCACTGGCACCAGCTTTATATACACCACCCACGCCCATCGGTGTGGAAAGAAACGAAGCTGCTGCACACTTCAGGCTACCTCCTACTCCAAACTCTGATGAGAGCAGCCCTTCTAGATCTCCTGTCGGTAGGACCAATGGCAGTGCTGTCTCTATCAAGGATCCTCTCTACTCCAAGAATGGTATCTCCGCCACTCTCCTTGACGCAGAAATGTGGAACAACTTCTACAATGTTGGAAATGAGATGATTGTCACTAAGCCTGGAAGGTAATGCATCACTTATATACCGTATAGCGGGTAATTTTTGTTGATGTAAATTTTCGTGTTTTAAATATTCGTACAACTCAGGACCTAGAACATTTTATTTCGCAGTTTGTGCTCTACTGATATGAACATTTTCACCATACGAAAATAACTCGCTATTATAGAGTATATAGAGTATCACACTTTTTTATTGCGTTGCGTTTACTGTGATGTTTTAATTCTCCATTGCAGACGTATTTACCCTCCGCTCGTTGTGAGTATTCGAGGACTGAATGCAAAGATAGACTATACTGTCTCTCTGAGGATGACTTGTATGGATACGCATCGCAACAAGTTTGTGAATATGCAATGGGTGGCTGTGGGAGAATCAGAGGTAGCGCAAGACGAAACGAGGCAGATCTACATCCACCCCAACAGCCCAAAGTCTGGCAGTTTATGGATGAGGAAGCCCATCAGCTTCAAAACGTGCAAAATCACTCATCACCCGCGCTCAAAGGGTGGACACGTAAGTATTGCATGCAAAGCTTTTCTACCACTTTAATAACCTTAAAATTAATGCTGTTTCTGATGTATTCATCTAACTAAATGCAAGCCTTTTCTTTACCATTTGACGTTGGTTGACCTATGGATAATGATGTTGCTTTACTTATCACTACAGATTCTTCTCCATACGATGCACAAATATGTGATGGAAATAGTTTTGACCCGGATCGAATCACTTAGGCCCAGAGAGATAGCCACTATTCGGCTAAATCCTACAAAATTTGTAGCTGTCACAGCCTATCAGAACACGACCCTCACACAGCTCAAAATAGACAACAACCCGTTTGCGAAGGGATTTCGGGACCGCAACATTTTTCCTGTGACCCCCTACCCCATGTTCTCACCATCGTACACAGGAGTGGTTCCCAATTGGGACCACTCTATACCAATGCCAGGTATAATTTGGCCGATATAACTGTATTGAATCTCTAGTGCATATATAGTTTGTGTATTGTACGCTGGCTGTTGCATATTTATTGTCATTGCCTTTCCTTTACTTTTACTGTAAACTTGCATGTTTTTCTATGCCCCAGGTCTACCCGGTGTACAGTCACAAAATCTTGCAGCCTCCTCCATTTTGTCCGGTCCCAGCAATCTCTCCCACATCCCCACTGACTATCCCAGACTACCAGCTGCGGGCTACATCAGCAGGCCACCGGCACTCTCCCCACACTTAAGCATTGGCGTCAGACGACCACCAACAATGGATTTCAACAGACCACCCGCAGCTCTCCCATCAATGCAAATCAACAGTCCACCTGCAGCTCTCCCATCACTGGATTACAGCAGATCACCCGCAGATCTCCCATCACTGGATTACAGCAGACCACCTGCAGCTCTCCCATCACTGGATTACAGCAGACCACCCGCAGATCTCCCATCACTGGATTACAGCAGACCACCCGCAGCTCTCCCATCACTGGATTACAGCAGACCACCCGCAGATCTCCCATCACTGGATTACAGCAGACCACCTGCAGCTCTCCCATCACTGGATTACAGCAGACCACCCGCAGATCTCCCATCACTGGATTACAGCAGACCACCTGCAGCTCTCCCATCACTGGATTACAGCAGACCACCTGCAGCTCTCCCATCACTGGATTACAGCAGACCTGTACTCCCACCAATAAACTACAACAGACCCGTACTCCCACCAATAAACTACAACAGACCCGTACTCCCATCAATAAACTACAACAGACAATATGCAGGCCTAGGGCGCTCACCACTGGACTTCAACAGACAGGATGCAGGGCTCCCATCCATGGACTTCAACAGACATCTAATGAACTTCAACAGACAATATGTAGGACTCACAGGGCCACCAATGAACTACAACGGACCTCCCCTCCCCTACCCCAGGCCACCACCTCTCAGTCATCAGCCCGAAGAAGAAGAAGAGGAAGAAGACCCGAATTACATGGAGTGAGATCGTTGCCAAGTCGTTACTTCACAAGTTGCACAATTATGACTGATAGGATTCCCCTTACACATTAAGCCACAAAGAGCTAGCTTGTATCATATACGTACATTGATTGATTGATTGTTTTTGTTTTCAAATTAGGCATTTATTATCACAATAGCTAATAACTTATCTTGCATATTTATTGACCACCTTTTCTTGAACTGATTTTGTACACTCTTTCGTATCATTATTGGGGAATAGTCATTCTGTATTCTGTACAGTCTTAACATGCAGTGCTCTAAATTGTATGAAATTTAGTATTACATAATTATTACGAGCATGATAAACGTTGAGAACAGCGAATTAAAGAAATAATGTAATGTAAAGAATGAAATAAAGCTAAGGGATGATGATAGACATAGTCAGATGGTGAAAGCTATCTAATCTATAATTATGTTCGTTTTGGTTTTGGTTTAGGTGGTGGCATCAGACCAGGTTTACGAGCACTTAAAAATGAGCTAGGGGGTTGCTCAAAAGCGTCTTCATCAGTTACAATATCAGCAACAGTAGCAGCTGGCATTAGAACACTCTGCTTCATCTTGGCTTTCTTGCTCGAGTTCTTTGGTGGTGCATCTCTCTTCCGTTTCCCTCGACCGACTGAAGGAGCATTAGGGGGCGTGTTCTCGCTTTCAAAATAAGGTGATTTCCCCTTGCTTGCTTCACTCTGAACACTGGCAATCTTTGCAGCATATTCACACGTTATTTCGAGAAACAGTTCTCCGTTCATTCTCTTCCAGTTGCTCTCTGTGACTCCATTCACGGCCATCATTCCGTCTTTGTCTGTGGGAAGGTTCTGAGACATCTCTTGAAGGGCCAAACTGGACACTAGAGTCTCCGGATTCTTGAGCATCAATCGAGACGCAGTGATAGTTCTCTGACGTTGTAATACGCTGTAGCATTCGGTTTTTAATTGCTCTTCTTTAGTTTGTCCTTTGTCTACTCCTCCTTTATTGCCTCCCTTTGATGCTTTGCCCTTGATATTCATTATGATGCCGGTGATTTTTCCACTCAAGACATCGTATGCTTTAGAGCCAAGCTTGACGTAGCTCACCACGTTGTCATGAGCACCAATCGTAAGATTCTCACAAAGTATGTCGTTCAAAACTAACATGTGAAGCAATCGTTCCAAATCATGTTTGGACCATTTTTCGCCCCTTCGATAAAGTGGCAGAGAGCTGAGAACACTAGAAATTACTTTGTTGGACACAGAACCTTTCAAAGCACAGGCATATTGGATAAGAGTGTACTGGTCTCTTGTAACTTGCTGAACACTTTGCACGATAACTCGAACAAGCTCCGTCACGTCTTCTTTCCTGTAGGGTGTCTGAGACTGGCAGTTGTCGCACGGTGTGGTACTGTTTTGACACAGCGAAGAATCAAACGTCTCGGCAAAATATTGCAATAGTTGCGCCCGTCTGCAGTCAGTCTCATTCTCGCAATATTGCACCATACGGTAGAGGTTATCCAAGTGTACTCTCTCCTGTTCGCGTCGAAGTTTTTCCAGCTGGATCATCCTGCGAAGTCGTGTCATGTCGGAATAGTTGTAGAAGAGAATGCAACGGGCAGGCAGTCCATCCCTCCCAGCTCTACCAGCCTCCTGATAGTAGCCCTCCACTGACTTGGGCAGAGAATGGTGGATCACGAAGCGAACATCAGGCTTGTCAATGCCCATACCGAAGGCAATAGTAGCACACACCACCTGTGAGAAAAGAACAGGCTTAAATAGAACGTATACAAATCTGTGCTCAATGCAGCATCTAAAGGTAGTTCACAAGGTCGTGTACTGTTGGGGGGCACTCCAAGTAAAGTAGAAATCTTTCTTAAAGACACGTACTGTACACTGTACATGTGGCAATACCTTGCATTGGTCCTCCTGTACCCATCTCTGCTGCGCCATTGACCTCTCCGAGTCCCCCAGGCCAGCGTGGTAACTCAGGGCAGCAACGTTTGCATTGCACAGCTCGTCCGCCATTTTATCACAGTCCTTCCTGCATATATGGGAATAATTTGACATTTATATACGTACATCACTAGCTGTTACAGAAACTACATGTATGATCTTGTGCACAGAAAAAGCAATGTTGATTCTAACATGATTACGGCCGAGTAAAAGTTTAAGACACAAACTTCTAGAACTGGGATAGACAGATCCAGAGGCTAAGCTACAGCTATGAGAAGCTATGGGTGTATAGTGACGGACTGACCCACCTCGACAGACAATAGATGATCCCAGACTGGTCCTTAAAGGAGGTCTTGACAAGGTCTACAATATCCTGTACAGCTCTCTTGGGCTTCTTGGGCACTATGGAATACTGGAGGTTGATACGATTGAAGCTCTGCGTGAACCTGAAAAGAATGGTCTATTATAGAATACTATAATACATATAATTATTATATTAATGGTCTATTATAGAAAAGGAAGGGGATTGGAAACGACCAGGCCTCCCTGTGTAAATGGTTGAAACACTCCGCGTTATGATTTTGCGCTCGCGATTATTTTTGTTTTGACCGTACTCTGGTTGTTTCAACTGTTTCTAGCTCTCCTATCCACTAGCAATCACTCAGAGGCTGGGAGATACTTAGAAAAATACCATTCAAATAGTGTCATCAAAGTTCATATTTGAGAGATAAAAGTAGTTGCCAATTTGACCGTACCATGGATTATAGCCCATGGTCCGAGGCCGAAAAATTACAAATTAGGGCCCCGATGAAATTTTGGATTGAAATACATTATTTGAAAGGTATTTTCCTAAGCTTTCAGAAAATCATAACAATTTTGACATTGGATCAACTGTACTGAAGTTATGGCTGTTGAAAGATGTTCAACTACACCCCCACCCCCTCCGTTCAATCAATTTCTTTCAGCTGCTATAACTTAAATTCTGTCGATCCAAAGATAAAAATATTATGTTTTTCTGAAAGCTTAGAAAAATACCTTTCAAATAGTGTCATCAAAGTTCATATTTGAGAGATAAAAGTAGTTGCCAATTTGACCGTACCATGGATTATAGCCCATGATCCGAGGCCGAAAAATTACAAATTAGGGCCCCGATGAAATTTTGGATTGAAATACATCATTTGAAAGGTATTTTCCTAAGCTTTCAGAAAATCATAACAATTTTGACATTGGATCAACTGTACTGAAGTTATGGCTGTTGAAAGATGTTCAACTACACCCCCACCCCCTCCGTTCAATCAATTTCTTTCAGCTGCTATAACTTAAATTCTGTCGATCCAAAGTTAAAAATATTATGATTTTCTGAAAGCTTAGAAAAATACCTTTCAAATAGTGTCATCAAAATTCATATTTGAGAGATAAAAGTAGTTGCCAATTTGACCGTACCATGGATTATATATAGCCCATGGTCCGAGGCTGAAAAATGACAAATTATGGCCCTAACAAAATTTTGGATTTAAACACATAATTTTAAAGGTCTCTTTCTAAGCTTTCAGAAAATTCCCACAAAATTGAAATCGGATCAATGATACTAAAGTTATGGCTGATGAAAGATGTCCAGCTGATGTCTAGCCCCCTATATAGCTACTCAACCAGCTAAGCAGACCCACCATTTGCAGGAGGAGGTGATGTTGAGCTGATGGAGTACGTCAGCTCTCACTCGAGGAGTGGCCGTAGCAGTGAGGGCCACAATGGGCACACCGGGATACTTCTGACGCAGCTCACACAATCGCTTGTAGTCTGGCCTGAAGTCGTGCCCCCACGAACTGATACAGTGGGCCTCGTCTATCACAAACCTGGAGGGAATAACTAGTTGTACATACATGTAGTGTTTGGTCGTTGCACCAGTACTTGGCATACTATATATTATATTATACATGTATGAGAGGCTATTTGACTGTGTATTGAACGCCAGGTAGTATTTGTTAATAGTTTGGCCATTTCACCAATACTTGGTATACCAACATTAGATATTACAGTAATGGCACAATCTTGAAGAGGCCATACTGTATAGCGGGTAGGGTAAAAGTTCAACTCGAGAAACGGTGGTTTTCGTGAGTGAAAATTTTGTTTAGTCTCGTTGCCTGCCTGCATTCTGGTAAGCCATGCCTACGTTAAAATTTCGTGGAGGTCAGCTTGCCCACGAAAATAACGAATATTTTACCCCATGAAAATTACCCGTTTGACTGTACATTAAACACCACCACTGACCTGGATAGCATGTTTCTGTTGTGCAGTGCTCTCAGTGTGGACTGCAGCTTCATGCTAGCTCCAAGCTGAAGGAATAATAACCGTCATAAGTTGAGCAGGGTTAAAAGTTTGTCAAAGTTTACGGGTGGGGGTATGGGGGCAGTGTACAGTTTGGTATGCAAAAAGACAAGGCTTCAGGGTCAGATATATGAATCAAATAAAACTTGTACCTTCTCTGGAGTGAGGTACAGGAGTTTGATGGTGGGGGTACGGAGGGACAGGGACGAGTAGACCTCGTTCTCCTCACTCTTGGTGATGTCACTCGACAAACAGCGTGCTGGAACCTGCAACCGCAAGAAAGAAAGGATCATCCATATTTAATTGGGCAGTTCGATTGATACGAAAATTACCCGCTATACGGTATAATTATATACATGTATATACATGTACAGTTGTACCTCTAAGCTACATAGTTTCTGCACTTGGTCTTGTATGAGTGAGCGCAGAGGGGAGACGACGACAGTGACTCCGGGGGACACGAGAGCTGGCAGCTGGTAGCAGAGGCTCTTACCCCCGCCTGTTGGCATGAGAATGAAACAGTCCTTGTTCAAAATGACTGCATTGACTGCCTCTAGCTGATTCAGACGAAACTGCTTTAGGCCAAATATCTGAAAAGCAAAAACATTGAAAGTAGATTTCTGATCTGTCACACTTTAAGAGCCTCCAATAAATAGCAGGTAACCAAGGAGACAGGTATTCTGTATCCCGTATATATATTCAGAACCTGTTTGAAGATCTTGAACATGTTCTGTGTGTGAGGGTACTGCCCCCTGAACTCGTGAGCGTTGTCCGTGGGTGTGGCCTCCTTTCTCCTCTCCAGCTGCTTGCTGGGTCCACTAGTCCCGCAGGCCACACTACTACCACCACCCAAAAAACTTCTGCATACGTGAGAGAAATTCAGTGTACAATGTATACATGTCCGTGTATGAGACTCATGTATACCAGTTGGACAGTACATTTGATAATCAACATACCTAGGAGGTGGTCGCTGTGGTGTAGGTCTTGTGGTGGCAATAGATTGTGTAACAGAGGGTGGTCGTCCAGCAGTGGCTACTTCATCACTCTCCATGTCATCCCACTCATCGAAATCATCTCCAATCAAGCAGTCAAAATCGTCATCGAAACTCTCCCTTGTAGTCATCCGACTTCCAACATCAACTGTAAACGCAGCGTCTGATTCAAGCGAAGACTCCATGCCATACGATGCTTGGTGTGTGGGAGGCTTGTAAGGGCTGAGTGAGGCGGGCAGTTGCCGGGGAAATGGAGAGGTCACAGAGGAACAGGATTGGGCGATCGATGATTGGGAAATTGTGGAGGCCGTTAGCGGAGAAGAGGACTGTTGCTGTTGTAGCTCCTGCTCTTGAGCTTGGAGCAGTTTCCTGTACAAAAGAAATAAAATTGCTTGTAAATAATTATTGTCTGACAAAATACTAATAATGTATAGCTATAGTGTTCTACCTCTTGGCTAGTTTTCTCTGAATATGTGCAGCAGCTGTTCCCAGGAGAGAGGAGACGGTAGCAGGTGGTACATCGGAGAGGAGATCACACACGTCATTCATCAGACTGTACAGCTCTCTGTGCACCTCCGCCAAGCCCGCCTGGTGGGGGGGGGGGGGGGGTATGTGTACGTACAAGTAACACATTGTCCAAACATAACATACAGTACACTGCACAGAATGTGATTTTCTGAAAGCTTAAAAAGAGCTCTTTTTGACTACACATAAATTTGTACCATTAATGCTTTTACTGAAGGGGATTTGATTAATGTACAGAGTACAAAATCTCACCTGATGTGCGATGGGAGATGTTAGGTGTGTGTGAGGCTGTGAGGGTGTGAGTGTGTGAGGCTGTGAGGGTGTGAGGCCGATGTGTGGGGTGGACCCTAACAGGCTGGAGCCGGGTGGTTTCATACACACTGGACTATAACTCGGCCTTGACGTCATACTATTGGAATAGTTCTTATGAACTGTTGTTTCCGCTCCAATAGATGATGTTCCTTTGAGTGTGCATGGTTGGGATGATACAGGAGCCACCTTGGCAACTAACGGGTTTTTCCGTTGCTCTTGATAATTGCCAGCTGTATGTGATAATGAAGATGAGGAATTGGCATCGGAGTTGAAGAAGCTAGTTACGCGTATGGATGGTTTCTGATTGTGTGGGGTAGATTCGCATGATGCTTGACTGGTGTTAAATGTGAGGCTTGTTCTTCGCTGATTTGGTGGCAACTGTTGCCTTCCTTGGAAGCTTGGAACAGTATTTGGGATGGACTGTGTAGGTTTGGTGTGTCCGCCATTGGGCTTGAATGGTGGGGTGAACCCTGTCGTTAAGGAACCTGATGATGGAGCAGTCACTTTGTGGAACGTAAACGATTTCCTACATAAGGTATTAATTAACCATGAAAACTTATTGTGCATGTGCATATTATATAATGTAAAATCTACTGACTTTCTTTCAGGTTGTGAGGTTGCTATGGAACTTGAGCTCTCCCTGTTGGTAGACTTGTAGCGGGCCAAATGCTCTTGAAGATTGTTCTTAGGCACTCCCCTGTCTCTCAGAGTAGCCATGGATAAAAATCACTCATTTAAAATTAATAGGTAAAGATGATCAATTTCAAAACTGCGAAGTCTATCCAGTGGATATGCATAATAATTATGCATAATTATTATGATGATCCGTACCACATCCTCATTCATCTTCAGTGCGGCCTTGGATCGAGGCTAAAAGATCCCCTTCCTCCGTTTTTGACTTGTTGCAGTTCACCCATGTAGCGTGTGGGTTATAAACCGGGGCTCCGGAGCTGTAGTGCATGGTGGGAAACTGGTCATCCACTTCCTACTGTCTTTCATTGTGATAGTCAGCAGGAGATCCTGGTGCCTTTCATTAGGTGGCAGCCCTACTACCTTTCATTAGGTGGTAGCCCTACTGCCTTTCATTAGGTGGTAGCCCTACTGCCTTTTATTATTAATTAAGTCCTTCTTAGATATTAATTAAAAATCATTTACTGTAAATTAATGAAGTGTAATTTAGATTGTTGTGTACTGTTTTTGTGTATGTAGGTAGGTAACTGATTTGGATTAGCTACTATTCTGCTATTTTCTGTTACCTTTGCTGTATGCATAAAATTTGTTTAAATAAAAAAAAAAAAAAAAATATGATGATCCGTACCACCTCTCTTCCTACCCCACTTCCAGTTCCGTTCCTGTTCCCTTGCTTCTCAGTGATTCGACTGTACTGCACTGAGACCGAGACTGAGACACCACCAAGCTATACTGCCAGATATATCAGATTCAGGATCAGCTAGCGTTGCCAAACTGTACTACACTGCTACTGCACCACAACTCGACACCATGGCCATGGATAGTACTTGTACGTACAAGCAACTATGGCTGACCAACATGCTTCAACTGGGGCTCAAACCAGCAGCAATCGAGGAACAACTTAAAGTAAGTGTGTTTCTATAAAGCTAGGCTATCATTAATTTATTTCGCAGGTTTCAATAAACGAGGACATGTTTAACCACATCAACAAAAAAGGCAGCGAAATTATTCTCCATTTCCTTCTCTCCAATCTTGAGCCACAACTAGCCAAGCAGAGATTCAGGTGAGACATTACGCTACTCTGTTGCTTGGTTACTATCAATCTCCTCACTCCTTGCATGCAGGGATTGTTGGCCAATCTATGATAAGAAACAAGAGCAAGAGTTTCGGAAGACCTGTGTCAGCTGGGTAGGAGATATTGCCAAGGTAAACAAATTTGCAGCATTTTTAGGCCCAAAATTGATAAATTTGAACAGGTCAGCAATGTAAGCAATTGTACATAGACCTAGTGTGGTTGTCACTGGTTGATACAAACTGCAGGCCTCAACGTAAGCCTCTTCACTACATGTGTTTTTAAAATTGTTACAACCCGTATTACACTATTTACAGGTTTCTAGTCAACAAGTAATATACCTGTAATACGGGTTTGTATGTCTGGGATGTTCATGTATTTTTGTTTGGTATATTTTCCCACATTCTTATAAAGTCACTCATTTATTTTTTGTCCTGATGAATCGCTCAATAGCGAGGAAAAGCTTTGACTATTAATGACTATCTAAAAGCTAGTCATTAGCCAGCTCACAGCTATTTCCAAAAGTACTTCTTATGTACAGTCATCCACTAATGTATTCTTGTGTCTCACAGGAGCATACCAATAGCCAACTGCCGCGGCTGTGTGCCTCTCTCCTTCTCTCTCCTGGAGGTAACCACCTCACACACCCACACACACCCACCCACCCACACACACACACACACACACACACACACACACACACACAGGTGATAGGTACTACATCTTTATTTACAATCTCTCCAAACACGCTCTGCTAATGGGAACACTATCACTAGCTGATCAAAGTGGGTATAATTATACATGACATTTTTATTTACCGTCATGTATATCTGTACTATCTTTCAGACGATGTGTTTGTGAGTAGCTTTCTTAGGAACGGTGTTCAAGATATAGTCCATAAGGACGTTGCTATTGCAGCGATAAAAGCGCATATCGTACGTAACCAGCAGGAAACTGTACAGAGGCTGAGTTTACAGGCAGAACTGAACAAAAAATGGAAGGCCACAGCCAGGTACACACATGACATGTGCCTGTCATTTTATGTGATCTGACCTACACTGTACAGTTGTCTAGTGAGAGAGTACCAGTCTGAGTGCAAGGAAGAGACCCACTTGAAGAAACAGCTGCAATCAGTCAGTGAGGAGCAAAAGTCGAGGTTGACGAAAGGGTGAGAATATAGTAACCAAGGGTGATACCATATATCGGATCGAATGCGACGTTATTGAATTTTAATTTATGCATGCAATTCGCAATAGTTAGAAATGCAATCAGGCTTGTAGAGTGTCATTCGCAATCAACTAACCTCGCATTTGAAACCCGATAGGACGTTATTTGCGTCCTAGTTGTGATTGTGTACTGTGTGTGTGCAGTGGTGAGGGGGCGTGTGGGAGCACTGATGAGAGAACACTGACACTGAGTTCAAAGGTCACTGATATCCAGAGACCAGGACGAATGGACAAGGTGATTTATTCCCATGTAACCACAATCACTAACCACCCCCCTCTCTAACCACCCCCTCTCTAACCACCCCCCTCTCTGACCACTCCCCCTCTCTGTTCAGACACGTGAGATGTGGGGCCAATTGGAGGGCTTCGAGGAGCGAGGTGAGAGATATCGCGAGGTAGTGGCGAGTGTGCTGGAGGGAGGGGATAATCAGTGCACTGTGGATGCCAGAGACATACAGATTCATGTGAGGGGTGTACAGTAGTATCGTACTAGGTTCATCATAGCATGTGATTATTCTGTGTTAATTGAGTTGTGTTTAAAATGAGCCTTATTGTAACACTAGCTGTTGTGCTAACACTCTTCACGGTTGTTATGCAGGTGCCGGATGCTTTGATGCCTGATTACGAGAAGCTGGTGAGGTCAGGGAAAATGTCTCCTCTCTATCAGGACGGTCAACTGAACCTTGTCAGGTGAGCTGTTGCAGCTAGTAGTTATAATAATGATGGCACCTATCCATCCGCTACAGTGTGCTCACACTCTACTGCTGTGCACTGAAAAAGTTCAGAGTCATTTGTAGACTAAGTAAGTTGTTCCTTTCTCCACCAAATCAGCCACTAACAAGACATAATGTGTACGGCCTTCTGTTTTTGTTCAGCTGGACTGCCTGACTTTGATGCTGAGAAGATGGAAATGCTTCTTACACAGCAGAGAACACTGTTGGCCAGTCTCAACCAAATGAGGTGAAATTGGCATCTTCCAAATAATAGGTATCTTTCAGAAAATCGTAATATCGTTGAAATTGGGTGTAGCTGAACGAGTCCCCGAACCATGATTGGATAGTTGAACATCTTTCAACAGCCATAACTTGAGTATCGTTTATCAACATTTATGATTTTCTGAAAGCTTACAAAAATACCTTTTAAATGTAAATTCCACATGGGCTATTTCCATGGTATGTACTCACACAGAACACGGCTGGATGTACTACAAGCTTCTCACACTGTTTCTATATCCAAATGGTTGGCCAAGCTGGAGAAGATAAAATCCCAGACCACACCCACTGCCTGTGTGTTCTACAGTGGCAGACCACCACTCCTGGCCATACCAAAGATTGAATTCCCAGTAAGTCATCATCTTCTTTAGTTACATGTGCTATTTTGTTGCTATGTACCTGACAGCCACTGGAGCTCCTGCCTCCCACCCCTGAGCCACGGACAAGGCCACACCCACATGACCACACTCACAAACTGGATCTGATGCCGAGAGCAGGACGAGAATGTGAGCATACTTCTATTTTGAAATTCTTCTGATATCCTTTTTTTTTATAATCCCAGTGTCCACACCAGAGGCAGTCCACAACATATCACAGAGTGTACATCGTGCTGCATCCAAAACTGCTGACATCGGCAAACCAATGAGATCTAAGATCCCTGTACTCTGCCCTGTATCCAACAAACAGCCGACACAGAAGGCACTGCACAAATGCGCTAAACTGAAGAAGGCGATACCATCCACAACTCACGACAGTTTGGCGAACACACCTAAGCTATCCTCCTCTCGTTTTGTGAAACCTCCAGCCAGAAGTCTGGCCAAGGACCCAGTCCGTACCAACCCAGCCAAGAGTCTTCCTTCAAGCACAGTGTATGACAAGCTAGCAGACCAGGTTTGGCATAATGATCGCTTTGTAAAATTGATGTTCTAGAAAATAATGCTGACCATGCACAGTTATGTACAGTTGATTGTTGCATGTACGTACATTGATACTAGTCTCTGTTGCTCCACTAACAGATTGCAGAGATGGTTAGTTCCCAATCAGAGGAGCAAATGTTGTTGGATCCCTCTCCAGTCGCCTCCCTCGAGGAGCTTCATTGTGTCACTGACACAGAGGCCGCTCTGGGTATGTGCATGTACTATAGTGTATAATTATGTACTCCCTTTCAAAAACTGCCTGCTGTAGAGTTGATCTTTCCAACGTCCTGTCCATTATCTAGTGTTTGCATGCAGTTGTGTACTGATCATACAACATTGCTGTGTTCTCCCTTTCTTTGTGTGCCCTCATTAATGTTGTACGCTATATAGACAATAATGGCTTATGTGTGGTAACTGTGAGGCTATGTGCTGTACAGGTACGAGTGCTTTCGTGTCCAAGGATTGCATTGCCAGAACTCCTCTCACCAAATCCAAGCCATCTAGAACTGGTAGGCAATCGCCATGCATCCCACAAACTGTGTCTTACTTACAGTATAAGATCACTCAGCTTTGTATTATAGCATAATTATGGTACAATGTGGTATAGTAATTATAGCCAACGCCCCCTCCCACCCACACACACATGCACACAGCATCACTGGAGAGCCCACTAGCTACTGGGGTTGCTACGAACTCTCCTCAAGTGGCCACTCCCATCTACCGATCACTGACCACGGCCGTCTCCTTTCAGACCACACCCACTGCTGCACTACTCTCTGTACAGACGCCCCCAGACATATATAACATGACTCCTGATGACATCACTACTTACGATATCTCTCCAACCCCCAGGAGAAATTTCGTTGATCCAACCACCTCAGGTACTACTCAAAAAGGAGAAGATCTAATGTCCTTCGCCACGCCCCTCAAGCATCCCGATGTACCACACCACAATCTCATATCGTTCCTTACTCCAGCTGCTCACCCGTCAACACCCGTGTTACCTGACAACACCTGGATTGTAGACATTGAGCCGCCCACCCCCTGTCCCGATGATTTCACCTTAGCATGAGTGCGTGCGCTTATATGATCATACTTATTTCAATTTAAATTTCTTGATTCTATTATTTATGGATTTGTTCTACTAGAGCTAGCTATACTATACCATAATTATGATCATACTTATTTCAATTTTAATTTCTTGATTCCCTGTATATATATTATTTATGGATTTGTTCTACTAGAGCTAATCATTCTAATTAAGAAATATTGCTCACTTTCACAAATCTGTCTAGTACTCCAATTAACCTCCGCTAGCCTCACAGGTCACCATAGCTGATCCTGACAGTACGTAACCAATACTACAGCTGTACGTTAATTATGGTAGCTATCGTAATGTATTGCCTGTGTCGTGTGAACACCGTGTTGTTGGTTGTATATACGAGTTTGCAACAGCAAATAATTATAATAAGTTAATTTGAAATTGAAAACATAAATAACATTGCATGATAAAAAAGCAGAATAGGCTAATTTGAAAAGAAAATGAACAAAAAAGAGGATACATAGGAAAGAAGTGCAAAATAATGTGTGTATAAGAAACAAAAATGAAAGTCATAGCCATGTACCAAGGGCAGTAACAGCTGTCACAATAGCAGTACACATGGTGAAGTCACAGCGGGGTGCACTCAGTGAGGTCATGTTAGACCATCTGTCTTGTTCAGGATCGTAGCTCTCCACCGAGTCTAACATATTCTTTCCATCGTAACCACCAGCAACGATCAATCTTCCACGAAAACACGCCACGGCCGGACTGTTCCGTGGATTAGCCATTCTTTCGATGAGCGCCCATTGGTTGGTATCCGGACAGTAATACTCGGCACTATTGAGATAGTCGCTCCCATTATATCCTCCCACTGCATATACTCGTCCGTTCAGCTGGGTCACACCAGGTCTGCTGCGAGCAATCTTCAAACCAGCCACCTCCTTCCATTCTGGATATGAGTCATTCGTGTCCAATCTCTCCACCCAGGAAAGTCTCTTTCTTCCAATAGCTCCGCCCACTGCGTATATGACACCGTCGACAATTGCAGCTCCAAGGAATGATCGCGGTGCTTGCAGAGACGGTCCCTTTCTCCACGAGTTATTACATATATCGAGAACATCGACCGTGGCAACGTCTTGATTTCGTACCATCCCTCCAACACAATAAATAGACCTCGCACCATCGAACACAGTTCCAAAATCGCTCCTCGGTGCAGTCATAGGTGGGCCACTTGACCACACCTCCATCACAGGCTCTAGTACGTCAACCGTGTCCAATCGAGAATGACCGTTGAGACCCCCCATGGAGTAGAGCTTACCCCTCGCAGAGACGAGGCCGCCATGTGCCCTCCTAGAGGGTAGAGGAGCACAGGAGACCCAGTCGGTACAGCCCGTGTGTTTCTCCACTGTGTTGAGGGTGGCTTGACTGGACACTCCCCCCACGCTGAACAATATCTCGTAGTTCATCATCATCTGTGTGTGCATGCACAGAGTAGGGTGTGGATTAATGTATGATCACTATTAATTATTATTAGTACGTGCTAACTATAGTAAATCTAAGTTACAAACTGACAGGCTAGACATATACATGCATTGCAAAAAAGGATAGCTTGCTAGAATCTTACTGTAGTAGTTAATACTTGTTTTACTCACCAGAGAGAGACTGATATATGGACTTGACAAAGGACAGCACGTACGGACACAGCTAGAGCACATGTACATTCAAATCTAGTTTCATTTAACACCTTTTGATAGTATCTTATCACCTTCAATAGTGTTTTAGCACTTACGATCTTTACTTTCTACGCATGCGCATTAGAGATATAAAAAAAAAAAAGAAAAGAAAAGATATTGACAATAATGTCACAACACTGAACATACCACATACAATCACACAATAATTATACAGAAATACAATAAGTTATAATGAGAGCGGAGATTTAGATAGATTGTTCTGACAACATTCACTAAATTTCTTCAAAAATTTACACACTTCGCGTTTTCCTATCGCCCTGACAACAGACGGAGGGGCCCAGCCGCCAGGGTTCACTGGAGGAGGGGAGAAATCAGTTTATCAAATATTCCATACTGTCTCTTATTATAACATTACTTGAGAGTTTAGCTAATAGGGCAATTAACACGTGATAAACTTGATGAAAAATTATGTAAGCATAAATAAACACAGGCATCTATGTACCGCAGGCATCTATGTACCGCAGGCATCTATGTACCTTGCACCGCATAGTGTATTTTACAAGTGATGTCGTCGCGTGTGAGCTCTCTCTCCTTGCCAGGTTCAACCTTCCTGTTGGCAATGGTTTGACACACTAAACCGGCGTGAAGAGTTGCACGAATCAGCTTGCTAGTAGCCTGCAGAGACAGGCATGAGGACTGAAACACACGTAAGCATCAATAGATGTACATGGCATATGCTGGTAGAATAAGACTGTGTACATAGCAGTAATTATATGCAGAGATTGTGTGTATGTACACAGTGTATACGACTTAAAATAACCCTTTCTACATTAACTAAACATTGTGTACATCAGCTGATTGTAGTTGAAGCTAGTCAGTACATTACAGAGAACAGCTACAGTACATATGTGTACTGTTAATGCTAAAACAAAAAAATGCACTAATTAATAAGTTAGTTATCAGGTGTGAAACATGTGCACATACCGGAACGCTATCATGATCCATCGAGAAGTTACACACCATCCAGGTATGGCCGATCATGTTCTCCGGTTGTGGGGCTCCGCTGAGAGTGCAAAGGTGAGAACAGAACAAGCTCTCCCTCTGTGTTGAAGGCCACACCCTCTTATGTAGCTGGTGGAACACAATAGTGTCCTCGGCCAATGTTTCCACAGTGTCTACTGACTCCAGCGTGCCCTCCCATTCCAAACGAGTTTCTTTGTCAAAGAAGAAGTTGGTCACCTCTTGAGCAGAGATGCCCTGCAAGAGAAACCATGGGTAGGATGATAAGTAGGTGATGTAATGTCTATAGGGACTTGTTAAGGTTAGGGTATTGTGATCACTCATGAATATTTATGAGTTTAATTCTGTCAGCTTTTTCTCTTTTGCAGGTTCAAAGAAGTCTGCTGTACTTATATTGTATGATTATCAACTCTATTGCTATTGTTTTGTGTGAGAATGCCATGATTATGAAGATGCATGAATGAGAAAAGTGGGCATCAAAACCGCAAGTATATAGACTATTTTTTGCGTCAATTTATAAGAGCAGTAAGTACTTTCAGCAAGCTTTATTGGTATCTATATGTAGCTAAGTACCTTCCAGAGGGCCAGACGAAGAGATATTTGTTGTAAAACTTCATACGAGCGAGTAAAAGCTAAGAGTAGACGGTAAGTATCTAAAAACACGCTTGATATTTCGATAGACAGGAGGATAGCTCCAACCAGATTGACTTTTTTCAAAATTTCTCTTCGTCTGGCCCTGCCCCTACCTTTCTTTAATTGGATAGAGCCCTCAGTTGAAGATTCCCGGGTTTATCCATGCTAAAAATTGACGCAAGAAAACTCCAGTACAACTTATCTGATGCTACACTAAAAACATAGCGATAATGATATTCATACTCCATAAATATCGCGGGGGTGAAACACAATACCCTAACCTTAACATGTTGTCAACATAACATTTTAGAGATAGAAGTTATACAGACTGACCTCCACCCTTACATTGTGCATAAACAAGAGCCCTCCTACATAAACGAGGTAGCCCCCTGACTGACCCCCTACATAAACAAGAGAGCCCCCCTGATTGACCCCCTACATAAACAAGAGAGCCCCCCTGACTGACCCCCTACATAAACAAGGGAACCCCCCTGACTGACCCCCTCCCCCTGCGTACCTTTGCGTGATAGTGTGCCTTGAGGGGGTCCACCACTACACCGTCCTCCTCCAGCTCTCGTCTGTGTACTGTCATGTCACCGTCCTGGTGCACTAGGGACCACACGTCAGAGTCAACTGGCTCAAAGATGTAGCAAGCATACTGACTTGTTCTGTCATTCACCTGCGAGCACACACACGGTATACTGATACAACCACACAGTGAGAGGAAAGTATCGGGATACTGTTTTAGAGCTACAAATAAAATAATGGCTACATGTAGGAGAACAAAGAAAACTGGACAAAAGAAATATTTTGGTTATGTGGCTCACCAGTTGTGATAGTCTGTGTTTAACCCCTGATAGTGACTTGATGCTTATAGCGCTGAGGTCAAAGGTCTCCTCCTCTCCATCCTGTATAGTGTAGGACAAGAGCTGATGCAAGTACTTCACAAATTACCTTGGAGCTGATGCAAGTACTTAACAAATGACCTTATAACAAGGTCATGCGATAGCTATGTACAATGCAAATATGGAGCATTCTGGTATATCAGGTTTACTCACTGTGGTAGATGCTGTTCCGTTAGCGACCACTGCTCCAGCAGTAGACGCCTGCTTCGAACCCTGCACCATAATACAGTTATTACAATGTGTTGTATACGATACAATTATTTACCACTAATGATTGTTACATGGCAATATAATTACACACAAACACTGCTATGCAGTATATACACAGGACTGCACCAGCCACTCTCTCTGTGTATGTATGCAGTGTATAATCACATGCACAGAGTAACTCACAACTGTGTGCTCAATCTCATCATCTTTGTAGGCCATTTCCAGAGCATCGAAGAACTCGTCCTCATTGAGAGCACTGTGGGGACCCTCCTGCAGTAACAGGGGGTGGAGTGGGTGACAACCATTCATATAATATGTAGCTACTAGGACTAGCTCTGTTATACGTCATCTGTACAACACATTGTACAACGTGTACAAGCTAGAATACTAGTACATGCACTGGTCTTGAATAAGTGGTAGAGTATATATAGACACCCTGTGCTCTACACTGGACTGCTCCAGAGGCTGGCCACGAACTGACACACTCATAGTTAGCTAACTCAGCTAGCTATAGTAGCTACAGCTCCAACCACAAGCCCCACTTAGCACTCTGGACATAACAGGATGTTAAATAAATCACATGATATAGTGATAGTTTGGCAGTGTATACATGAATTCCTGTGGTCATTACCCAGGCCATGTGTACAGCACATGCCCACCCACCCACTTACCTCAAAGTCTGGTCCAGCATACTTGAAAGCTTCCACTCTGGGACCGTTCATGGCTGCCCCAGCTGCTGACTCGGCTCTGGCACGACGTTCTTGCTCCTGCATGGGAGGGTAGTTAGAATGTACAGTATAGTGCATATAATGGGATACTGCAATACTTTGATGTGGCTTTGAATAAAGGACCCGTGAATAATGCTTAGTAGGCAAAATAAAGACACACACAATGTACATCTGCTTCACCTTCTAATTTGACATTTGTATACGTGCATGGGGAAAGGGTGCACGGGGAAAGGGAGCGTGAGTTGGTAAGAAGGTGTACCTTCTCAAACTTCCTCTGCCAGCTCTCCTCTCTCTTGTTCATCATGTCAATGCACTGAGACAGTGTTGTCACAAGCCCAGTGGTGGTGGCCTTAAATGTGACAGCTTCTGCTCGAATATCCAGTGAGTTCACATCAAAGGGGCTCCCCCCACCCACGGAAAATGGCCGGGACTTTCCCCCACGAGGGACTTGTAGGGCGCTCTGTGGTCTGAAAGCGAAAGGGTCGCTACCAGTACGTCTGTGTCCGCCGGTCATGGGTGTAAAGCGTGAGGGGAGTGGAGAGTGTGAGGATGGTGGGCGTGTATCTTTTCGGGTCACTGGGGACGAAGGGGTGGAGTTAACCACACCCTCTTCTGGAATCTTGTCTACTACTATGGACTCGGAACTATTGAATACTCCGTTGGTTATCTCAGTACGACCACCTATAGAGATTATTATTATTATAAAACTTGTACATACTAATATTTATTATCTGATCATGAATTATCGATATCGTATTCACATGGTGCTACACACAGACACTATTCATGATAAACTTTGCACAATTCGACAGCTGTATTTAGAGACAACGTTTACAGACCACATAATCATGGATGACTATCAATATTATAGTATGAGCAACCAGCTACTGGATATTTGGTGTTATAACAGTATTCCATGAATTCAAAACACAACTCACTTTCGCTGTTGACCTCAAAGTAAGCTTGAAGCAGGTCAACCTGCCGGCAGACTATCTCTCTGTAGGTCTCCAGCTCTGATAGTTTGCTACGAAGATCATGGGTGACCTGTGAATAAAGTACAAGTAAGCCATTCATCTGGTGAGTACTTCAAAATAAATAGTTCTTCAAACAGTAAGCTTCCAACACTTACGTAGGAATGCAGTAACTAAGCAACACATCCAGTCTCGGAACAAGCATATACACACTAGATGCTTGTTCCTACAAGACAGGACTTGAATGATTTAACACTCAGGAATGCGTAACTAAGACAACACATGGGTATTGGAACCAGCACACCCACACTTGAGTATAGTACATACCTGGTTCTTGACAGAGCACACAGAGGCTTGAGACATTGCAGACAGTGACAATGCTGAGCCTTGTCTCTGTAGTGGAGTCAATGAGCCTGGTCCATTCTCCAGGACAAACCTCTGCACACAATGACAAGTGGGTCTGGGAAGATGTCGATAAGCACAGACCTACCTTGCTGTTTTCAATGGCGTCTACCCAATTTTGTTTATCCTCTTCTGAAGAGGCCCTCAGGAAAAATGTTGAGCCATGACCTCGTATATCGAATCTCAGGGCATCAAATTCGTGAAGCTGAGATTTTGGAAACAGAAAATTAAAAGATACATAAGCATTCCTTTCATCTCATTTGAAATGCAAACCTCAATAGAATAACCACAAGTCAACCACTAACGCTATACACAATGGACCACATTATAGGCTGTGTACACCCTATTCTACTAGTTGAGGTCAATTAGTGTAACGTCTCTGCTTTTTTGTTTAGGTTGTATACAGTGTCGCCCAAAATAATATGCAGCGTGCCAACATGTACATGTAGGGTGTGGTGTGCATACTCTAACAAATAGATAATTCACCGCTATCTTGGTTTTGTGCAAGCTGATGGATCCTCGGCAGCCGTATTGAGAGTCTGTCTCAGACTTGAAATATGAGAGCAGGCCACCATCGAGCATAAAGTAGCGTTCTTGCCAACCGTGGATGTAGTTGGTCCATTTACTGAGTGAACCCTTCATGTTTGGAACCTGGGGCATGTCCTCTTCCTCAGAACCTCCCCCCATATCATCTGGATCACTCTCATCCAGTTTGGCCTCCAGGGGAGTGTCATCCTCCATATGTAGCCCTCTGTCCAGCTCAGAGTCGAGGCTCTCACTGCCACTCATTCTGGTTATGCCACCGAGGAGGTTACGGACCATTCGAGCCATACTCTAGTCTAGCCTCTTACAGTAGCATATAATTATAGCATTCAGTACAGTTGCTTTTTTAGTGGTATTAGGGTGTGGCTGGCTAGAATGACATCATTAATTTCACCATAAATTGTTTCTATGGAAATTAACACACAACACATTTTATTATTTCTCCAGATATCTCTTTGACTGATGGTTCTCTGCGTTCTGTGATTGTCTCCTTGTCACACATATCAACTCTCAACGCCTAGTTCCTTCAATGCAAGCTGTGCACGTTTCAACTCAGATTCAGAAGTGCTCAACTGTTGTGACAGCTCCACTATCAACGACATGTGGCCACCTACACACACAGAGAGCAACTGTAACACAAGCATTATATTATTATTATTATGTAGTGAACTTCTTACACGAATCTTTTGAAGATTCTCTCCTTTGACTGATTTGTTCTGCAGAATTTGAAGATGGTTGAATTAAATGTAGTACTATGATTATATTAAACACACCATGGACAGACACAAGTACCTGATAGTTTTTCATTCTCTGTTTCCAAGCGTTGATTATCATCCCTCAGCTCGTACAGGGATAACGCTGACTCAGCTTGTAATTTGGCTGATGATGACCTTACCCTCTGCAGTCGCTTCTCGTAACTATCCTTCTATTAGAGAGTTACAACCAATGTAGGTAATAGCACAGCTTTCTCTTACCATATCTTGCAACTCTGCCTGTGTGATCTCTAGTTCCCCCTTGAGTTGTCCTACCATATGCTCGAGAGCATTTACGGATCGACTGGAGCTTTCCCTACTTGCCAGGGACTCTTGTAGACCTAGAATCTCAGTACAAAGTAGCTCCACCTGAGAAGGGACAGCTTGGGCATACATTCATTATTAGGGTATTGCGTTGCACACACACACACGTACCTGATGCTGGGAGGCTTGCAGTTTATCGTCAGTGCTTCTAGAAGCTTCATTCTTCAGCTCCAATTGCTGTTCCAGCTCTTTTATTTTATTGGAGAGACTTGCTGTGACTTCAGTGAAGTTCTCTTGAGCATGTTTAGTAGAACTGTCCTCTGTCGAGTTGAAGGGAGTTACTTTTGAGCCACTACCTCCCATTTCCAAACCTCAGCAGCTTGCCACGCCCCCCTTAGGTTGCAATTACGGATCTGTATCACCATGGCAAAGTCCAGAGGGCAAAGTCCTTTGCCAAAGAGCATGATGAATATAATTATAGCCTCGATTTCAAGCCGCCAGACAGACAGATTTTGTTTTTGCAACTACATTTATAATGCAATGGGCAGAATGAGGATAATATAATAATAAGGTTTTACAGCAAGGTTACAGTTGAAGTTGAAGGCTAACAAAAAATAGTGTAGAAGGTAGCTTAAGGCATGCCTGAAATTACAGGTTGCCGAAGAGTAAAATAATTATTCATTGTATACATGTAATAGTCTTTACGAGGTGCTGACTGTAATCGCAGAGCATTTTGTGACATGGACATAAGTGATAGGTAAATGGTTCCACAGGAATTCCCTCAGTTTAGTTCTTATGCATTGAGAGGACTGAGTGAGGTCAATTGCAGGTACTCGATTCCGTAGTCGGGGTAGTCTATTGTAGTAAAAATGCCTGGATTTGCAAGTAGAGGACCGCACATGGCAGACTGAGAGAGTAATTTTATCGGAAGACCGGGTGTTTATATTTGAATATTGAGCGGTTTGAATAGTTCTTATGAATACAACATAATGTTGGCCATCTCCAGAAAGTACATAACACTTATCATGATAAGAGGGAGAAGATTAAAAAAAGTTTTTGGGCTAGAAAAAGCCAGTAGGAACTACTACCTGCAGTATGACTGCTGCCTAATGAAAAACAGTAGGACTGCTGCCTAATGAAAGACAGTAGGGACTACTGCCTAATGAAAGACAGCAGGACTACTGCCTATATAAATGAAAGGTAGTAGGACTGCTGGCTAATGAAAGGTAGTAGGACTGCTGTCTAATGAAAGGCAGTAGGACTGCTGTCTAATGAAAGGCAGTAGGACTGCTGCCTAATGAAAGACAGTAGAACTGCTGCCTAATGAAAGACAGTAGGACTGCTGCCTAATGAAAGGCAGTAGGACTGCTGCAGCCATTGTCTGTCCAGCCCCACCCCCCTTTGGTTAGTGAGTAGCCTCGATTCCAGGCCGCATTAAAATACGTATTTTAATCGGCCTGGAATCGAGGCTAGTTCGTGAGGAGCTTGCTGAGGGGGTGGTACTCGCGCGCTCTGTCTGTGTGCGCATGCGTAGATCTGATTGCCACGAGATTGCAAAGAAACTAGCCCTTGCCAATATTGTGCAATGGCGTCTTAATACACATTGTGTGTGTGTGTGTGTGCGTGCATATTGTGTTTACACAATATGTTACCTGCAGAGCCCTCTCCCACAGCTTACACCATTCCTTCTGGAGGGCAGCTCACCCGCCTCTACAAAGGAGATGGTATGTGTGTGTGGGGGGGGGGGGGGCCTTCCTGTATTGCAGACTTGTGTGTGTAGGTGGGGGGCCTTCCTGTATTGCAGACTTGTGTGTGTGTGTGTGTGGGGGGCCTTCCTGTATTGCAGACTTGTGTGTGTGTGTGTGTGGGTGGGGGGAGGCCTTCCTGTATTGCAGACTTGTGTGTGTGTGTGTGGGCGGGGGGCCTTCCTGTATTGCAGACTTGTGTGTGTGTGTGTGTGGGTGGGGGGGCCTTCCTGTATTGCAGACTTGTGTGTGTGTGTGTGTGGGTGGGGGGGCCTTCCTGTATTGCAGACTTGTGTGTGTGTGTGTGTGGGTGGGGGGGCCTTCCTGTATTACAGACTTGTGTGTGTGTGTGTGTGTGGGTGGGGGCCTTCCTGTATTGCAGACTTGTGTGTGTGGGGGGGGGGCCTTCCTGTATTGCAGACTTGTGTGTGTGTGTGTGTATGTGTGTTATCACCTGCAGATGCCCCCTGCCGCCCACCCACTCTCACACCCTCACACCACCCCCTGCCGCTCTCTCACACCCTCACACCACCCCTCCTGCCGCCCACCCACTCTCACACCCTCACACCACCCCCTGCCGCCCTCTCACACCCTCACACCACCCCTCCTGCTGCACCACCCCCTGCCGCCCACCCACTCTCACACCACCCCCTGCCGCCCTCTCACACCCTCACACCACCCCTCCTGCCGCACCACCCCCTGCCGCCCACCCACTCTCACACCATGTACATGTGTGGTTGTGCAAAACGTTGACCCAATTTTGGCAAAATACCACACGAGCCTTTTGTGATGAAAATGAGGAATTTGGACATGTTGCTAAGAGTGATTCAGAGTTGAACATGCCATCTCTAGATCTGTTATTACTCACCAAACATGATGGTAACAATACTACCCCCCACGTACCAAACGGTGACCCCCAAGCCTCTCCTCCATGGCTTGTGTCATTGTGAGGTAGCAACGGTCTGTCAGGGGGGTTTGGACAAGTTTGTCCTGTACCCCCAGATACTCAAAGCCATAATTAAATCGTGCGTTGGCCATGTGATGGAGAGTTTCTGCAATGAAACATTCGACTTTCAGGCCATGGGTCGCATTTTCGTGGGTCTATGCCAAGTGATAGTTATAATTATTACACACGTGTGTAATGTACTTGTACATAGCAATAAGGTCCATTATTCATTGCCCCGTGTGTGTAGGTTGGGGCGTGGGGTTGCTTCGATGAGTTCAACAGGCTGGAGGAGAGGATGCTGTCTGCTGTATCTTATCAGATCCAGATGATACAAGAGGCTCTCAAAGAGCATGGACATCAGGCCCAAGGTTAGTGGCCTCACGGGCCCGTACACAATTACTAAAACTGCCTATAGCAATTCTATTGTCATAGCCGCCATTTTGTTGTCTACTGCCCATGCTCTAACTGTCACACAGAGACGCTTGGTTCGGGCAGCAAGCCAATCATTGTTGAGCTAGTTGGGAAGAGTGTCAAGATCAACCAGGACATGGCCATCTTCATCACGATGAACCCTGGATATACTGGCCGCTCCAACCTGCCAGATAATCTCAAGCAGTTGTTTAGAAGGTCTGTATAATTATAGCGTGTGTATAGTTCCGATATCATCTTCTCTCTCTTTGCTGCCTCTAGTCTGGCTATGACAAAGCCGTTGATTGCTCGGGTGATGCTCTACTCACAGGGCTTTAGGACTGCCGAGATCCTGGCATCAAAGATAGTACCCTTCTTCAAGTAAGTGATTAATACCGTCCATCACCCCCCCTGATTAATACCGTCCATCACCCCCCCTGATTAATACCGTCCATCACCCCCCCTGATTAATACCGTCATCACCCCCCTGATTAATACCGTCCATCACCCCCCCTGATTAATACCGTCCATCACCCCCCCTGATTAATACCGTCCATCACCCCCCCTGAGTAATACCGTTCATCACCCCCCCTGATTAATGTTAACAGCCTGCAAGGTTAGCCAGCCACCTTGTATAGTCATACATGACATTAAGATACACTATAGCACATCACTGTGGTATCATGTCCCCAGGTTCGAGACTCGTGGCAAAACTATGAGCTAGAACTCATCAACTACCAGAACAAGTGCAAGATCATTCGAGGCTGGGACGACTTGTTCACCAAGGTCAAGGAAGCACTTTAAGGTAAGCATGTACAATCATAACATGTGAATATGGGGAGCAGGTCTCTCATCACCTTATATACCGTATACTGAGCTGGTTATTTTCGAGGAACTAAATTTTCGAGGTTTTTGAGTTAAAAAAACCTCGAAAATAACCCACTATATGGTATACCTCCCCCTGCAGGAAACTATGCGGCCGCGTAAAGAATGTGAGTCCTTTAGTTACAGTATATGTGACTAGTAGTAGTGACCTTTATTATTCAGGTATTTGAAAGTCCACGTATATACCTAGCACGAATGTTGCAGGCTTAGACTAGAACTTCTTTTTCGTTATTTTAAACAATAGCTCGATAAAGTGTGTACGTACATGCCTATGGTATTTATGCGTGTTGACTGCTGGTTTTTATTGTCAGGTTCTATTTCGCCGGGGATCAGGAATTGTCTGAACTTTTAGAAAATCCTCCACACCAGCAGGTGGGACTATAGCACAGTGGGGTGGGTGGGCTTTTTCTGTATGTATGTAATAGTTAATTGATGTGAAGTGTTTTGTTGTGTACACACACACTTCACATCATCTTTAAAGAACCCATCGACTTATTAAAGAACGTCCATCTCGCCCCTCAAAAGTGCTGGTGCAGCTGATGAAGCAGCTGCACTCCATGAGCCCTCAGGCCAGGCTCTTTTTAACAATGGAGATAGCTGCTAAAGTGAATATAGTTAGCGTCCCTCACCTGTTAAGAATATTAATCATTTGCGTGATCTATGTTACACTTATTGTCAAATTACGATGATTTGTTTTGTTTCACAGGTGCCGATGGCTCTAGTATCTGTTGACACTTATACATTACCTCGATCATCCCTCTGAGGTCCTGCTGGCAACACCTCCAGCTCGGATAAGAGGGGTGCCACAACCGGCTAGGCCTTCCTCTCACCCGGCACAGGAATATAGGGCCGCAGTCTACAATAATATACTCCAGAACAAGAATTATGGCTTTGACTTATATTTTATTCACTCACTTATCTAGCTGTGCACGTACGTAGAATATACATTATTTTTTAACTAGTTTGTGTGGATATTATTTTAGTGTTTCATTATTTTTTAGCAATTATTATTATTATAGATCTACGTATTTAATTGTGTGCGCATGTAATTTGAAAAAATACCAATGTTCACATATTGCGGTGAAATGTATATAGTGTACAACCACACCTTTAATTGTTACATCATCATTACATCATAATAATCGGCCTGCTTGTATATATAGTTATGGCAGCATGCATAATTATCGTAATTGATTAATAAGCTTTAATAAATAATTAATTTCGTTATAATGCTACCAAATTAAATTTAACAAATTAAATTTAACAAATACAAACTACAAACACAACACATAATTAATTAAGTTTCATTAGTCCGGCGCCAGTTAAGTTGATACCTGCAGCAAAACAACAGCCATTAATTAGTACATGTGAGGAGAACAACAGCAGTCACTTATGTAATTAAAATACCATAATTATAGCGTGAAATTTTCGTGTAGTGCAAATTTCACATTTTTGAGAGCGCAGATGAAGATGCTATAAATTATATGCAGTTAAAGCGAAAATGATACCTCCCGCGCATGCACCGAGTATTTCACATGCAAAGTTTCTGGTGGGTGTGGTTCACCAAGAACCCACAAACATTTCTGCTGAGGGCTCTGGAGCCAAACATGTGCAAAGAACAACAGCGTTGATGGACCTGACAAACTCAAGGGCATGCATGCACTGTCAAGCTGTTGTTCGCTCTGGTAATATAATTGTTAATATTATTGCATAGTTTCTCTGCAACATTCTCCGCAGTGGATGAGTAACACATGCACACACAAGTATTGCAAATGCCCTTGGTACTCCATATAATGCAAGGGTCTTGTTCAAAAGCACATAGTCACAATGTGCACCACATGCCACATATACATGCAGGAAGTCGCAGAAACAACACCATAATAATAATAATAATAATAATACACAATACACATATCTACCTCCTTAATGGGGGCCATGATTTGTCGTATACGTAGTTGTGAGCGGAGGAAGATTAGTGGCAGAGACTGTATATACACAGTAAATATATATATGCAAGGTGTACTGGCTCTGTCATTGAACCCAGTACACAGTACAGGAAGCCACATGAAGGAACACCATATACACAACACACACACCTACCTGCTCCTCAGTGGGGCTGGTGGTAGAGGGTAGGCCCTGGCAAATTATGCTCCTTTTTCTGCCTATTATGCTTTTGAGCACTGCCCCAAATTCAGCCTATTATGCTTGTCGAAAGAACCCATTATGCCCCATATTGACGTCCTTTTTTCAGCAGTAGTATAGTAGCCAAAAAATTATCTTTTGTTGTATTGTACATTTGTAACATAACTGAAGATTCAAGATAATCTTCTAGACGTGAAAGAGTCATTTAAAAGAGAAAAAACACATTCAGCAACAGTAGAGGACCGTTGTATTTGTACCAAATAATTGACCAAATTCAAAATTTTAACCCTATTATGCCCCAATTATGCCAGCATAATGACCTAACCTATTACCCCAAATTATGCCGGCATAATTTGCCAGGGCCTAGTGGAGGGTGAGATCTGGACGATTGATGCAAGGGACGAGAACGTGTACATATACACACACATGCACATACTCACCCACGATATAATGTTCACAGCAGCTGGAGCAACCCTAGGCCTAGGTGTCTCAGGTAGCTGAGGAGGGGGAGGGGTTAGTGGCTGACACTGTACACACACACACAATACAATACAGGAAGTTACAAGAACGCCCACACATACCGCCGCATCATCCAGTGAGACTGCAGAGATATTGAGTGATATTTAATGGACATTGTACTATAATTATATGAGTGCTATAAGTGAGTTGATCCCTCAAGTGGGTCAATGGAAACTAGCCAGCTGCAGCTGCTGAATACACTCACAACTCAAATACTATAATTATGAGACAGTAGACACACGGGTATGCACATTCCTTGTATCTGATGTAGCTGATAGCCTAAGGCTGGAGCTTCTATAGGCTTTTGGATTTTAATTGACTCCTAGAGTTGCAAAATACATATTATAGCTATAAATTTCTGCAGCCCAAAAATTCTGCGAATAGCTGTAAAAAGACCTTCTGCAGATAATATTTCTGCGAATTGAACTTTCAAATTAGGCTTGGTAATTAATGTATAATTATACTCAAATGCTTATGAAAATGAATGAGTAAATGCAGTAATATTATCTGCAAATTGCAGATAATATTTCTGCGTTTACTCATTCATTTGCAGCCTAGACATTTCTAGCTATACTGTACACTGCCAACTATCAATGATAGTATATCATAATAATTATGTACTCTAAATGCTTGCAAAACCTGCACCACGAGGTATTGCTTGCTGCTATTTATTTATATATATTATAGGAACAATGCACACAAGAGATTGATCCCTCACCGGTGTTGTCGGGGTACCTGTGGAGGCAGCCTTCATCGCCTTCCTTGATTCTACTTCATACTTCATACTTCCACTTTTCTTAGCTGTGCCTCGAGCTAGCCTCTGCGTCTGATAATGAACTGAACTCCGTAGGATGCAGACATAATGCTGCATGTAGACTAAGGTGGAGTTATAGAAGTGACAACACAACACAGGGTCACATTTCCTGGACAAGCCCCACCATTGCTTTCTGCGCACTCAGTAGGATCATGCTGGAGAGCCCCACCCACAAAACAGGACACAGAATGCATTATATCAACTTATGTCCACGCAAGCACAAAGTCAACAATAATAACACTAACATAAGATACATAATTATATACAGTACATGCGAACTATCATGATAATAACAATTATGCAAAAAATTATTTCAAGAAAGCTGCGGCTACAGCCCAAATAATGTCCATGCTTCCACTTTTCTGTGCCTCTGCGTCTGGTTCTGCATCGAGCACTTGGCGAACACGCTTCATGGCAAGATCGTACTCTTCGTCTGGGAGGGAGGCAAAGGCGTTTTCAAGAACATCCGAAGCGTGTGCCAAAATAATGAGAGCAAGAGATCGTTTGTCCATTTTGTCTGTTTCGTTCACCCAGCGAGTGAGAACAGACTCTTGCACTTTTTTGATTAGTTTCTGTTTGGTAGTGGTGTCAGTGAGCGGGTGGGTCGTCATGTCGAAGAGGACAAAGTTCTGTTTCTCTGTAGTGAGCACTCCCTTCTCCACAAGGTTCTTGGCGATCCTCTCGCGAACGTTGCGGATCTGGTATCGCAGGTTCAGCGGGTTCCAAGTCTCACCTGGACGAAGAAACATACAGTTTGTAATTTTCTTCATATCACAACAATTTAAGACATACACCTCAGTACTAACATACACCTCAGTACTAACATACACCTCAGTACTAACATACACCTCAGTACTAACATACACCTCAGTACTAACATACACCTCAGTACTAACATACACCTCAGTAGTTAATGCTGCAGCAGATCACGTGCACACTGTACAGCACGTGGACCTACCTACATTTACATATTTGAGTGAGAAATGTATAGTCAGTACTTTGCTACAGTTACAAGTGGGTTATAAGACACAGGCTACACATTGCAACTTGATCATACACGTACATACTCAAGTAACTAAGGTGGCTATGACATCATACACGCCCACTCACCACTCAGCAACTCGATCCAACTCTGAACAGTGTCAAGAGGCTGTGTCTCCTTGATATGCTTGAGTGCTTCGTCCAAGAGTACGTCCCCTGTGGGTGTGGCGTTCTTACAGGTGACCTTTCGAGAGCTCACACCTCTCCTTCGTAGGCCCGCCTTTTCCAAGTCAATACGCCCCCTCAGGGCCAGTTCCACAAGCATGCAGCCACGCAGGCCGGACGAGATACAGTCATTCCAGAATGAAGTGTAGCCCTGTGTAGTGTGTGGGGGGAGGTATCAGTGTGTAGTGTATGTGTGGGGGCAGTATCAATGTGTGTGTGTGTGTGTGTGTGTGTGTGTGTGTGTGTGTGTGTGTGTGTGTGTGTGTGGGGGGGCAGTATCAATGTGTGTGTGTGTGTGGGGGGGGGGTATCAGTGTGTAGTGTGTGTGTGTGTGTGTGGGGGGGGCGGTATCAATGTGCACTGTGTGAGTGATTTGCTTCGTATGAATCGACTAAATATTGGCTCAGGAATGTACTAATTTGGTGTTAACTAAATTAAATAAAACAGTGGATGCCAGGCATGACCACACCCACCCACCTCTCTGTCCTTGATCCCCAGTAGCAGTACCTCCTCCATTAGAGTGAGCCTGGTGGTCTTACTGTCCTCACCCTTGTCCTCGTACCCATCGTCCACGTCGGGAACATCCAGGTCCTTCTCAGAGCTGGGGGGACCACGCCCACTAGCCTCCGCTGAGCTAGAGGCACCTGACGACCGATGTACTAGCCCACCTACAAGAGAGAGAATAGAATAGAAAATTAAATATTAGCAAAATAATTACTAAATACTAAATACTAGTATGATCAACTCTACGCATGTACACAAGCTCTTCTACTGTGTATACATTGAGATCCATAGACAGAGTACTACAACATGCCTGTACCAGAGTCCACAAGTCCACATGCAACCATGCATACACCCACATATGCGGTGATTATAAACGTTTACCTGTTCTTCTTGTGGCCATGGTTCCAGTTAAAAGTTCAATAAGGGCATGACACTCATACACAGCTCTTCAATAGATGGATCTTATAGTAGCTTCGTCTCTACAGTCTACATACAAACACAGGGAACACTTAGACAGCGAGTTTAGAAGCGATCAAGACAATACAGAATTTCGTAATGGCAAAAAATGATTCACATAATTAGAGTAACCCACAAGCTAATTACACTCGGAAATAAATCGCCCTAGAATGTTCTACTCTAATTACAATCAGAATTACGTCGCCCTCGAGTGTTCAAACTACTACAGTTCAGTGTGTGGGCCGCCGTGCTTGCCTTGCTCACAAACAGCTGGGGTAGAGAACTCCATAGCATACTCACAGCGATTCGGCTCACTTGCTGACAACAGTTCATCTTCTAGGCCACACTTTAGAGTGATAGTTGCCGAGCGACTCGGACCATTCCAACACTTCTCACCATTGTCATACTTCATCTCTTTGTAATCTTTACCGGGTGACCAAGTTCCCCAAACACCCAGGCTTGTCTCCCTTCCTCCACTCTTTGACTTTTGAGAGACTTTGCTGAAGGCACACATTTTGTACGTGTATTCCAGATCCGTATACTCATAGCAGTTATCGTAAAAGTTAGTAAACTCGAAGTCAAAACCAAAGTCCATTTCAATGAATTTCTTTAATTGACTGACTTCCAACTCGAGATCTTTTTTCCTTCGATCGGCAGTGTTAAAAGCATCTCTAGCCTCGTCAGCAACTGATATCAACACCTTGGTTGGTTCATCATATTCTGGCATTTTCTCATATTCAGAATTTTTGTCATCTTCTTCGTCATCATCATCGTCATAATCATCATCATAATCATCAGGGGCTTCCTCGTTTCTCTCTTCAGGGTGGGGGGTAGGCAATAGTGGCTCTTCGTCAACTTTCTTGAACTGACATTTATCCGATACCAAGTCCCAAACACTGTCCACAAACGAATCAAAATTAATCTCTCTCGCGTTATCAAGATATTCTAGAGCTTCACTTTCAGAAACGAGTCCATCTCCATCGTCATCAAGTTCATCACGAGCCTGAATCTCCTCCACACTCACATAGCCATTGCTGTTAGTATCAAGTTCATCAAATCCAAATTTTGCTTCTGACAAACGTCGCTCCTGCTTTCTTGCCTCCTTTTCTACCTCCCAAGCCTCGTGATGTTTTTCTTTGGCCTCTCTCTCAGGCTCTTCAGCCTCTTCTTTGGCAGCTTGCAGTGCGGCTAATTCAGATATCACACTTTCCAATTCAGCTTTCTTCTCGGCTAATTCAGTATGAGAATTGTCCACTCTTTTTCGACCTTGCATTGAGTATTCCAGCCTCTTCTGGTAGCCTTCTTCATGAAGAGCCTACAGTGTAATAATTATAGGGTAGTTACATTGGGACAAATAATATAATTATCCCTTTCGTTTATAGTGTTCACACTATAAACTGCTCTCTCCTTCTTTCTTTCAACAGCCGTAACTTTAGTATCATTGATTAAAAATTTTATGATTTTCTGAAAGCTTAGAAAGATACCTTTAAAATGATGTGTTTAAATTTGGTTTGGGGCCATAATTTGTCATTTTTCGCCGTTGGACCATTTGTACGACCAAATTGGCTATCTCAACTTTGATGATACTATTTGAAAGGTCTCTTTCTAAGCTTTCAGAAAATCATAAAATAGTTGATATTGGATCCACGGAATTCAAGTTATGGCAGCTGAAAGAGTCTCTGAACCATTACTCGTTGTTGTGTATTATGCAAGTAGTTTTATTGTTCGTATTTCCTTTCCAAATATTACTGACCTTGAGTCGTTTCTGTTCCTCGGCAGCTTGCTTCCCCATCTCAATACAAGTGTCGGCACAGGCAGCCCTACTGTCGTACTCATCCCTCCCATCACAGCAGTCACAGATGCCATCGTTGACACGAGAGGAGAGGATCTCAGCTGATTGGTGGCCACGATTTTCACAGTAGAAGCGTCCGTTTGAACAAGCTGCTGTCCCAGGTTCATCAGAGCCATCCCTAATGTGCATGTGTGGAGAGCAGACCATATTTTGTTAAAATACGTTTAGTACCGTTTAGCCTGGAATGTTCAACGAGGCCAAACTTACGAGTGGTTAAAAGGCAAACCTCAGGTAGTAACTAGCTAGGGCTGTTGTCGGGAGTTTGTATCAGTTCTACCCTAACCAGAGCATTCTGGGCCTGACTAGCAGACAGTTATATTGAGGGCTTGGGCAGCCACACCCACAAAATGGCTCTCACACCATACAACACAAAAGGTGTGATACATGTATGTCAATGCATGGCGTATGGACTGAAACTATCCACGGAAATGGGGTTGGAAAATGTATGAAACAGCTGATTGTAGCAACTCGCCTGCAGTCACAGTAGTCATCATTCACTAGGCTGAACGGGATTGTAGCCGAGCCATCCAGACAAGTAAAGTCCTTGGCTGGGTTGTATGAGTGCTTCTTGTTGGGATTCAGCCCTCTTAACTCAGCACCCAGTGTCACCTGGAGGAAGGCCACGGCAACCAGCAAGCTTCTCATCATCATGCTGCACTGTTGTCTTTGTGTGTGATTTTAGTACCTAGCACCACATGGTTTGCCGACCTTTACCATATCAATTTAATACCAAGTCTGTCAGTACAGTACAGTCTGATATCAAGCTTCTTACCATGTCAATGGATGAACTGGAGGTACAACACAATGGAAGTATGTGTCTAGATCCATGCTATCTTTGTAGGGTACTCCTACTTCTCACCAAATGTTGGAGGATCTAAAATCTGCTGCCCCAAACGACGTTATATTTACAAACCCTCCGTACGACAAAAAAAATGCAGGTATAAATACGTTCCCTGATTATCTAAACTTATAGCTGTACTCAGCCGTACTATCAAATATTACTTTCTTACAGAATTACACAACGATGTGAAGAAATCTGCTGATCTCGTGAATGCGACCAAATTCATCAAAGACAAAGGAGAAAATGAACTACCACAAGTCATTAGTGACATTGCCAACCATGTAGATGAGTTAAAGACAGCATTGAAAACATTATCCTCAGAATCATAATTATAGTACTTCACATGTGTTGAATTATGTTCTCATTTTGTGTTCTCATAACCTGTCCTTATAGAAAGTGAGTCCCATGCTGTGGAGTTCTTGCTCAAGCTGTTTCTGTTCTGACTGCAGTAGTTCCTTGAGCTGTGACCTTCGTACCTGCATCATCATAATGTACTCTCTCTAAAAACACGTTAAGTTGTTACACATAATTATATACACACCTCTGTGAGTGCTTTATTAGCTAATGTCATCTCTCTCTTGGACTCCTTTATCTTGTCTTTCAGTCTCTTGTGTTCGCTTGCTTCCTCCAGTGTCTCAGTCCAGCGTGCCCTCAACGTGGCCTTCATATCGCTGTTGAGGTACCAATTATATTGTGTAAGCCACTTAGGAGACTTACTTTTGAATTGTTTGCTCCTGTTTTTCAATCATTTCATCCATCTATTGTAAAGGATAGGATACTGATTTAAATATAATATATCTTTGTAGGGTACTCCTACTTCTCACCAAATGTTGCTATATTATACTTAGAGAGTTTATAGGCTAAGTCTTGGCCCAAGACTTAACCTAAGCATCAAAAGCTAGCTCTCCCCAAGATTAAGACTTGGGGAGAGCCTAAGCCTTGGCATACCCACCCTAACTCTCTCCAGCTGATTCGCCTGAGCAATGCTCATCCGAGGTTTAAGGTCCCACTTGAGCGACATAGTAATAGTCGTATATACTCGTACTCAGAGAAGAAGGCTTGAGACTTTAATCAGTGCTTGTGTTGTTGCCATGCAGTTAGCTAGTCAGCCACGCCTACCTTGCAACAGAAAGAGGGGTGGGGCTCGTTGCTACAGCTAGCTTGTCATGTGATAAAGGATAAACAGAGAGTCAATATGGAGTTCCAGTTCATCTCTGTTGCTCTGCTGCTGCTGTTGCAGCCTAGCAACCTCCTTGCTTTGGACAATGGCCTTGCCCTCACTCCTCCAAGTAATTCTGATAATTAACAACTAAAAATGAATTATTGGATTATTTCCTCCTCTTCAGTGGGCTGGCTTGCGTGGGAGCGATACGCATGCGATATTGACTGCACTAATGACCCGGACAGCTGCATCAATGAGAAGTTGTTTATGGACATGGCTGACCACATGGCCTCTCACGGCTTCAGGAATCTCGGATACGAGTTCATCAATATTGACGTAAATAGACCATCACTCTACCAAGAGTGTCATCTCCCCCCACCCCCTATAACCCCGCCCCTTTTCTTTCGTGCAGGACTGCTGGGCCACCAAGATGAGAGATGATAAAGGGATGCTCCAGGCTGACCCCGTCAGGTTCCCCAACGGGATCAAGGCATTAGCAGACTATGTAAGGTTACCTTATCTCCAGGTGTTAAGTATTCACCCACCCCACATGTATCCCCCACATGTATATCCTGATAATTATTCATAACTTCATGCTATGATGCAATGTGCAGTATTCTTGCATGCTAGGCACCTGATCATCACCATTATAGTGCTAATACTCTGTGAAATGTGTGCTCTGATGCAATGTTCACTCCCCCCCCCCCCCCCCCCCGTGTATACACACAGGTACATTCAAAGGGGCTTAAGCTGGGAATATACGGAGGTAGGCTGTGATCTAGTTGAAAATTTGACCAAACTCAACTGCAGTGTGAACTATAATACTTATAATACATCCCCCCTCCCCCCCTAGATCTTGGTTCCCACACTTGTGGGGGGTATCCTGGCTCGCTGGGTTACGTTGAAAAAGATGCCAAAACGTTTGCGGACTGGGGTGTTGACATGCTCAAGCTGGACGGTTGCTATGCATCAGAGGCAGACTATGAGACGGGTTACCCTGAAATGTCCAAGGCACTGAATGCTACAGGGAGGCCCATCGTGTTCTCATGCAGCTGGCCTGCTTACATCAAAACTGTGAGCATGCAGCCAGCTATAGCTAGTGGTAATGAGATTAGGATATAATTATAGATCATGAGATGCTGTGTACTGGGTTGCTATGCTCATGCTGTAGTATGCCCTAGGGAACTTGGGGTTATACACTAATCACATTGACAGAGCTGGTTTGGGGATGTTTGCAAACACATTTTGAGCTCAAATTTCTTTGATGCTGCTTTAGCCCAAACAAGGCTAAAAAGGTACTGGCCTTGAAACTTAATATATAATCACATCAATATTATTATTATTGTACACTCAGTTTACCTAACAAGTTTGTTTACTTTCGTTGAATTCAGCCTAATTACACAAGAATTGCTGAGGTGTGCAACTTGTGGCGTAACTATGACGACATCAACGACAGCTGGGATAGTGTGTTGGGGATCATCACTCACTATGCTCAGAACCAAGACCAGTTTCAACCCTTTGCTGCCCCAGGACAGTGGAACGATCCTGATATGGTGAGGGCCTTTGGACCTGTAATTTCAAATTCAAATTTTGAAGCAGCTGTAATCAATATTCTGCAGCTGTGTTTATGGTATAGTTTAGAGTGTTGAACTATTATGGAACATCTGCTAGCTGCCACACTCCTGGTAGTCAGGGTGTAGGTGGGGGAAGGGAGTGTAGGTGGGGGGAAGGGAGTGTAGGGGGATTTAAGGGAGTGTTGATCATGCTCTGAATAGATAGTCTAAACACATTGTGTACTAATGGCTTGCTAATGTGGTGATTGCTGGGGCAGGTGTTGACCAGTCGTAGGTAGCATCATGCATGACTACTTGTAGTTCTTATCCCCACTGCCCCCTCACACAACACAACACACACGCACACACACACACACACAGCTTATCATTGGTGACTTTGGACTCAGTTTGGAGCAACAAAAGGCTCAAATGGCCATGTGGGCAATATTTGCAGCAGTAAGTAGACACACTCTCTCTCTAGTATAGTCTGTATAACCCTCCCCACGCTCGATAGCCTCTGTTCATGTCAAACGATCTCAGAAAACTGCCAAAGGAATCTAAAGACATCCTCCAAAACAAGTAGGCAATCTTAGACAGTACTTCCTTCCACAATAACATAACCTAAGCTATGTTTAATTTAAGTGTTCCAAAATTGTGTGGGGATGTTTATTTTAATCCATTCCCCCTCCCACACGTATAGAGAGGTGATTGCCATTAACCAGGACAAGATGGGTAAGCAAGGTCGACTGATTGCCTCCTCCATCACCAAACACTCGGGTCAACGCAAGAGTCCAGAGGTCACTAACATGGTGTTTGCCCGTCCCCTAGATGGTGGGGACCTGGCAGTAGCCATGCTCAACACCGGCCACTTCTCTGGGCCTCATAACATCACTGTCTCTTTTAAAGACGTGAGTGTCTTATTTTTGCTACATAGGTACTAGCCAGTAGTCCCTTCGTTCCCCTTCAATGAACATCTCTCCCGCAGACACTACTATTAGTATGTTTAGACCAAGTAATGATTATTTAACCTGTAGTTGATGAAATTGAAAGCATAATCAAAGTTAGTATCAGCTAAGATGTTATTATTATTGGTATATTCCCTGTATGCCACACATTCTGATACCTGCATCCTCAGGCTGGTGTGAGTTGGTCCAAGGCTAGCGTGCGAGATGTCATGAATGGCATGGATCTAGGGATGTTTACTGACAGCTTCTCTGCTCCTGTCAACCCAACTGGAGTCAGACTAGTCAGGCTAACTCCAGCAAAGTAACATGAGCAACGTTTACCCCTCTCGTTACTGTTGTAGCTACTTTTGATAGTTTTGTACTCCCCTTCGATTTCAATATACAATTTTTAGCTATATACTATTGACTTTATAACTTGCATGAGTCAAGACTGGGCTATTATAGCTCTTTGACAATTTTCAGGTTGTTATTGACCTGTGTATAATTATGTTATTGGCTAAAATTTAATTAGTTTATGAACAAGTGAATGCAAACAAGAAACACATGAAAGAATATTTGGACACACACATTCACTGAGCCGTGGCAATAATTGTCAAACAGTTACATATAGAGTTGCTAGGTAGAGACGAGACTTGTGTTAGAGACAGTGAGAGGAGCTGCTGGTGTCGGCCGTATCTCTAGTAGGTCTGGTTTGACCTCCATTACACTGAGAACAAGTTGGTCTATGTACTCCCTCAGAGACAGGTTCTCATCTTTGAGCTTCACGTTGTCCTGCTTAAAGTCTGTGTGTGGTGTATGTGGTGGGTGGTTAGTGAGTGGGTGTGTGAGTGGGGGTGTGAGGGGGTGTGAGTATACACACTTGAGCTTTGATAGTCCATGATACTACACAACTGTTGCTGCTGCAAGTCATACACACAAAGTGGAGTAATAAAAGCTCAGAGGCCAAATAAGAGCCCCAGATACATTGTCTGCTGCATGACTGGTAGTCAACAGAGGACATAGCAGTACAGGAACAGCTAAGCAGCTTCCTAGTGTAACCATGATAGAAATTGCCTGGATTTGGTAGTAACAGTGATCTTATATGATGTTACCTCTTAGCTGTTGCTTGAGAGCCTTGAACTCCACTGGGTCAATGTCTGTGGAGGGTGGGAGAGGTCACAGTACAGGAAGTTTCATTTCACCCTATATATTACAATTACATTATTGCCTTAAAAATGGGCTCTACATGTACTTAAAATAGCGCAAACATGGGACATCTGTTGCTTAGTTGCATACATACAGATGCTGTGTAGGTACTTTGAGGGAGAGGGAACACTATAGACAAAACATTGGCCCCAATTAAGTAAGACCTCCAAACCCACTAAACCCAAAACACAGTACACAGTACACAGTATAATGGAGGACCTACAAAGAGAGTACAGTGTATAAGGTTGTGGGAATGAAGTATAAAGGGTAGTACAAAGGTTTGTGGTAGAGACATGTTGGCTGTAGAGCTCTTGTTTTATGGGCACACTGCTTTGAGAGAGTTCTTATCAGACAAGCCACAAGTACCACATACATAATGATAATGTAGATTCAGTAATGGGGTTTTTAACACAGTACATTGCACATACAGTACAGAACATACTGGTACACAGGGTTACTGATTAACCAACTACACAGGAAACTAGAGCACACATCAAACGCCACCACATGACCATCTCATAATTGAAAGGAGTTTCCTCTGAAAGGATATCCTTGGCAGCACTGACATACACCAGGATGCACACAGCAACATAGTAGCACACAGTACAGGGCATACACCAGGATGCACACAGCAACATAGTAGCACACAGTACAGGGCATACACCAGGACGCACACAGCAACATAGTAGCACACAGTACAGGGTATACACCAGGATGCACACATACACCACTGTACACACTTGATCACATTCATAGGTGTACAGAGCTAGGAAGCATTACCAGAACAAACTAGCTAGCAATTATACAGCTTCAATTACCAGGTTTTTTCACTTTAGTTGACCCACTCTCCTTCCTGACGAGAGCTCCGCCCACTTGAGAGCCACTTTCTGTTATGTAGGAGAATGTCAAACTAGATGTTCCAATGCCACCTAGAACTGTTTCCACAACAACTGGACCAACAGTTGGAGAGGGAGTGCACGCTGTAGTCACTACAAGTTTAGCTGTGTGGGTGTGTGTGTGTGAGTGTGTGTGTGTGGGGTGAGTGGGTGGGGGGTGACAATAATGACTATTTTATTATAGTGTAACAATTCTAGCTATCAACTTTAATATCCTAAACAGTGAATAGTCCAAGTGGGAGTTAGTTTGTGTGTGTGTGTGTGTGTGTGTGTGGGGGGGGGGTGTGGGGTGTGTGTGGGTGTGTGTGTGTGTGTGTGTCCAAGTGGGAGTTAGTTTCAATATTCAATCTCAAATCAACACAAACACACAGTTGCCTCTTTAATGTGGTGAACTAGGCCTTAAGAGGTGGTTAGTACCAACCACCACTGACCAGTGTGGGCACATCCCTGCCCAATGCCATGCAGACTAGCACCAACCACCACTGACCAGTGTGGGCACATCCCTGCCCAATGCCATGCAGACTAACCAAACATCCCTGCCCAATGCCATGCAGACTAGCACCAACCACCACTGGCCAGTGTGGGCACATCCCTGCCCAATGCCATGCAGACTAGCACCAACCACCACTGACCAGTGTGGGCACATCCCTGCCCAATGCCATGCAGACTAACCAAACATCCCTGCCCAATGCCATGCAGACTAGCACCAACCACCACTGGCCAGTGTGGGCACATCCCTACCTAATGCCATGCAGACTAACCAAACATCCCTGCCCAATGCCATGCAGACTAGCACCAACCACCACTGGCCAGTGTGGGCACATCCCTGCCCAATGCCATGCAGACTAGCACCAACCACCACTGACCAGTGTGGGCACATCCCTGCCCAATGCCATGCAGACTAACCAAACATCCCTGGCATGCAGACTAGCACCAACCACCACTGGCCAGTGTGGGCACATCTCTGCCCCACTTACACTGAGACAGGTACTCCACAGACTCTGTGCAGTCCACCCCAGCTATCACTACTCTCACAACGTCACTCTTGCTCTCTCCGAGATTGCTACCCCTGAGAACCACACGTTGACCCCCCTCGATGACCCCCTCCCGAGGGGAAATCCCCGACACCTCCGGAGGATACGAGACTTCGCCGGAGCTGAAACTGAAATGTAGACTTGATATACCGACTCCCCCCGTCCGTGTCTCCACTAGCACTGGACCCACTCCAGGGGCATGGCGAGGGCCTGACGTCACTATTAGCTTAGCTGCAAGAATTGAAGGTAACAATGACAATATTAACTGCACAGCTACTTGTGTTAGAACCATCGGCACTATGTAACAATTGGCAAAGAAAAGGTCAGGAAGATTGCGCAACAGTTAATATAACTACTGTATATACTTGCCTAGGTAAACAGTCACATGATTGTACACATCACATGATTGTACACAGATGTATACCTATGATGTGCGTGCTTACACTGAGAATGATACTCCAGAGTGTCAGTACAGTCCACGTCTGCTATCACCACACGCAGTACATCACTCTTACACTCTCCTAGACAACTACCACGCAGGACAACACGTTGACCACCCTCCACTGGCCCCTCTTTAGGGGAAATCCCTGACACCTCCGGAACTAACGGGCTCTCAATCTCACTGCTTCTCACTGATGAGTTTCCACTAACCTCACTGGGAGAGCTGGCCACGCGAATATTGCCCTCCGACACAAGCCCACGCATTGTTCTGGAACTCAGCTCTATATCAGAGCCAGAGAGTCTATTAGGCGAGGGGCTGGATGATGTCATCGGTTTAGTCCAGGAGGGGTTTCTTCGATGCAGGCTGAATCGGTCCTTAACCCCCCTCACAATACCCCCTCCCTTGAGTCCCGTGTGAAGGTCTTCCTGCGAATTCGACAAAGATGGATTTTCAGATCGAGTCATGGCCGGGCGGGTCTCAGAGACAAAACAGGTGACTAGAATGTCACCGTGGGATTCAGACGATTTCTTGTGCGGGGTGAGGGGTAGCCATCGCTTGCTGACCTCTTTTGAATGAACCATATTGTGTATGGGGATCGTGGTTATGCCCAGAGTGTGATCTTTGTCTCGAACTTTGAACTTTATCTCCGAGGAATGATTCCGTTGAGGTAGGTTGCTACGAGGGAAGAGAGAGTTTATGATTACACAGTTAAAATAGCGTTACAACTGCGTACATTCTGGCCTCTTGATTCCACTCCGGATTGTTGCTAGTGACTTTCTCCGTTGTGTAGCAATCCTTCCCGACACCAAACACAGCAGAGGCCACACATATCTCTGTGGTATGTGTGGTGTGTGTGTGTGTGTGTGTGGTGTGTGTGTGTGTGTGTGTGTGTGTGTGTGTGGTGTGTGTGTGTGTGTGTGTGTGTGTGTGTGTGTGTGTGTGTGTGTGTGTGTGTGTGTGTGTGATCTAGCTTTTATATACAGCTAGCTAGCAACAGTATAGCCATAGCTACCATCACTGACAAACCTCCTTTTCTTTTACTCTGTAGATTCCTAGCTGATAAGACTGCATGGAGGAACAACGTGTGTAGTTAGATGTACCATTAAACAGTTGCCATTACCTGTGACAGTGATCTGAGCAGCCTCTTGAGTGTCCATTATTTTTATCTAGTTCTTCATTCATAGATGACAGCCACGCCCATCTAGCACTTGCAGTCAGCCTCGATTCCAGGGCAAGCGGCTTTATTCGAGGCTAATTAGTAATGTACAATCAAGAGTGCATGAATATTCATGCAGCACTCTTGCAATCATAGAGGTACTAATAAATGTATAATTATAGTATCGATGTTACAATGTACAGTATCTATGCATAGATTGCCTTTAGCCAGGCATATATGTACACACATTATTTATTTTAAATTATCATTTCAGAATCACTCTCCGTGCAATGTGATGATTGTTCATTCGTTATTATAAATATCAACAAAATCAAGTGGTGATCAAATCAATATGAAAGATTGGCTAATAACATAACATAACTGAATGCACACATAAATACATCAATGCAAACTAGCAGGTCTGTATTGAAATGTTAACTAGTCCTGTGCGTGCCCTGAAGCCCTTGCTGCCGTCTGGTCCAATGGGATCTCTAATTACAGAGTCTCTGAGATTGACACGTTTGTCCGTTCTTCTCCACGATGGAGTGGGATCACTAGAAAAAAATCGTCGCTTGACCGGCTCAGGACTGTTCTTTGGGCTCTCACTGGAGGCTCTAGAATAGCCAGAGTCTGATGCATACTCGTTGGTTGTATCAGGATGGAGGTATGTTCTTGGTTTGTCTTTAGACTGGTGCAATCGATGGCTATCTGGCTGGGGAGTGAGAGGTGAGGTCTTGCGCCAAGATATTTGCTTTGAGGGGGAGGGGGACCCTTCTCTGGAGTTTCTGGGGGAGTCAGTAGTGGTACTGTTTGACTCATCTCTCACCCACGTTTTAGGAGAATCACTGTTGGCAATCTTTCGTTTACGCTTGCTTTCCTTCACTTCTTGGTCCCCTGAGGGCTTGTCCTTCTTGGTCACTTTGGAGCCCAATAATTGGACCTTGATTTCGTCTCTCCAGCTCTGCTGACTGACATACTTTTTGCAAGCTTTCCTGGCTCCTTCCTGACTCTCAAACTCTACCAGAATGCACACTTCCTTGCTCAGTTCAGGATGGTTTGCTCGGCACGGCTTCACATCTAGTGGAATAGCTCGGCCCGGGTGAATAATGCGGACAAGGGCTACCTCTCCGTGTTTGCTGAAGTGCCGTTCGATCTCTTGGATAGTTGGTTCGTTTGAAGGATAGTTTGTCACTAAGATTGTTCTGTCGACGTGAGTGTAGTCTACCTGTGGTGCTGCTGCCAACCTGCGAACTTTGGTGCCTTCTTCGTTAAGTGCAAGAATAGTTGATTCTCTCATACTTTGCAGTACGACCTGCCAATCCTTGCTGAGTGCTTTCACCTTCCTAAGTGATGCGACTAGCTTGAGGCTAACATAACCTAACTTGTTCCTATTGATATGCTTCATCAGAAACGAATCTTTCAGGAGATTTTCATCGCTAAAATACCATTCGACTTGTTGGATAATCTTATCTTTGAGCTCTGGCTCTATTATCACAAGTCCACTGTTGTCTGCTACAGGGTTTCTCTGTTTTACAACTTTTTCTCCAAAATGTTCGTCATCTGCAAAAGTATCGACTGGTGTTACGTAGCCATGGTCGGAGTCACAGCTGCTCAGTGAGGCGCTATCAGAAGCTGAGCTGTGGGTGAGTGGACTCTCTTGAGTGAAGGGCATTGGGATGATTTGAACACTTGACATCTTGGGATTTTCCTGCAGAGGGAAATAGGAAACCACAGAGTTAGACATTGCAAAAGAGATGCAGACAGAAATAATTATTATGATCAAGCTCTCTGATTTCTGAATAATGCAGAAACTTGATTCTATTTCTTACACAGCATACATGATACTATTATTAAACTTATACTGTGCAGTTTTAGCAATGGAGTAATGCAAATATCCTTACCTGAATTATTTTCCTGAGATGCAGTGAGAATTGGTTGAATAAGTGATTGAAATGTTGTCTGATTTTCAACTATCACAATCAATCTGGCAGAGCATCAAACTTGCAATCAACAATTGCTTCACTTGCAAGCTGCTGTCTCCACTGTACGCAATAATTGCAAACTGATGAGCTTTTATCTGCAGTCTATTTTATACCACAGCTAGCTACTGGAATGTTCTATAATGTACACGTCATTAATCAGATCTAAACCCTCAGCCCATGAATCTCATTATTGACGTGGCCTTGTACGTGTGCGTGTGTATTTCGTCAGCAGAAAGCCTTATGGTGAGGTAATGCATCTATGGTAACGTGTCAACTGATGCAATGGTTTCCCATGTGACTTTACTGCATTATCACCATGTACATTTACATGTATTTTAACGCTTGATTTATATTATTTCTGTACAGTTGACATGGCCAGTGCAGGCGAGAGTGCTGAGTCATCAACTGTTCCTTCTAGAAGATTCCTGATCGGAATATCTGGGTCAGTAAAATTGGAACAAAAATATAATAGTAGTGCGGTGTGACATGCCCTTATTTAGACATGTGACCTTAGTGTATGGCCGGTCTATGTAGCTAATTGTGCTATTTCCTGTACCTTATTCAAACCCAGGAAACACATGTACCCACACCTTCCTCAATAAGGCAAAGCTTAGAGGAGCTAATGATCTTGTATTATGCATATTCTCATTGACACAGTGCCAGCTGCAGTGGGAAGAGTAGCCTCTCTGAGGAGCTCTCCAGGAAGCTGAGGAACTGTCTGGTCATACACCAAGATGACTACTACTTGGTATAGCTATAAACATTTCATGAATGTATGTATGTATATTCATGAGGTGTTCCCTTGATCTTGACTCATGGGGTCAACTGGGAGCTGATTCATGCATGTGTAGTTGCTAGGGTATATTCATAACAAACAGATGACTGTTTTCAACTGGTACCAGCTAGCACATTCCTGAACCATTACTTACAAACACCTCTGAATCCCCCCTAATATACATTGATAAACAGTGCTGGGGTTTCTAAGGTTATTTCCCGTTGGTGCAATCATGTACTTACTGTATAGTGTTTTCATTTCTATGTGTGCAATACTGAAACATGATATTTCCTTTCCACTGTAGGAATTTGACAAAGTTCCAAAATCAATAGAAGACCCCAAACAGCCTCTGTGGGATGGTAATGAATTATGTATGACTAATTTAGAGGATCCCTAGTGGAATCGAAACTAAATAATTTTATGCAATATGAATTTCCTTGTCACTGATTTCCCAAATTCCCACGATTAATTCTCCTTTTCCATTCAGTGCCTGAAGCTATAGATTGCGACAGATTCACTCAAGCGATTCGTGACGCAATGAGCTGTGAAGCACACTCTCTGTGTATGGCTTGTCAGAGGTTGGACAGCCAGTCTCCACACAGTCACATCATCATTGAAGGAACCATGATACTATCCCTTAGGTATGTGATAATTATATTGATAACCTTCTTACTCTAGTCTGTACTGCACTGAGTTAATGGTCCAGTACAAAAGTTCAGGTTGCTAATTATTGTAGCACTACAGCTGTACAGTGTGTGGGTGTCAACTGTGGGACATGGAGGCTTTTAGTGAAGCTATTCTGCACCTTCCTTCATCGATGTGGCTGCTTGCCTATTTGCCAGCTCTGTAGACAAAACGTACTTTCAACTGGCTTAGATCAGTTGATGTCATGCCAAATTAGGCCCTGGAAAAGTATTGCAATGCTGTAAATGAACATTGTAGTATCCAAGTGTTACCAAGCAGCCAGTGCATCCCACTGCCAGGTGACCTGTCTCATGCCCATGCCACTATTAATTAATATCACTGCTTTTGAGTGCTAGCTAGTGCTAGCTGCCAAAAGTTGGTCAGCTCAAGTATAAACAGTGTACATGTAGGGAGAAACTACCAGTGGGGGTGCCCAAATATCTGGTAATCCCATGTCTAAATAAGTAGGTTTGTTTATGTGTTTGACAATTACTCAGTTGTTCCTCTAAGTGTATGCTAGCTAGGTGTGTATGCTAGCTAGGTGTGCATGCTAGCTGGGTGTGCATGCTAGCTGGGTGTGCATGCTAGCTGGGTGTGCATGCTAGCTGGGTGTGCATGCTAGCTGGGTGTGCATGCTAGCTGGGTGTGCATGCTAGCTGGGTGTGCATGCTAGCTGGGTGTGCATGCTAGCTGGGTGTGCATGCTAGCTGGGTGTGCATGCTAGCTGGGTGTGCATGCTAGCTGGGTGTGCATGCTAGCTGGGTGTGCATGCTAGCTAGGTGTGCATGCTAGCTAGGTGTGCATGCTAGCTATAGGTGTGTATGCCGCCTTGCTTGTACAAATGTACGCCTCAGTAGATGCATTTATAATAATACCAGCAGCTTTAATTTTGAGCATAATATTAATGAATTTTTAGTGCTTGTACTATCATACAGTTAACAACCTCATATAGGAGCTAACATAAATATTGTACACACTGTGAGTGTCATGTGAGTGTCATGTGCACTGTCCATGCAGGGAAGTGAGAATGATGATGGATAAAGTGTTGTTCATCACTCTGGATTATGAAGCTTGCAAGATCAGAAGAAAGTAATATATACAAAAGTTTTGATACCTTCTTTATATAGCAAACAGTAGCTAGGTGATGCATTAATGATTGTTATTCCACACAGTGCACGAGACTACGGTGAGTGCACTGATCCCCCTGGTTACCTAGAGCAACATGTGTGGCCAGGTTATTTGAGAGAGCTGGAAATAGCAAGAAGCTGTTCACAGAATGTTAATTGTAAGTATATTCTTATATTGTACATGCAATTTATTATTTGTTTTGCAGTTTTAATTGGATCAGAAGAGAAGCAAAAACTGTTAGAAAATTGCCTTATTTTTGTAACAAAACAGATTGGTAAAGATCATTAACTACACAAATTAATTATAAGTCTGAGCCCCGCCCCTCTCTGCCCAGAGCTGAGAGATGTGTGTAAAGTGCTGGAAGCAGAGAATGCCAGACAGGGTGTGTTGGAGTTGATGTCGTCTCTGTATATCTCATCACCATACTTGCAGGGCACCACTTGTCTGGAGAAGGGGGCCTACCTGATGAACTATGTGGGCTGCCATCAGTGTCAAGCTAGAGCCTCCATTGGAGAGAAAGACCAGACAAAGCAAGAAGAGGAGAATGGAGATGAAGTCATCACCTTCACACGTATGTGGTTGTTGATGCTTGTATAGTTTGTGACTCTCTTGCTACAGATGTGTGCACTGAGTGTGAGCACGAGATAGCTGCTCATACCTACCAGTTCTCAATTGAGGAGGAGTTTCAAGTACGTTCATTGCTACTAGGTTGCACACAGTGTTATATCATTATCACAGGAGTACTCAATGGAGTGTAACCTGTGTGGTCATGGAGAGGCCACTGTCAGTATCCTACCTAATGACCCCAGGGAACAACAACTGTTTTAGAAACACTATTATTTACTTGATCATTAATTTTATGTGATGTTTACAAATACCCAATAATCAATGAAGTTAACTCAACGACATAGTTTGTACGTACTGCTTCAAAACTAACACACAATGATGGTAATAGGTAATACAATAACTATAACTATTTGGTAACAACTCTAGTTTTCTTGTCCCATGAAAAGTTTGCTGCATATGATTTGGGTTTTATAGTTCCAATCTTTGGTTCTTGAACTTCATAACCCCAGCCTGTAAAGAATACACACAATAAAAGCAGCTCAGTTGGTAAGTTGAACCTCACCATTCCTGACGGCATAAGCAATGGCCTCCTCCTTGGAATCAAACTCCATGGACAGACTGGACAGAGGATCAGCACTGTGAGGGAGGGAGTGAATGAAAGTCTTATAGGAAGCACTGAGCCCTCACCTCGAGGCCCAACCCATGAGCGGGTTCTCCCATCTCTCCTGGGTCTCAAACTCTATCTTCCAACAGTTAGTGTTGGCTGAACCTGATTGCATGGCATGACGTGATGGGACAAAGATCCTCGCCACTCGACTAGCCAGCTGCTCCTCAGGCACACCACTCAGTTCACTCACACACACCTACAGTGTGTACAGTGTCACCATGTACATGTACTATGGATAGGTAGCTCACCAACTCATCAGGAGAGACTTGCTCGACCATCTCTTGGTTTGTGTTGGTATTCACCACGCTGCTTGTTGTGTCAGCTGACAATGGCCTCCATCTGGCTACACCTCGGAGAGTGAGTGAAGAAAGAGTCCACTTAGAAGACCACCTCAACAAAGACGCCATTTTGTTTGAACTCTGAACCAACTGTAAGAAATTGCTAAGTCAGCATTATTGATAGATGGGCGTGACCTGTAGTTAAGTGTCACGCCCATCTAATCAAGCTCCATTATTTTGATGTGGGCCATGATGGCTTTATAGCAAGTCTACTGGTTACGAAGGAAGTCTAGATATGAGTGTCAATAATCCCGACCCCATCACTACCTCTGAGGAGTACGCCAGATTCAGAAGCTCCATCCCTCAAAGAAAGGTAAGGAGACTGTGTGTCCACCCCCTCACCACTCACACCCTCACACCCTCACACCCCACCCCCTCAGCTCATAGTGGACCAGTCCAATCAGCCTTGGGTGGTCTATGATGCTGGTCCAAGGAATGTACGCAGTCCCATCATTTGTCTCCCCCCTGTGTGTGGGATGGCTGACGTCTTCTTCAGGCAAATGGCCAGTTTATCTGTTGCTGGCATTCGGATTATATCGGTGAGCATTGTGTGTGTGTGGTGTGTGTGGGTGGGATACACTTATCACACTCAGTTGTACAGCCTACCTCACCCACTCACATTTCCAGTGACACTTTACCGCGTTGGTTTCCTTATACTAGTCCCTCCATACACCGCCCCCTCCACTCCCCACACACCTCCACAGGTGGAATACCCCGTGTACTGGACCACTGACGAGTTCTGTGATGGATTTATTAAGCTTCTGGATCACTTGCAACTGGACAAGGTACACACGCATTAATTAATTTTTGTAATCATAAAAGATTGTGTTGTGGTCCAACCATCTCACGTTAATGGAACACACAGGTGCATATATTTGGTGCTTCTCTTGGGGCATTCCTGGCCCAGAAGGTGGCAGAGCGGACATACAGGAGTCCACGTATTCATTCTCTCTTCCTCTGCAACGGCTTCACTGACACCACAGCTTTTAGACAAACCAAGTCATCAAAAACGTGATTTATAGATTATTATATCGATCAATAATTTTTATTTCAGTGAAATGATTACTAAGCTACATACAATCAGGAGTCTTCATACACTCCTGATACAGTGTATATTCCCCAGTGGCACTTCAGTATAAGATAGTTGATCAACTGATACGTTGTGTAGCACTACATGATTCATCCTACCACGTGTGCAGCTTCTGGGTGATGCCAGCCTTCATGCTCAAGCGTCAGATCCTGCTCAACCTGCCCAGTGAGAACCTCGAGGCAGAGGTGGCCAACTCTATAGACTTCATGGTGGAGAGGGTGAGAGACTCACTGTACTAGTGTGGGTTAGCGTAGAGTACAGAGGATGTGGGCAGCACTTGTAGTTAAGATAGGTCTTCTAACAAGCATTCCCCCACTGTGTGTACTGTATACCTGTCCTCCTCTCCTATAGTTGGATAGCCTCGAGCGGTCCCAACTGGCCTCAAGGCTAACCCTCAACTGCAGTGATAACTATGTGGAGCCTCAGAAGCTGCAAGATGTCTACGTCACCATTATGGATGTGAGTGGTCACTCACGTGTTGTAGTGTATTGACCTTTGCTGTACCCCAGGTGTTTGATGAGTCAGCATTGTCACAGCGTTGCAAGGAAGAGATGTACAAGTGCTACCCTGAGGCTAAGAAAGCTCACCTCAAGTCTGGAGGGAATTTCCCCTACCTGTCCAGAAGCAACGAGGTCAACCTCATGCTACAGGTACTACATGATGGGTGTACTGTATAGCGTACCTTCATTGTGTTATCTGGTTTATTATTAGCCTTGTGGGCTATAAGTGAGCGCTTTCGGAATTCAGGGCCTGTTTTTCAGAGCTAACTTTAGATTGTCTATTGTTGTATGAATATATTAATCTGATTATTAGTGCTGTACTCACCTCCCCCCAGATCCACCTGATGGCATTCCAGGGGACCCGCTATTGTGCCAAAGACCCATCGTTAGTATCCCCTGACGAGGTAAAGGCAGCGAGGGGGGAACTGGAACCACCAGAAACTGGCAACTAGGAGCAACTGTCCATTCTCTTGTGTTGTGTATACACCGATTCCTCCACTTTTGTCTGTACTGTATTCTAAAGTGCTTTGTGTGTGTGTTTGTGCTTAATGATTGTCATCAAAGTGTCTACTTATTGTAACGTACTAACAATCAGAGATGACCTCAATCATTTGTAAGCTACATATAAGGCTTTCCCTGGCGTGATGCTGGCTCCAACAAATTCATTAAAACACACTTTAAGACATAAATTTAACACACTCCATCATACACAATTAAAGTGAACGTGATCACTGTATACGATAATTCCGATAATTCCGAATAGTTAGTTCACTAGGAGGGTAGATTCCTCGCTGTTGCTGAAAGGCACTGGTGTGGTTTCACTGGGAGCACTCACTCTAGTAGAGGGGGGAGTGGTGGCATCAACAATACTAGAGTAGAGCCGGCGATGAGACCGAACCTTGCGACGAGGGTAGCACTTGGCAAATAGATAGAAGAAGAATGAAGACGGTATAGTAGCGGTCATGAGCGGGTTGCCTAGAGACTTGAGAGCCCAGAATGTGTATACGGAATAGCCGAATGGTTTGGTGAGAGAGGATACTAAAAACACAAGCCAAGTGATGGAATATGCAGACATAAAGCCAACGAAAAGAAACATTTCTTTCAAAATAACTCTCAGTTTTTCATGCACTAACGTCTTGACATAGCAACGCAGTCGAATCACCCAGGCTATCAGAATGATCACACACACAAAGCAAGACAGAGCAGCAATGGAATTGGGGACATAGAATAGAAGTATTTGATCCAACTGTACGGTGGTATTCATATCACAGAGATCTTGGGCACCACCATCCGTGAACCAGCAATAAGACCAGGCGTTGTTGCCATAGTGATCATTTAGAAAGGGGATCCAATCAATAAACAAAGGTAGAGTGAAGGCGGCTACAACAAATACAAGTTCAGCAACACACCAGCGACCACACCTGGTCCCCCTGGTCCTCTCCATTTGTACTTGAGCACAGTTGAACACAATCCTCAACAAGAAGAAGACAATACAGTAACTAAAGAGACTGACGACGGATGCAGCATAGACTGCAAGGAAGGCCAGAGACCCACAGAACCTAGGATCTACTTCACCATCTGTCCCATAGTAGAAGTAGTGGACCAGGTCTAGCCCAAAGGTGCCAATGAAGAGAGTGCTCGATAATGTCAGATAAAAGAACAATCGAAGGAGAAAATTCGCTTTTATTCGACATAGGAAAATGATTTCGAAGATCAATGCCAGAAGTCCGAACAGAAAGCATACTGATCCAACTATTCCACGAAGGAGCACAGCTTGTTGTACTTGCCACAGAGTGATGTTGATGTCAGTGCAGTTGTGGAACACTACATGTACATGTACTGGCATGCTGCAGCAGAGATTTGCATAATGTTAATGTTGAGCATTCGATGTTGAGCAATACAGACATTGGAAATGGAATTATAACTGACCTCATGTTTTATGCTGTGAACTGAGAAGGTTGTATATTGATTCCTAGATCTTGAGCAATGGGTGCCAGCATAGATAATAGAGACTGTGCTCTATTATCTATGGTGCCAGCCTAGCCAGTTGCTAGTCTCGAATACCCGCCTCAAGGGACGGCCCCAAGCTTTTAGGTTGAGGCGGGTATTCGAGACTAGCCAGTTGCAGAGTGCTAAGAGCAGCCACGCCCACTTTACTGAGCAGACACACCCCTCACTAGCCCAATGACATCACTGCTGTTGGCGAGCACTCAATTAATAGTGTGTGGTCGACTGTTGTTTCTCTAAAGCTGCTAGCTAGCTGGGCCCTACAAGATACTCGCATGCTGGATAGAGGTCTGGATACAAGTTGAAGCACTCGGTGTAGTCATGGCTTCTGGAACACGCACCCCACAAGAACCCGTAAGCAATAAAGCATAAGCCTAAGTAGAGGTACATGTATAAGACATTGCTCCTTCTGAAGCCATGAGCCATGAGATACATGTACAACCAACCCTGTGTAACTGACTTGAACCCATCACAGTTTAATGTCAGTGAGTAGACTAGTAGCTAGAGATGCTAGACCCTAGTGCGTGTGTGTGGAGTTTAAACAATGTGGTGTATTGTTGCAGCTCTGTCTTCACGTGTTGGTTGTCTCTGCTAGCGGACTCATTAAGAAAGACTTATTTGGGATATCGTAAGTACAAGCATAGATAGTAGCCGTACTGGCCTAGCCTGAGTATGTAGCCCATCATCTGTATAATCATGTTGGCACAACTGTACATGTCGTCACATCCTTCCTTATATGCTACACACTCTTAGATGATCATTGTGTTTGGTACAGAATCTCAGCATTTCCTGTCATGATCAAACACTGTGTGTAGGGTAGTGCTGCTATGGTAACGGTTAATGTATGACCCCCTGCAGAGATCCATACGTCAAGCTCTCTCTGAAGAGACAACACAAGACAGTTCAGTCCGACTCATCCAAGAAGAAGAAAAAGGTTTGATCCCAATAACCACCCCCCCCCATAATAGCCCGACCCCCAGTGTAGCCTGCCCCCCAGTGTAGTCTAGTCACCACACACCTGTTGAACAGTGGGAGCCATGTGATTAATGTGGTAGTCTTTGATGTTGTGTTCCCGTGCTTGTGATATGTGTTAGTTGACTATGCACTATTACACACACCACCTCCTGGAGAGACGCCCCCCAAGCCCCTCCCACTAGCCCCTCCCACTAGTAGCTCCGATACTGTGTGTTTCATTTCCCTGCAGACATTGAATCCAGAATGGAATGAGAGATTCGTCTTTGGCAACGTAAGTTGTGTGTGCACTAGTAATCAGTAACCAGCCTTATTTACAGTTTATTATTAGCTTTGATTGTTAATAGCTTTGATTGCTAATAGCTTTATCACAAGACCAGAACCACCATTAATACCCCATTAATAGGTTGCTATGTATTACCTACAAACATGGATGGTTTATTCATAAACAGCTGCCCTATATGGTGCAGTACATGCAGGCTGTGTGTGTGTCTTATATGGTGCAGTACATGCAGGCAGGCTGTGTGTGTCTTATATGGTGCAGTACATGCAGGCAGGCAGGCTGTGTGTGTGTGTCTTATATGGTACAGTACATGCAGGCAGGCTGTGTGTGTCTTATATGGTGCAGTACATGCAGGCTGTGCAGGCAGGCTGTGTGTGTCTTATATGGTGCAGTACATGCAGGCTGTGTGTGCCCTATATGGTACAGTACATGCAGGCAGGCTGTGTGTGCCCTATATGGTGCAGTACATGCAGGCAGGCTGTGTGTGCCCTATATGGTACAGTACATGCAGGCTGTGTGTGTGTGCCCTATATGGTACAGTACATGCAGGCAGGCTGTGTGTGTCTTATATGGTGCAGTACATGCAGGCAGGCTGTGTGTGTCTAATATGGTACAGTACATGCAGGCAGGCTGTGTGTGTGTGTCTTATATGGTACAGTACATGCAGGCAGGCTGTGTGTGTGTGTCTTATATGGTACAGTACATGCAGGCTGTGTGTGTCTTATATGGTACAGTACATGCAGGCAGGCTGTGTGTGTGTGTCTTATATGGTACAGTACATGCAGGCTGTGTGTGTGTGCCCTATATGGTACAGTACATGCAGGCAGGCTGTGTGTGTGCCCTATATGGTACAGTACATGCAGGCAGGCTGTGTGTGTGTGTGTGTGTGTGTGTGTGTGTGTGTGTGCTGCTCATCACATGAATATTGTCAACACAGCATAATGATGGGGTGTCCATTACACTCTTGAAAGTAAACTGTTTTTGTAATTGTGTTCGGAACAGATGCTGTTGGTGTTGATATATGGGATGTGTGCAGTCTATATCTATGTGTGTCATCATGTGTGTCCACCTCTGCATTGCAGATTAACATGGAACTGGACTCCCTCATGTTTGAAGTGTTCGATAACAACAGATTGGTGAGTGTGTAGCGTGGGTGTGTGGGGTGTGGTGTGGGTGTGGGGTGGGGTGTGGGTGTGGGGTGGGGTGTGGGTGTGTGGGGTGGGGTGGGGTGTGGGTGTGTGTGCATCCATTAGGTCTGGCCATTTAAGAGATCTATTTATCCCATACTCTGTTCAATGTAAGCACACACAGTGTACAGTGGTGACATGCACACACAGTGTACAGTGGTGACATGCACACACAGTGTACAGTGATGACATGCACACACAGTGTACAGTGGTGTCATACAGTGTACAGTGGTGACATGTATTTCCTTGCCTCTAGACACGAGACAATTTCCTGGGGAAGCTCCACTTCAAGCTCCAGCACCTGCCCATAGATATGAAGAAGGTAGACATCAGACTCCATGGCAATGCTGCCACCTACCCCCTCAAGCCAAGGAGGTAAGTCACTACTGTACTAGCTAGCCTGCATTCATTCATTCACTGTGTGTAGTCGCAAGTCCCGTGTGGGCGGTACGCTGACTGTCAAGTTCCTCTACTTCAACCACCCTCCTCCAAGGGCAGCTTCCAACACTGCCAGCAGTGTTAACCTAGGTGAGCACACACGGTCAGGTGGGGTACTGCCATTCTTATTGTGTTGAGACTATGTGTGGGTCTGTTTACCATTGTATGCATTCATAGCATCTGTACACATGTGTACTTCAACATTGTCTTGTTGTTGTATACAGCGTCTCTAGTGGAAGGAGCTACTGGTAGAGCTAGCCCTGGTGACCACACCCCCAGTCCCCTCAGCCCCTCGGCAGCAGAGAGACAAGCTGTGAGTCCTTATCTAACCTTACTCTACCTTACCCCCTTCTCCGTACAGAGTGGAGACTGGGACCCAGAGGAGGCTGACCCACTGCCTGAGGGCTGGGAGGAGAGGCAGGACGCTAATGGACGTACCTTCTATGTAGATCACAGCTCCAGACGGACACAGTGGCATCGACCAACCAGGAACAGTGAACAGGACACACGACAAAGGTGTGCATGCTTAGCACATGCTCTCTAGTGCTGTGTCTATTGGTATTGTGTATTGACTGCACTTGTGTAGGACTGCCCAGTTTGTTGATGACAGGCGGAGGATGATGGCAGCCACACTGGCTAGGAGGAACCCAGGCATGACCACCGGAGATGTAAGTGTAGGGGGGGGGGGGGGGGGGTTGGTAGACTACATGTTGTTTTCCTCTCTCTCTCTCATGTAGTCTGTGCTGGATTTGTCTGGCTCTATGCGGGAACTGAACACCTCCAACTCCAGGAGCAGTCTGTCCTCAACAGGGACCACCACACCACCTCCTCTTGTGAGTTAGCCACACCCCCTTATAGTAATTATTAAACACAATCCTTATTGAACATCTGTGATTAGCTTGTCATGTGTGTGGACTTTGACCTCTCTACAGCCTCCTCGCAACTCCATCACACAGCCTCAGATGTCCCGCCCACGTACACCCTCCACACAAAGCCACTCCCCCCTCCTCCGCACACAACTATCGACAGTGGAGGAGAGCCTACCTACTGGCTGGGAGAAGAGAATGTCTCCCTCAGGGCGGCCATTTTATATCAACCACTCTGCAAGGAAGACACAATGGGTAAAGATCATCAGTAGCTAAAACCACTATCTCATCCCCCACACACCACACATACCACACACATCACACACACACATACACACAGGAAGCTCCTCAGAGCCTTAGTAACAGGCCAGTGTCGATGATAGCACTCCCAGTAACCCCTAGCAACAATAGCGTTGGTGGCCCACGTTCTAGCAACACTATACCAACTCCTCCCAGTTCCTCCCAACCTTTGACCTCTGACCCCCCACCAGTGAACCCTGCTGACCTTGGACCAATGCCAGTGAGTGTGTGTACACTAGTAGTTCCTATACCGTAGTTGATGTACTTACAGCGCCAGCCAGAAAAATAATTATTTTTGCGAGACTATGTACATAAAACAAATGACTTTATATGTATATTAATTTATGGTGGTATATATGACCAACAATTTCGAATTTTGTTTAATTAGAGTGGCGCTGTAATTACATCAACTACGGTAGTGCTACTGTTGCAAGGTTTCATGTGTTGGTCTATTAGAGTACACACACGTATTGTGGTAGTCTCCTGTAGGTAGTCAAGTCAAGGATGCATTTGTAGCTCTTTCAGAATGTTCTGTAATTGTTTTGATTACTCATGAGACTACTAGTGTGCATTCTTGTGTGTGTGTGTGCACAGGCTGGCTGGGAAGTAAGAATCCTGTCTGATGGTAGGAACTTCTACATTGACCATGGTGAGTCCACCCACACACCCACACACACCCTCACACACACACTCCCCACACACAGCGACACGCTCCACTCAGTGGGAGGACCCTCGACTGATCAAACTCAAGAAACAAGCCGCTGCAACCATTCCCTACTCTCGAGACTACAAACAAAAGTATGAGAACTTCAGGAAACAACTTCTTTCCAAGAAACCAGTAAGCCCCGCCCCCTCAGTTGTAGCGCTGGTTAACCCCTCCCCCACAGGATAATCTCCCCCGTATTTTTGAGATCCCTGTACGAAGGAACCACATCTTCGAGGACTCTCATCGTGCTATCATGTCCTGTAAGAATAGGGACCACCTCAAGACAAGGCTCTGGGTTAAGTTTGAGGGAGAGAAGGGGCTGGACTATGGGGGCGTGTCCAGGGAGTGGTTCTTCCTCTTATCACACGAGATGTTCAACCCTTACTATGGACTGTTCGAGTACTCTGCAAGGTATTGATACATGTTCCCAGTTAGTGGCCGCCCTCGACAATAGGGTGCCTGGTTAGTGGCCGCCCTCACTATAACCCCCCCTATAGTGACAACTACACGCTCCAAGTGAACCCTGACTCTGGACTGTGCAATGAGAACCACTTGGACTACTTCAGGTTCACTGGACGTGTCCTAGCTATGGCCGTCTATCATCAGAGACTCATTGACGGTAAGTGTAGCCCCTAAACACACACAGGTTGTGTGTATAACCCATTTCCCTCATCACTAATAACCCATTTCCCTGTGTGTGTGTGTGCGTGTGTGTGTGTGTGTGTGTGTGTGTGTGTGTGCAGCTTTCTTCATTCGTCCATTCTACAAGATGGTGTTGGGTAAGCGGATCAACCTGGAGGATATGGAGGCAGTGGACACAGAGTTCTACAACAGTGTCAAGTATATCCTTGACAATGACCCCTCTGACCTTTGTCTGACCTTTGAGGCCTCCCGGGAGTTCGTTGGACAGGTGGGCTATGTGGGGGGTCGGGGGGTCTCTGTGGGGTAGGCCTATGTGGGGGTGGGATTGTTGTACCACTCAACAACCTTATCATCGTTATCTCACTCTCTATTTAAACAGATTGAGAATATTGAACTGAAGCCAGGTGGTGCTGACATTGACGTAACCGAGAGCAACAAGAAAGAGTACGTTAGCCTCCTCATGAAGTGGCGCTTTGAAGACAGAATCTGCAAACAAATGGAAGCATTGAAAAAGGTTAGCAATTGTAAATTGTGTACTAAATTAATAATAGCCTTACAAATCAATCAAGTTAACCCCTTCATCTCCCCCTCACTTACCCCCCTCCTCCTCAGGGCTTTGCTGACGTGATCCCCCTCAAGACGCTTCATGTGTTCGATCAGCGGGAGATTGAGTATCTCCTTTGTGGACTAGCTGAGATCAATGTGGATGATTGGAAGAAGCACACAGTCTACTCTGCCGGCTATACTGCTAATGATGATGTCATCATTTGGTTCTGGAAAGCTGTGGAAAACTATGATAATGAGTTACGAGCGCGTCTGCTCCAGTTTGTGACTGGTACTTCCAAAGTGCCCATGAATGGGTTTGGGGAATTGCAAGGTCAGCACATTGCAATTAATGCTCTGTAAACTTACATTTACAAAAAGATAACTCTAATCGTCCATAACGTGTGTTGGGAAGGTCCAGTTTAAAGCTAAAAGATAAAGCGGGTGTGCTAGATCAGTAATTTATTTCGGGTCTATTAAAAAAAAAGCGTGAGTGATTTTTGAGGACTTTTTCAGCTACCATACATGTAACTTGAATTCCGTGGATCCAATATCAACAATTTTCTGATTTTCTGAAAGCTTAGAAAGAGACCTTTCAAATGGTGTCATCAAATTTCATATTTGAGAGATAAAGTATTTGCCAATTTGTTCATAACCATGGATAATAATAGCCCATGGTCCGAGGGCGAAAAATGACAAATTATGGCCCCAAGAAAATTTTGGATTTAAATATATCATTTGAAAGGTCTCTTTCTAAGCTTTCCGAAAATCATAAACTTTTTTACATTGGGTCAACGGTACTAAAGTTATGGCTGTTGAAAAAGATGTTCAACTACAACCCCTTCGTTCAGATCTGTTTTCGTAGCCAAATTTGAGAGGGCATAATTTTAAGTTTTTGTGTTTAGTAGCTGTTTGGTAGTGCTACAATAATTATGATGTGCTTAGATTAGTCATTTTTTTCGGGTCCATTTTCTGCGTAGTCTATAAGTGGGTGTTTTTTCCAAATCAGTCCTACCTAGTGTGTGATACTATAGTGCTTACTCTGAGTACATAGCTCTAACCCCCCATCCCCACAGGGAGCAATGGACCTCAGAAGTTCTGTATCAAGAAACTTGGTGAACCGACATCACTACCAAGAGCACACACATGGTAAGCCACAGAGCTAGCACACACACATGGTAAGAGTAGCCACAGAGCTAGCACACACACATGGTAAGCCACAGAGCTAGCACACACACATGGTAAGAGTAGCCACAGAGCTAGCACACACACATGGTAAGCCACAGAGCTAGCACACACACATGGTAAGAGTAGCCACAGAGCTAGCACACACACATGGTAAGCTCTGTATGGTAAGAGTAGCCACAGAGCTAGCACACACTGTACACATGGCCAATGTTATTGTTTTGTCTGCTATTGTGAGATAAGATAATCTCATTTGCTATATAGATAATATTTGCCCCCTAGACAGGTGCCTGGTAGCTTTGTGTCTACTAATGTCATCCACCCACCCACACACACCCACACACACACACCCACACACATCCACCCACCCACACACACACACACACAGTTTCAACCGTATCGACCTGCCCCCGTATCGAAGCTATCACGAGATGAAAGAGAAGTTAAGGCTAGCCATAGAGAACACAGAGGGCTTTGAGGGAGTGGACTAAACCAGCACATCACCTGCTGTTTGTTTGTACTTGTACTATTTATTTGTTTGAACAGACCAACTGTGCCGGGTGTTGACTGCCTCACTGAGTAGCTCATTTTTTTATATTGTACGACTGCAAAACACTTTTGTGCTCAATAATAATTAATTCTATTGATTTTTTGTGTTTCATGTTTAATTTATATTGCTCATTTGTACTTACGCTATTGTTCTACATAATTATTATAAATATTTACTTGAAAATGAATTGATATAATTTGAAATATAATTATTAATGTGCGTGAATATAAAGTAGCTAGCTATGAAGTTAGTAAAGTTGGCATGGACCTACTTCTGGTGATAGAAGGGGGGATCGTCATGACAACCTGCAGCACAGGGAGAAAAACAACAATTGATTAAACAGCTTATAATGAACTGATACTAGTCTCACATTTTGCTCTAGGTCCTTCACAAGGTTTGCGAATGATGGTCGGTGGTGGGGTGTGTGTTTCCAGCAGCTCTCTATGATGGTGGCCAGGTGACGTCGTTTGAGCAGCTGCAGCGATTGACACTCCCCCCTACCCACTCGGAGGATAAGCGTCTCCATGGCAACACAGTGGAAGGGTAGTTTCAAAGTCTCGAGCTCGTACGCTAGTGTCCTGCAAGGTGATGGGAGGATTGTCAGTAATGGCAAGAATATACATAGTATAATTATGTATGATAGAGAGAGAGTATTACATCACCCACGCTTGGATTGATCAGTGTGCAAATTCCAAGCTTGTGACAGATACAGGAAGTCACGTTACTCTCCGCATACATCTGATGTACAGTATGCCTACGTTCGATACTCTCTCTCTACCATACTCTTGATAATAGTCTATATAAGCAGATGGCAATGCTAAGATTAATGTGAAACGATGAAATGTAAACACATCATGATCTATAAGCAGATAGCAATGTACAGTGATTGCACAGAGGGCAGCATTATAGGACTCACCCAAATGCAAAAACGTCGGCCTGGAACATGTCCTTCCTGCCCCCCTCCCTCCAGAGGCGGACTGAGGGGGCTCTCATGGTCACAGGTAGCGAGGGGGTAGTGATGTGGAGGGTACGAATGTATTCTGGAGGTAGGTAGGAGAGCTCTGGGGGGTAGTAGATCTGGGGTTTGGGTTGTCGGGGGGCGAGAGAAATGCACACTCGGCAAGTGAGTGAGATGTGGGTGGAGGTGAGTAGACCGTGAGGTATGGTCTTAGCATGCAGGTACGCCATGCCCTGAGGGGAGGAGGGGTCAAAGGTTAACAAGTAGCCAATTGTCTGCTATATTGCACGTACCTCAGCAATCTGATTCAGTATTTGTAGTTTCGAGTGATAGGTGAATGCGTGACCAAACAAGTACAGGCGGGTGTGGAGACTGTGACCTCTGACCTCACTGTGCGGAGCAAAAAGTAAAAATTAACGAGTATAATATTTAGTGGGCTAGTGGCCCCCCCCCCCACCTGTTCCTACACTGCCATATAAGGTAAAGGCGAATATGAAGGTTATCAAAAACAACAAACGCTGAGCACAATAGCTTGACTGCATGGGAAGGCCCACAGTGTGGTCATCATAACATATGGCTAATTGTAAAGTACACGCACACACCAATAATACAATAACTGTGCAATTATGTACTTTCGATAAACACACACATACAGCTATTGTTGCTGGCCCCACTGACTGCACCATCCCGTGACTGACAGTACACCATACAGCTATTGTTGCTGGCCCCACTGACTGCACCATCCCGTGACTGACAGTACACCATAAGTGGACATGAATGCATAGCTAACTATGTACGTTAATGGAAACATCCAACACTAAAGAAATGGTGTATGCATTGAGAGTCCATTACAACAGCTTGTTAGTGAGTTACCTCATGATGAGTATGAGTGGATGGGTTGCCCCAGGCTGAATGGCTGCCCCCATGAACAGCTGGATGTTCTGGTGTCTCATGTAACTTAGAGTTAGTACCTCTTGGAGGAAGCAGGACAGGTCACTCACATCCCTCGCCTCCCTGGTCCGAACAGCCACTCTACCGTGCCAGAGTCCACTGCAGATAGAGAGAGACAACATTTAATAGATGTATTAATCAACAGCAACATGCACTGATACATGTCACAAGTTCAGTCAATGTTGGCATTAAGTCGTATATGCACTGTGTATATACACTCCATGGTAGATCTACATGGGACCACCTCTGAGTTAGCTAGTATAGTAGGTCTTATCCTAGCTAGGATAAGACCTATTTTCTGTAAAGGCAATTCTTCAACAGCTGTCTCACACTGACAGTCTTCGCATTCCGTTATGTGTTGCATAAATTTTAATTACGATTAGTACCCACCTGTAAATGACTTCCCTGCTGGTGGTAGTCAGGGGGACTCTCTCCAGCTGTAGCTCTGTGTGGGGTACCCTCCACTCCTCCCACGCTGCGTACACATCCTCTCCTAGGGTGGTTGACCACACCCACTTGTTCACTCGCTGGAGAGTGGACACTTCACTATAGCACTCATTGACAAAGGGGAAGCCATAATCTGCAGAAGGTGGTCAAATTGCTCAAGCAATTACACAAATTTAGTTCTAAAACACAAACTAGACTACACGTACATTCGACTACATATTACGTTTATATGTTCCACTCGTATCATACTGGCAGACATGTAGACATGTACGTACACTCACCTGTGTCATAGAAGACATCATCATCTTCTTCAGTGACCTCTTCCCTGAGTGTGTCTGTGTCTCTACCAGCAGCCTCTGCTGCATCACTGGCTGCTCTTAATGGAGTGGGATCAGAGTGTGTCCTCCTAGCTTCATTCCACATAAAGTGACCACCCGCACTGCACCGCTGCTGGGGGTCCAGCCCTGCCACCGAGTTAGAGATGGAGGACTCCTTGACACTGCTAGTGGCTGGAGAGAACTTCCTCTTCAATAGTCTTGATCTTAGGTGCTCTATCGGTAACATTCTACTCAACATAACATGGACATTCACTTTGTGTGCTTAGCTTAGATTGTGTGCACTGCACTGAACCCCCGCACTATTTATACACTATGAGAACTAAAGTGAAAATGGTGTTGTCTATCTAGTGTATCTAGCAGTTTTACATGCTTTCATTATGTAATTATCACTGTGTGTTCCCACAGAAGAAGCTGCGACTCTAATAGCAACCATCAAAGCTGTAATGATGCTATAATGATGCTAATGATTCCATTAATTGGCAATTGTTTTCTTTTGATCAATCATTATCCATAATAGAAATTGCTATACAAAAGTATTGAAAAATCAGCTGTACAAAATATAATCTGTTAGCCCAAGAAAACACAAGCACACACAATCAATTGAGATGAAAAGGGGAGCCATCTAGCGATGCTGCGGCTTGGTCACACGGGAACACGTCAAATGGATGCACGTTCGGGACACCATTCTTAAGCAGAGAGTTCATCATGGCTTCCTCCATCTCATAATCGTGATAGTAATCGGATGGGCTGTTCATCTTGTCCAATTGTTCGTCCACAGTGAGGTCCGTCATGGCAACAGAGGGCAGGGAGAGTTGGTGAGAACGATTACTTGATATTAAATCTGTAATGTCAGGAATAATAGAGCCGAGATCACTCAGGGACCTATGATGTGCTGGTGGAGAGCCTGACCTTTGACCTCCTCCCCCACCCTCCAGCGGCCATTCATTGAAGACATACTCTCTGAGAGAGCCCTCCTCCTCTATCCAGTATGGTCTCACAGAGGGGGGAGAGGAGGCGTAGCTAGCTGACGTTGAGGGGCTATCAATAGGAGGGGAGTCACTGCGCTCATTATAATAGGTCTCTGGGCCAGAGGGGTCCACATACACACACGGCACACTGTTGGCATTAGCTAGAGTGCCCATGAATGGGTTGTGCTGTATCACTTCAGGTTTCTCCTTCTGAACCTTCTGTAAGTTCTCCTCAGAATGACTTCGAACCATTCCTTCAGTACGGCCAACATTGATGGAGGCAAACTTGTGTTGCAGGGACTGCTGCAATCGTGCTTCTGTATAGCTGGGCAGACAGAGCCCAAAGCTCGAGGGAACAGTGGTAGATGATGAGAGGTTCTTCTGAGTGGGGACTCCATTCAGGTATTGATTAGCACTGGCCTTGTCAGGGCTTAGAGGAGGCGGTGTGTCATAGCTGGTCATGCTAGGATCATGTGGGAAACTGTTAGGCATCGATTGCTGTCTTATAGGAGCGGACTGAGAGGTCGACACGGAAGGTGGTGGTTGAATGATGATCGTCATAGGGGGTGGGGCATTAGTCGAGGAAGGGGTGTGGCCTGGGATCATACGGACTTGTGGCAGGAGCTCTGACAGACGAGCGGCTAGGGGAAGTGGTGCATTCGGGAGTATTGGTTTGTACTGGGTAGGAAGAGGGGGTGGAGGTCGATAGCGGGATACAAAGCCGTTAGTAGAATGTATGTTTCGAAACTCTGGCATTGTAGGGCTCCTTGATATTCCACTGCCCATAGAGAGGGGGGACAGTTGTTGGTAACCCCCAGACACGGGGGGCGATGGATAGACCCCCCCTGAATTGGGGGGTGATGAGTAGTATGCATTGGATGGAGCCTGGAATGAGTTGTAGACAAGATTAGACGGCCCCGTCATTCGTATAGTTGGAGACGGATGGAATGATTGCATGAGAGGTGGGAGGGCGTACTGCTGAGGGTCCTGTAGTGGAGATTCATCTCTTTCTAGAGGTACGTCCAATCCACACGAGAACTCGATATTCGTAAGATCGGGGAGACTTGACGCTGTCCCCACCGAGGCTCCACCCATTGGGGGCGGAGTCAGTCGCTCAGGAGACGGCATGTAGTGATCAGGACTGTAGAGACAATATTACAATAGTAATGGATATGTATTATCAATGGCTTTGGTGACAGTTTGTTACACTAATTGCCTATTAAATGCCTCAAAGGCACACAGCATGCTGCCTAATAGCATAGAGGTGATCACTGCACATACAGAGAAGCTGTTACACACCAACACAATAGCCTCACCTGAGCAGAGCATGAGTGGTGGCTGAGTTGGGGCGCTTCTGGGGAAGATACAAAGACAACGTAACTAAACACATCATGCATAGTCACAGTGTGGGGGTGGTACCATGACTGAGATAACCAAAACAGGAAAGATGGTTAGAATACCTAACTACTGAGGTATTGACTCAGAATGAGAGGGGCTGCCCTAATTACTGTGCACTGATGATATCACTGAAAGCAGCAGCTTACCTTATTACTCCATACGTCCACAGGAGGGTTCACTGGAGGAGTGAGAGAGATAAGCTCTTAACACACACGCACACACACACCCACACCCACCCACACACACACATACACACACACACGCCCACACACACACACACACCCAGTAGCTAATAAGACACTACCACTCACTCTTGTGTTGTCGATGAAGCAGCTGCTGCTGAGGAGAGTTGAGGACATGGGGGGAGGTCTGCCCACCCATCATGAGGCTCTGCTGGAGGTCAGAGTCCGACTTGTGTCTGCAGGGGGGGGGGGGATTCACAACCACATACTGGGATGGTATTTATGAGAGAGTTGGGTCTCAAATCAATCAGTCAATGAGCTATGAAAGAGCTACAAAATGCCAATCCTCTCACACTCAGAATATGGTACAGAGGTACAGTCTCATACCTTGCAAGCTCTCCTTCCAACCAATCTCCAGATCTGCATGTATTAATAATAAATACATAATCTGAGGACTACACAACATCTGGTAAAGGATAGGCACACTGCTAGGATTGTGTGTACGTACCCGTTCCAGTAATGGTGGTCTGAGCTGCTGAGGTTGACTGGGAGGTAGGGCTCTGTCTCCATGTGGACAGCTGTCAAGGAGACACAACGCAAGCAAGCACACTAAACCATTGACCCTAGATTCCCCCCCCCCCTAATGGAGTGGGCGTATTACATGCTGTGTACAGTGTAGCTACATCAGCACACACAGTACTATAGGATATAGAGCTGTGTTTGGTTAATGGCGGTCCTCTCTGGAAGTTGGACTCCATTCTAGTGGCACCAGAACCTCTCTTCATCTTATCAAAGTCTCGGAAGATACTCTATATTGGTGTGTGGTGTGTGGTGTGTGGTGTGTGTAGTGTGTGTGGTGTGTGTGGGCACAAATGATTAACTATACTCTGAGGAGCACAATATGGCCGCCATGGGCTATAATCCATGGTATCGCCAAATTGGCAAATACTTTTATCTCTCAAATACGAAGTTTGATGACACCATTTGAAAGGTCTATTTCTGAGCTTTCAGAAAATCATAAAATTTTTGACATTGGATCCACAGAATTCAAGTTATAGCAGCTGAAAGAGTCCCCGAACCATTGATTAAATTGTGGAGGGGGAACCATCTTTCAACAGCCATTAACTTGAGTACCGTTCATCCAATGTTAAAAATATTCTAATTTTCTGAAAGCTTAGAAAGAGACCTTTCAAATGATATGTTTCAATCCAAAACTTCTTCGGAGCCTAAATTTGACATTTTTCGGCCTCGGACCATGGGCTATAATCCATGGTATCGCCAAATTGGCAAATACTTTTATCTCTCAAATACGAAGTTTGATGACACCATTTGAAAGGTCTATTTCTGAGCTTTCAGAAAATCATAAAATTTTTGACATTGGATCCACAGAATTCAAGTTATAGCAGCTGAAAGAGTCCCCGAACCATTGATTAAATTGTGGAGGGGGAACCATCTTTCAACAGCCATTAACTTGAGTACCGTTCATCCAATGTTAAAAATATTCTAATTTTCTGAAAGCTTAGAAAGAGACCTTTCAAATGATATGTTTCAATCCAAAACTTCTTCGGAGCCTAAATTTGACATTTTTCGGCCTCGGACCATGGGCTATAATCCATGGTATCGCCAAATTGGCAAATACTTTTATCTCTCAAATACGAAGTTTGATGACACCATTTGAAAGGTCTTTTTCTGAGCTTTCAGAAAATCATAAAATTTTTGACATTGGATCCACAGAATTCAAGTTATAGCAGCTGAAAGAGTCCCCGAACCCATTGATTAAATTGTGGAGGGGGAGCATCTTTCAACAGCCATTAACTTGAGTACTTGAGTACCGTTCATCCAATGTCAAAAATATTCTAATTTTTAGAAAGAGACCTTTCAAATGATATGTTTCAATCCAAAACTTCTTCGGAGCCTAAATTTGACATTTTTCGGCCTCGGACCACTAACCTGCATGTCAATGGATGGTGCTGGGGGGGTGGAGTCAATGGCCTGCAGTGATGGCATGGACCCCCCACCAGGGTGGATACGAGCTTGTTGCATCTAGTGGTGACAGGGTTAACTATGGGTAGCCTTATGAGACTGCCTACCTCAAAGATACTTTGCATAGCTTGCTCAAACTCTGCCGACTGTTGATGCTCTCTCTTCTTGATGATGGCAATCTTCTCTGTAATCCTCCTAGGGGCTGCCCCCTTTCCCCCTCTCTTCGTGTCTGCTGAGTCAACAGTCTTGCTCCTCACACGATGAGACATACCTGCATGCAGTGTGTGCGTGGGTGGTGTGGGTGTGTACACACAACTAGTTACAGGATCATTGCTCCACTAAGAACACTTCAACGGGAAGTTATCGTCAGTACATGTACCTCTCTAGTGAGACCCACTGCCCACCTCAGAGCAGGGGGGAGGAACAGAGAGGAGGTCACTCTAGTGTGTGCCTAAAGCCCCAGTCTAGGACTAGTAGAGGGAGGTTTCGCCAGACACACACACACACACACACACACACACACACACACACACACACACACACACACACACACACACACACTAACGGCCCCTACCAGTCACCTCAGAGTGAGTGAGATTGCATGGCGTATGATTACGAGAATGGAACACAAAGATCATGGATATTGTTATGCAGAGGGAAACTTAACACTAGCCAAAGTATGCAATGATTAGGAGCTAGTCCATGGTACACTGAGATTTCACTAGAACATGGAAGCAATATGCCTCTAGAGGAATCTACTTACACAAAACAGAAATAACCACTTACAACAGCTCTATACAATTAAGAGACGGAAACAAGACATTGTGCAATCATGCTACAAGCCAGGGAAAGTCCCTCATCCTGTTAAAGTACCTCACAGCTTAGTGAGGGGAAATCATGGTTCCCCTTGATGTGGTAGTAAATAAGAACACCTCGTGCCAACACACACACAATGTGGTTGTGTGCACGGAGCATCTAGTGTTCTATTCAACACAAACCTCAATACAAGAATATAATCCATTCCACGCATGCATTAGAGACACTAACCCATAGCTAGTCAGCTAGCCACGTACACACAAGCTCATATACAACACTAGGCAACCATGAGGGGGGGAGGCACTCTTGCTCAGTCAGTAACTAGACGGAGATATCGTTTGGTGTACTATTCACTAGTGCCAAGACCTGACGTACATACGTACAAAGCAACCAACCAAGCTACTTCATATCGTACCATGTACATTACAGAATGACTAGATATGATATATGACAGAGGGGGAACTATCCCACGAGTGCACTCACTGGTCAGTGTCCTAACAGAGATGTGTCACTGTGTATATAGACTCAGGCGCTGGCTGGGCCGGCAGGAAACTCAGACTGTGTCTCTGTGTGTACACACAACAGAAATGCTTCGCTTGCTTTCTTGGAGTAGAATTAGAGAAAACTCGAGGTATTTAGTCAGCATACAATACAATGGCAGACATTGGTGCAGGAGAGGTGGCACTGGTCCAGCTACAAGAGGACAGCTCACATCCTCCCACCAGGATAAAGTGGGTTGCTATATAATATAGTGATGTGATGATAATAGCTAGTGCAGTGGTACATGGTACACACTCCAAGCACAGCACAACACTACATCCACCCACTCATTCATGTTCCCCTGTGCCCACCCACCCACGCACTATAGGGTAAGCTCTGTGCTCAACAGAGATGTGAAACAGTTTGGAAAGAAGTTTATGTTTGACGGCGATGAAGAAACATGCTGGAACTCCGACCAGGTACAAGGGTAGTCTCACGGCCATACCTTCAAAAACTGAAGTCTATTTGCATTGAGTACAGCATATAGATAGAAGCGCAAGGAATCCATGAAACTTTGAATTTCAGTAAAGTATGACAAAGTTATTACAACTTTATATGAAGGTCGAACTCAACACAAGACTTTAGTATCAGTTTTTGAAGTATGGTCCGCGAGACTAGTACGAGGGCACATACATGACGTGTGTATATACGACCCCTGCCCCCTCACAGGGGTCCCCTCAGTTTGTATCCATTGAGCTTCCCTACTCTGCCTGTGTCTCGCGTGTCCACATTCGGTTCCAGGGAGGTTTTGCATCCACTCACTGCATTCTGGCCTCAGGCAGTGAGCAGCACAGCTTCTACCCTGAGGACATCAACTCACTACAGGTAGCTATGGTAATAGTGTATACAGGAGCAAGGCTCTGCCCTGTGTGTGTTTGTAGCTAGGCTATAACTGTCTATGCCTATGGTTATTACTTTGTAGCTAGACTAGTCTTCTAGGATTTACCTGTACCGCAGCATGGGGGAGCTCCATTATTATCTTGTGTTTCGTGCTCTTATGGCCACCATTGTGTGTGTGTGTGTGTGTGTACCCAGGTGTTTCCAGTGCCCTCTGCAGAGCCAAGCAAGACCCACAAGATTGAGTTTAGAACTAGTACTGATTTCTATGGTAGACTCACTGTGTATCAGCTGCAGTTATATGGACAAGTATGTCACTGACTTGTTTATTCATTATCATTGAAGATTCATTTATAATTATTATTATCAACAAAATTTATCATAAAGTGACGAGTCTGACGTAGATGGTATACAGTATATATAACACAGTCACTGTTAGTCTAAAAAGGCCTCGTGAAAGTCACGTCTGTCCTCCTTGGTTGGGGTGCAGAGTGCAAAGGCCATCATGGAAGCGCTCTCTGTCTCTATGCTGGGATCCATTGCCTCGGGCACATTCCAGGTGTCTGGTTGAGTATTGTTGTGAGGTGTGTATAGACTAGGAATGTCCAGTATCGTCCGTTCCTCTTCTAGTATACAAGGGGGTGTTGTCTCTTTGGGGGAGGGGAGTTCTAGCATCTGTTTAGACAGTTGGTTATCGTATGTCAACATCCGTGCAGTTCTGCCAGTAGACCAACTGCTGTTAGTCTCTTGTGTCGTCTTAGCAACCGATTGCCCACCCTTGGATGGTGTTCGACCAATCACATTGCAATCGTCCTTATCAATGACAGGCGAGGAGAACATGATAGGACTGCTTTGATTGGCCAGCCAGGCTTGTTTGAGAGGGGACTCGGGGAATGAAGGCCGTGCTCGAGAGTGAGGGGTAGTTTGTTGGTGAGCGAGTATCTCTCCATGCAGCAGTGAGTGGAGTGAGGCTGGGGAGGGCTCTTTACACACTAGCTGAGCCGTCTCCTTAAGGGGTGGGGTCTTGAAGTGGGCGGAGTCAGCTGTATGAACTCTGGTGATCTTAGGCTCTGAAAATGAATTCGAAAATGATAACAGATTGTATCGATAGTACACGCATGTAACAGTATGCCCACTCACTTGAGTAAAAGGATCTCCTAGGAGACTCTTCAATGGCCACCACGTCAGGAGAGGTGATGGTGGACTTTGACCTGCAGAGGGGGGTGGTCCAGCTAGAGCACACACACACACACTGATCCTCTTACCGGAGTCTCTGTAGCTTGAATCTCTGGTAGTGTTCAACTTGTTTCTTGACTGGGGTTTCTTTGACCAGAACCTCGGCTGCCATTGTGGAGTGTCTCCTCAGACCAGCAGCTGCATGTGCACACGAGGTGGAGGGTTTAACACGACACGTACACACAGCAAGGCTCACCTCTCTTCCTCTTTGGTTGCCTCTCTCCGTCCTCCTCGTGAGTGGGCGGTCTTTTAAGAGATGCCTCACACACGCTGAGGCTGCGAGTGAACAGATTGCGGCACGCTCCACCACGACCTACGGGAGCGGTGTGTGGGTGGTGTGGGCGGAGGGTGTGAGGGGGCAGTACGTCAATAAAGCAATATTACCATTCTCAGCAGTACCTGTCCTCATCAATCTAGGAGATCTATTAAAGGAGACATGAAACATTGCATAATTAAGTAGCCATAATTTAGTGGTACCTTCTCAGAGCTGTTAGTGCTGTGTCAGCACTTAATTTCTGCAAACATTTCTCAATTTTGTTTTTCTTTCGACTTTTTCTCCTCTTCTTGCTAAGCACGGATATCTGCCGCTGGTTGTCTTGGAAACTAGCGTGTCTTGCCAGTCTACAAGAGGAACAGTACAATTGTTATGACAATAATTATCAGAAGAGTAGCCCACCTCCTAGTGTTGATGATGGTTGCTTGTTGGAGTGGCTCAACCATAGAGCCCCCCTCTTCATCGCTACTCTCTTGTGAAGCTCCACCCACACTCTCCACACCACTCTCAGGGTCAGGGTTCAGATCAGAGGGAAGGGGCAGCATTAAACCCTCATACAGCTCCAGGAGGACATCACGACAGCTGTTCACATACCTGAATAATGAGGGGCCATACATGTACATTAGTTGCTGGTATACCACTGATAACTGACAATGGAAGGAGTGTTCTCCTCATGAGTCTACCCAACAGCCCTGGGTTAGAGAGTAGAGAGATCTTACGGAGGAGGAACAACAGCTACAGAGAGAGAAGCATGATTTAGTGTGTGTGTGTGTGTGTGGGGGGGGGGGGGGGGAGGCTGACCAGGTCTGAGTAGGACTGTCCATCAGTACATGAACTAGGACATGCCTTCATGGCTTCAAACCGTAGCAACACCTGGAGTAAATACCTGCACACAGTGAGGAGTTAATTATAGATATACACTACCATACTCACTCCGATAGTCTCTGGCTGGCAATGACCTTTTCTCTATCTTTGTTGCCATTGTCCTCCTCATGATCGTGAAGGCTTTTGAACAAGTTGTCATATTTAGCGCTTAGAGAGACTCCGCTGACTAGTACACTGCTATTGAGCTCTGCCCAAAGCTGAGCCTGTACGTGGTCATTCTGATTGGACGAATGGTGGTCTCCATTGGCAACCAATGCTGTGAAATTTCCAGCATACTGTTGTACAACTACAGAGGCCCATCTTTGCAGAGCGTCACCCTGTACATGTGTGAACAAAGCAGCAGCGAGTTGTCATGCCAACCTTATCCTCCTGATCAAGTTCAGCTTCAACTTGATCATGATAACACTGTTGGAACCACCCACGCAACTCCCCCACAGAGGCCACACCCACTTCCTGTCCTGCAGGGGGGAGTAATACTCCTGACGTAGTAACTAAGTATAATATTGCTACAGTACCTTTGAATGCATCTCCTGACTCTTCAGTGCCTTCAGTTACCTGTCCAGTCAAGCATGCATGTGACAGAGGGGTACTATACACTCCACTGACCTTTCCTGAACTCTCCTCCTCTGATATCCTTGTCTTCTCCTCTCTAGGGGTCAGGGTCTTGCAGCTGTACTCAGCCTTGAGTTTAGCAATGAGGTCAAGTCTTGTGGTAGCCCTGCCATCCTCCTCACAGTGGAGCCTATGCAAATAATAAAGCTTGTAGTGTACACACTTGTATACATTGCAAGCTTAATGCATCACATAATTATAAGTACACACACAGGCCTCACCTAGTCAGAGAGTCTATAGTAGCACTGTCCAGTCCACCTAGCTCAGAGTAGGCTAACCATGGCAGCAAGGTCTGATGAGTGAATGGCCTCACAGTGCCAACACCTGAGGCAGGAGTCATGGTTGCAACACACACCACGCTACCTATACTCACTGGTGGAGAGAAGTGAGATGCTTGCCACTAGTTCAGCATCAGACACAGTCCTGGGGTCACCATCACTAGGGGGAGGGTGTTGCTGCCGTGATAAGTCCTCCAACTTCATGACTTTAGAAATGAGGGCGTCCTGATATTGAGGTTTCACACTGGTTACCGTGGCGAGGAGGGACGACACAGGTTGTATAACAGACACACAAGACTCTCCATCCTCTGCACACACTCGCACTATCTAGAGAGCAATAATGGCAGCTAGATTATAATAATGGGTCAGAGACTCTTTCAGCTGCCATAACTTGAATTCCGTGGATCCAATATCAACAATTTTATGATTTTCTGAAAGCTTAGAAAGAGACCTTTCAAATGGTGTCATCAAATTTCATATTTGAGCGATTAAATTATTTGCCAATTTGGCCACACCCTGGATAATAGCCCATGGTCCAAGGCCGAAAAATGACAAATTAGGGCCCCAACAAAATTTTGGATTGCAACACATCATTTGAAAGGTCTCTTTCTAAGCTTTCAGAAAATTAAAATTTGTTTGACATTGGGTTAACGATACTCAAGTTATGGCTGTTGAAAGATGTTCAACTACACCACCACCTCTCCCTCTCGTATATATAATCAATACAGCCTCTGATGACCCTTACCAAGAGGTATCCCTTCTTGGCCAGCCATAGACAGAGTGTTTGGAACTGTCTAGAGTGACGTTTCCTCTCTGACACACACTCCCGGGGATGAGGGGCCTGCAGTCATGCAACACCTTATCATCAACACACCAGCATATCAATACTATAGCAATCCACCATTACACACACAGCTCACCTGAACTTGTGGAGGTTTCACTATCTTCGTCAGTTGTAGTTTGAGGTCTCTTGGAGACATTGAGACAGATCTCCTGGCCCTTGGCAATGGACATCTCTCCACATCCACTGTCACTGATCGTCGTAGCAACTGTGACAAAGGTGTCTTGATCATAGGAGCACTCTTGCAGCGTTGTCGGAGGTGGAGGTGAGAGACTAGACCACGCTCTGGAGGGAGGTGACTACGTCCTGGTAGAGTGAAGGGTAGTCTAGGTAGGTGGATGGAAGGGGAGAGACACAGGAGCTGCTGGTCAATGGGGCGATGAGGGTCTGGTGTCTTAAATATACGTTTCAGTAAACATGTGTTTTCAGGAGTTTTTGGATTGTCCATTGTTAGGGGGGTTGCTGTGTCCAGGGGGTCCGTTGTTATGGGGGTAGCTGTGTCCAGGGGGTCCATTGTTAGGGGGGTTGCTGTGTCCAGGGGATCCATTGTTAGGGGGGTAGCTGTGTCCAGGGGGTCCATTGTTAGGGGGGTTGCTGGATCACAGAGGGAGAACCGTGTCCTGATCTCACGAGGGATGTGTATACTGACACAGGAACAAGAGGAGGTGGGGCAGAGAGAGGGGAGTGGCACATCAGACTGTTGAACCACACCCACTATCACAATACGAGGCACAGTCTGTGAGATACTATCACCGTCTCTCTGATAGTTGGAATCATTCGTCCTAGTAGTGTGACTCCCTCTAGTACATCTAGTGTGGTACATACTGCTCAGCTCACATGCACACGCGATACGACCTGCTGGAGGAGATTATATAGTAACATTACCATGGTAACAGACCTACGTACCAGCAGTGGTGAGCCAGTACATGTTTTGCCCCTCCATTGGCTTTGCTGGATTATGGTCTGACCTCAGGTACTTGTCAAGATACAAGGAGCTTGGAAACAGTGATGCTACCAGGGACGATCTGGTCACCTTCTCCTTCTTTGCTGCCTTACTCTCCACTTGGTCTGTATGTCCGATGAGTGTTGCCATGGGAATGAGAGTCCCACCAGTGACGGCCAATAGCTCAGAGATGAGAGTGGGCGGGACCTACACACACACACACAGAGGGGAGTAATGAGTGGGCGGTACACACACACACACACAGGTATAGTAATATCAACCCCACCATGTCGGAGAGTGGAGTGTTGTGGTGTATCCAGTGCAGAGTGATGCCCCGCCCCTCCAGCTGGCTGAGTAGGGGGGTGGGTAGTAACTGCCCACGCACACACTCTCCCAGGTCCTCAGTCATGCCCACACTACTAAACACACTCAGCTCCTCCACACTTTGCGGACATGGGGATACAATGAATATAAAATTTTTCTTTTGAGGACCTCGTTTAGGCGATAGCTTTCGTCTACGTCCAGTGTGTTGCCGTGACAACACTGGGGATGCTATATCTGGAGCGTCCCACGGATAATCTTGAACACTGGCAGCTAAAGCCTTGTACAGTAGTTGCACAGGGGGAGTGGAGCACAATGGTTGTGCATGTCCCGAGGAGTCATTGCATTTGTCCAGTTCAGTGAAGAATACGTCCAAATTGTCAGAGGAGAGATCTTGAAAGTGGGTTGTCTTAGAGTGGAGTCTGAGGGGAAGTTGCCATCGTGTGCTGAAGAGCTTGAAGTTCCATTGTAGCCTCTTCTTGTTGGTAGTCTGTTGCTGAGGGAAGTTAGTGAGGTAGAGAAGAGCTCTTGTGCAGGAGAGGCAGGTGGCTTTAGTGTGCTCTTGTGAGGCACAGTCCACCAGGAACAGTGCTTGTGTCTTGTCATCCTCCATCACTAGCACTTAGAGTTATGAGCTGTAGTTAACAGTTGTTCTACCGACGACCTTTCCCATTATTTAAGGCAATTATCATGCACTGTACTTGTAGTATTATCTATTTCACAAAGACATTAATATTTTATCAACAATAACAAACAACAAAAAAATGACAGCAATATTTCTTAGCTAGCAACAAACATTCATTACTCTAAAGAGTCTCTCAGTTCAGCATACAGTCTCTGCAATCGTGCATTCCCCGCAATAATAGACAGAAAGTTTCTAAGGAGAGAATGTTTCGTCAGTCCCAGTACTTGACCTTTGCCCTCCTGCCCTGAGGGTGTTGTGAACTGCCCACAGAACTCCCTCAGTCTCAACTCTTGCTCCTCTCTCACGAGGTAGCGTACATAGGTAGTGCTCCAGTGTGAGTACTCCAGGGGGGACTGCATCAGGTAGGAGCGCGACACCTGGGCCTCCAGATACGACAGACTACCTGCCACTGAGGACGGGTTGCGGAGACTTGACAACATTTGACCGACAGTGTCTGTTCGAGTGAGGCCAGATGATTTCTGTAGAGTTCTCAATGGCAGCGTATAATCCAGACTAACCACAGAATCAGAGAGATGGATTTCTGATGTCTCCATTCTGGTGCAAGCCTCCAGCCACACGCACATGTCGTTGTGATAGACGTAGGTAGTTCCTTTGATGGAAATAGCAGGCACTCCAGTAGCTGTGAGGTCAACACTCTCCAGGGGCAAGTTTTTTTTGCCGTCTTGAACTAAATGAGAGAAGCTTGCCTCTCTGACAGTTGCTTTGAATGAGTCCACGTCCCAGACAGTGGCAGTAGCATTAGAGCAAATAACCAGCACAAAACTGGACTCCACTTTGAGAGCGTGTGGGGGAGAAGAGAGGTGAAAGGTCGGCAATAGTAGGCGGCCACTTTGACTTGAGTACATGTGTACAGATTTGTCGCTACACACAACGCATGTCACCACACTGTTACCACCGGCAACCACGGCTGCTGTTGGTAAACCGTTAGACCAAATAATCGCATCATTCTTCAAACACTTTATGATATTTTTTGACGAGGCATTGTTGTTAATTTGCACCACCATTGAGTCTTTGTCTTGAAGCCCGTTAGACACAACCAGTGTTAGTACGCCCTCCACATCAGGCACAGGTAGCGACACTTGACTGTGTTTGGCTATACTAGAGAGGCTGGATGGCTTCTGAGGTGTGCTTGGTTTACTGGCTTCCACTGTGGTCGAAACTTTAGATCGTTTCAATTTTAGTTTCTTTGCTTTTGGAATAGCAACTGTATCTAATGTTCTCTTGAGGGTACCACTTTTTGATGACTCGGCAACTTCAGTCTGCTTGGGTTCGTTGATTGGAGATAGAGGTTCGAAGCGCATCGGCTTAGGGGGTGGGCTCTTGATTGAGGGGTTGTTGCTCTGTGGTGAGGGTTTTTTACCGCCCCCTGCTGGGGGGGAGGGATCCATTATGACCCCTTTGTTCTGTTTGGGGGAGAACGAGGTGAAGGGTAGGGGGGCACCAGACACAGAGCTGGGTTGGGTGGTCAGTGTCACAGGAGTTATCCGTCGTCTTCCATCACTTGTTTTTGTCTCAATCTGTTTCGTAATGCTTGCAATTGCTGCAGTTGTTGACACCATTTCCAGGCTCTTGTTGAGTGTCTTCTTGAGAGGGGTGGATGTCATTGCTCCTTTAACGACCGTTTCTTGTTGGTCTACAAGCTTGAGCATGGTGGGATCTTCTATCAAGATCGTGGATGTGTTGGCATTGCGATTCTTGGCAGCACGTTGCGAGCCGTATGTGGCCATGAAGATTTCATCTAGAGCTTGCTCAGAAACTTTCGCTCCAAGTTCTTTGGCAGTGAATTTGAGGTATGCCACTGAGCCATCTGTTGAGCACACTATCAGCTCATAGCCATCTTTAGACCACGATAAATCGAGGATTGAATCGGTGAAGAGGTCGTGAAGAACGACAAGAGGACGCTTGAGATTGGTGAGCCACACTGATAGAGACCTGTCTCGACTGCCCAGAGCTATACAGCCGTGATGATCAACTCCATCCTTCTTCACAAACAGGTGAGGATTAAACGAAACCACTTCCACTGCTTTCCGATGACCAACAAAATCAATTCCGGTTTTCCAATCTCCTCTCTCGATAATCTGCGCGGTAGGTCCGTCGTTGTTGAGAGCGTGGGCGGTCACTATAAACTTGCCATCTGGAGACCAACTAAGCCTCAGCACATGCGTAGTACCTCCGCACTTCTTAAAAGGCTCTCTGATTTGCTTGACTTCCTTCCAGTCGTTGGTGCGCCATATCCGCACTGAGTGATCGTCAGATTGTGACGCCATGTACTTGCCGACAGGATCCCAGCTCAGTCCTTTCACCAGCCCCTCATGGCCGGTAATGAGGGTGACCTTTTGAGGTAGGTCTTTTGCGTTCCAGATAATGATTGTGTTGTCGACACTGCACGATGCTAGATACTTCTGATCATGTGACCAGGCCACACCCAGTATGTCTCCGCTGTGCCCTCGTAGCATATTGACACACCCCCATTGCTCGTGGTTGGTGCCACCAAACGAGGTCGAGGATCCTTGATATTTGATTTGCCAGATCATGACTAACGCATCGTCTCCACCACTTGCTAATGATTTCCCATCACATGACCAGCGGACACTATTCACACAGCCAAGGTGATTGGTCATTTCACACAGACATTTTGGAACGTTTTCGTTCGCTTCATCAATCTCGTTTCGTATCGGTGCCATATTCCAAATATTGACGAGGCCGCAATCTTGACCTTGACCTCCAGTAGCGAACCTGTGTGTGTGTGTGTGTGTGTGTGTATAGGGGCGTGTGTGTGTGTATAGGGGGTGGGTGTGTGAAGAGGTGTCAGGTTACACTGCACTGGGTGTCTTACCGTGATCCATCCGGGTGGAGGTGGACTGAGAAGATAGGACGTCCTTCACGGCACACCCATTCTGGTTTGAGCAACTTCATGCAGTCAGCTAGAGTATCTTGGGGCTGGTGCTAGTGATAGGACAACAGCTAGGTAAGGGTCGTTTCTAGTTATTAAATCAAGGTAAAGGTCGTCGCTAGAATAAACTGTTTCATCGAGTGAAAAGCATAAAATTCATAATCCATTTTTAATAGGACATTAAGATGCAATAAAGTCTTCCAGTTGGGTGGCTGATATTTGGGCTTGAGGGTCGTCCAGTCGTTCCTTGGCAACAGTAATGTCGTTATGTATGGCTTGAACCAGCTCATCTGAACAATAATAAACTGAGATAATTACGGTACACCATGAAATAGCAAAGCCATACCCTAACCCTGGCTAGTGTACTTACCTAGAGAGGCAAAGCTCTTCTCTGGTCTCAGATAGCCACTCACACATACTGCTAACTCAGAGCCATAGAAGTCATCAGAAAACTGATGTAGAATGTGTGTCTCCTAACAAGAGAAAAAGACATTGTTAGTCAGTAGCACCATACTGCACACCATACTGCACACCATACTGCACACCATACTGCACACCATACTGCACACCATACTGCACACCATACTGCACACCATACTGCACACCATACTGCACCATACTGCACACCATACTGCACACCATACTGCACACCATACTGCACACCATACTGCACACCATACTGCACACCATACTGCACACCATACTGCACACCATACTGCACACCATACTGCACACCATACTGCACCATACTGCACACCATACTGCACACCATACTGCACACCATACTGCACACCATACTGCACACCATACTGCACACCATACTGCACACCATACTGCACACCATACTGCACACCATACTGCACACCATACTGCACACCATACTGCACACCATACTGCACACCATACTGCACACCATACTGCACCATACTGCACACCATACTGCACCATACTGTTAAGACACTGTTAGTCAGTAGCTAGTATCACACCATACTGCAGCACTATCCATACCAAGAGCTAATAAAGCAAACCGTTTTCAGACGTTCGTATTTTATAGCCTCTCAAACTTAGCTACAAAAACAGGCTGGATATTGAAAAAATTGTCCACGCTTTTTTTTTGAAAATGGATAATTATGGGCTATAAGTGGACATTTTTTCAATATCCAGCCTGTTTTCGTAGCTAAGTTTGACAGGCCATAACTTGTGTTGCGAACGTCCGATTTTCAAAATATTTTTTGGATTTAGTAGCTCTTTGATATTGCTACAATATGGTGTGCTTAGATCTGTAATTTATTTCGGGCCCAAACTGTCCATTTTCTGAAAAAAGGATAGACTTTTTTCAATATCCAACCTGTTTTCGTAGCTAAGTTTGCTGATCTAAGCATACCATAATTATTGTAGCGCTATCAATTACCAAAAAATCGGACGTTCACAACGCAAATTAATGTCCTTCCAAAAACTACTTTCGGGGATCACAATTATTTTATATACTCGTACATGTATGTACTGGGTGGAGTCCTATACCATGCTTCTCTTCTGGTTGTTGAAGTGAGGATTCCAGCCGACACTCAGTACCATCTTGTGTACAGGACCACTGTCTACTGAGGCCCAGCCATAATACACACCAGACTGGAGACTGGCAGGAAGAGAGGCCACCACCTCCTCAGGATAATTAGCTGAGAGGAGGGGAGAGGGTAAGGAGGAGCTATGAGACTAGGTACTCACCAGTAGGTATTCCTAGTTCCTTGCTCCCTCTACCAAACCCCTTGACAACAGTCCCTCGAGTGAAGTAAGGTAGAGCATCAGACATCTCTTCAATGCGATGATGAAGATTGAGGAGGAGTGGCTGCTTGCCCATCTAGGGGGATTCCCTAATAGCTAGTGAGTGAACATGGACAATGATGGACTAACTGCCAAGCCCTTCCATAAAGTGTTTGGGAGGATAGACCCGAGAAGGTGAGCTAGAGCTAGAGTGTGTATGTGTAGTGACACACACTCTCATGCAGGGAGGCACCATTCCTTGTGTCAGTGTTGCTGTCAAGACTTCTGGTGACAGCATGCCTATTCTGGGCTATTGGAGTGCTCCAGGCAATGCCACTGGCCGTGTTCCTGTGTCTGCTCAAGACCAGCTCTGCCCTAGCCTACCTCGTGCTACAGAGACCATTCTCCACAGGGAAGAGAATCACTAGAGCTATGGTAAGGGGTTATGCATGCCTAACCACACGAGGAATACGGTAAAGCTGACTGTGTGTATATTCCAAAAATGCAACAGCTTCTATAGGATTCTAGCCATAATTATTCTTTTGGATTCATGAATTTCCACAACTATTTTTTATGATGTATGACTAGTTTTACTTACAGGAATGTCATTTGTTTATATCCCACCTCTCCTTTATCCAGTGGTTGCGTGTGTTACGGCACTCCCTCCTGGTGAGCATGACTTGTGTAGTGTGGGCACTAGGGCTCTCACTGTGTGGGGCTCTGCGGACAGTGTTGCTATGGGAACACAGTGATATAGCACTGACGGCAGTTGTAGGAGCCATTGCATCACTCGGCAGCACCAAGGTAGGGACTCCCACGCCCACACACACCCACTCACACACGCCCACACACTCACTCTATTGTGCACAGGGGAGGGGAGCTCTATTATTTGTGTTGGGGACGCTCTCATTACTATTCTTTGACAATGACCAGTCTACTCCGCCAGTGGAACATCGTAAGTACTGACTATTGTATAATACTAACCACACCCACTGTCACACACCCTTTAGCGGAGGGTCCTCACAGGAGTGTGGTATCACACACCCTTTACTGGATGCTCTCGTTCCTTGGTGTACCAGACCACAAGGTAGGCAGAGCTGCAGAGGGCTTCCACTTGTAGATATAGACTTACCATCTGTTTTACTAGCTTGTGTAAGAGATTTGTCTGGCAATTAATGGCTAATTGTACTATTTCCCTGTACCAATGATCTGTGCAGGGTGGCCTAGTGCTCCTGCTTGTTGGACTGGGTCTGACTGTAATCCAGAGGAGCTCTGGCAGGAGACTGGCTGTGGAACTAGGAGGTACACACTCACACACGCCCACACACACACACACACACACACACACACACAATGCTCTATTGAACGACATTGATTGTGTTCCCCCTCCAGGAGGCAAGCGTCTGCAGGCTCTCTCCACTCTGGTGGTGGCTGTCATCCTGTTACCATGGGCACTCGTACAGCTCTCCACACAAAGTGTAAGCCCACCCCCCCTAACCAACCAATTCCTGCCTTGTGTTATGCCCCCCTGTTCCCCCATAGTGTACTAACTATTGACTGTGTTATGCCCCCCCTAATCAACCTGTTCCCATAGTGTACTAACTATTGACTGTGTTATGCCCCCCCTAATCAACCTGTTCCCATAGTGTACTAACTATTGACTGTGTTTGTTCCCCCTAATCAACCTGTTCCCCCATAGTGTACTAACTATTGACTGTGTTTGTTCTTGTAGCTCTCCGTGTCGTGGTCCTCTGCTCTCGTCTGTCTCCTAGCAACCAGTATTGCTCAAGTCATCGACTACTATACCATCTCCATAGCAACGCAGCATCTCGATACTCCGGCCGTTAGTCGACTCAGCTCTATGGCTTCATTCATCTTCTCTCTCATCATTGCCTACCTCCTCTGGAGTCACACATCTTCCGACGACCATGGGATCACTGTTGGTGTTGTCATAGCAACTGTGTTATACATATTGGCCACACCTATTTTAGCGGGTTCTATGCCTCGATCATCCACGTCCACTCTGATTGGCTACTCTGCCTCGGGTTTGCCACTGTATCAGGTGAAGAACTCTCCCTCATTGTTAGATCTCATCAGACCAGGACTATACAAGATCATGGACAGTCCTGACTCACGAAGAATCTTATACTTCCTGCTCCTCAATCTGGTGGGTGTGTACTGTGTGTGTGGTGTGTGTACTGTGTGTGTTGTGTGTGGGTGTACTACTTTCTGAAGTTCAGCCATTTTGTTAGAGAGCTCGTGATTATTTTGTGTTTTGATCAAATCTTACTATATTTAGCTCTCGAGATGACCTAGCTTCCTCACATGTGCGTACCCTGTACAGGCCTTTACATTTGTGGAGCTGCTGTATGGAATGTGGACCAACAGTCTCGGCCTCATCTCTGATGGATTCCACATGCTCTTCGACTCCACTGCTCTGTTGGTTGGACTGTATGCATCGCTCATGAGTCGCTGGAAACCCACCCACCTCTTCTCCTATGGTTATGGTCGTGTGGAGATATTGAGCGGCTTTGTGAATGGTTTGTTTCTAGTAGGAATTGCCTGTTTTGTTCTCAGTGAAGCCCTCAACAGGTTGATGGAGCCACCTAACATTAACACTGACAAACTTCTCGTTGTATCGATAGCTGGATTCATTGTCAATCTTATTGGTATCGCAACATTCAGTTTCAATGGAAGCCACACCCATTCTCACGGAGGCCACACCCACTCCCACAATGCGAACATGCGTGGTGTGTTCCTACACATCCTAGCAGACCTCATGGGGAGTATTGGAGTGATCGTGTCCACCCTCCTAGTGCAGAGCTTTGGCTGGTATATTGCAGACCCTGTGTGCTCTCTCTTTATAGCCATTCTCATCCTTATCTCCGTGGGGCCACTACTCAAGCAATCTGCGGAGGTGCTCCTGTTAGCCACACCCACTCACTCGGCACTACACACAGCACTGGATAAGGTAAGTCTACATGTACAACCTTTAATTAGTAATTATCAGGACATGATAATTATTCCGAGTATGCCATCAATGTTGTTATATCAACTAATTTCAATTTTGATAGCTCTTGTGTATCATTTGCTCAGTAAGCCAGTCATTAATATAACCCCGCCCCCTCCACAATATAACCCCCCCCACACACACACACACACACACAGCTGTCATTGTTGGATGGTGTACTGACATTCTCTGATGCTCACTTCTGGCAGCACAGCTCTGATACTATTGCAGGGACTTTGCACGTACAAGTCGCACCCTCCGCTAACGAACAAAAGGTCATCACCATGGTTACGAACTATCTCCGAGAGCAAGGCGTATCCAATCTGACTGTTCAAGTAGAGAAGGAACAATATAGTCATTGTAACATCACTCAGAGTTATGTGAGACAGTTGGGTCAGTCCACCCCCCCACAAGTGTACGTTGACTATGGACCACACACGGGGGAGATCAAAGCTATCTAGTGGACTATCTTGTTTAACTCATTTCTTTTTGTGATCACTGTACATGCTCTAACATTAATACATGACATTCTTGTTGCTATGCTAACTTCATATACGAGAAATGGTAACTGCACTTGCACACAAAAACAATGTAATTATAGTCAGTCTACACACAAATCATGCTTTGAGTCGTCATATTTATGATTTAATGACAGGTGTTGACCAGCTGTCGGGTGGTTCCAACAAAGCCGACCTAACATCGTCAGAGATCAAGATAGATGTGGGTAAGTGAACAATCATGATTGATATAAGTTGTATGTAACTATGGTATGATACAGATTACATGACGACGACATCGGAACTGGACAGGAGACAGGAAGAAGCGTCCCCTGACTGGAGTGTGTCGGATATGAAGGCACACACTCTCTTACTCACTGAGGAGGAAAAGAAGCTACTGGTAGAAGAAGGCATCAGTCTCCCTACTGACGTGCCCCTCACAAAGGTGTGACTTTGAATTTTTGCATCCTATTCTTATCTTGATTCCAAACAAAATCCCAACTGCAATTTGTTTTTGAACAATGTTATTTGGGACTTGTATTTTGTGGTTGAAGGGTCCACTTTGCAGGCTGAGCAGAAGCATCTAAAGAGGGTCAGACGAAAAATCAAGAATAAAATTTTAGCACAAGAAAGCAGAAAGCAAAAAAAGGAGTACGTTGATGGGCTTGAAGATAGAGTCAAGATTTGCACAGGCCGTAACAGAGAACTCAAGAGAGAAGTAGACTGTTTGAAGCAAAAATATGTTTCACTGATGGCGCAGCTGAGGAAATTTCAAGCTCTTGTTGCGCAATATAATCCCTCTAAGGTGCAGGCTGGCTCTGTACTCTTGGTGATCGTGATGTCCTTCTCAATGTTCTTTGTCCCCAAGTTCAAGCACTACGGAGGCCCTCAGGCCATTGGAAGTAAGCCAGGGGCAAAACATTGTATTATAATTATAGTGTAAGCTTTCAGTTAAATTAATGTAATTGGACCAAGTTATGGCCGCTTCACTTAACGCTCATGGAGCCATGCTCATTACTAACATTGGAGTATAACCACTTTATTTGCTGAGCAGTATGTACTGTGCCTTTAATCTCTGTTGTTCGCAGGTATGTCACGAAGCTCAAGAACACTACTGTTTACCGAGACGGATGAGTTTGGCAACGTGATTGACCCTGATAACGGTCTAATAATCTCGCCAGTTGGTGGCCAGTCTCCTAACTTCCCCCCCTCCCTGGGTGTACCAGACCCCTGCTCTATTCTCAACACGGCCTGGCCTGCCAGACGAATTTGAGACTCTGAGAAAGATTAAGATACATTCGTCTGATGTCGAGCAAAGTGAAAGACTGGCAGATAACTCTTTTAGTGAACACAATAAAAAATTGTAAATTATTACTTTTTTGTGTGCTGTCTCAAATGCTCATTGATATAAATATTTTGTCTGCCTTTGACTAAAATGATGCCACCCTAGCTCTATAAATCAATATCTTATTAATATTACATTTTTAGCTGAACTATATAATAGGTGAGAGAACATAAAACGAATTACAGAAAATAAATAAGATGTGTACAAAATGAAGGGGGGACCATGTAGTGTAATAAGGATGAATGTTTTCAGTCCTCTTCTTCAACTTGTTGTAGGAGGGTGGTGAGTCTGTCCTCCACCTCCGTGACACTCGGCCGGCTGTCTGGGTCCACACTCAACACACACACCACCAGCTCACAAAACTCCTCAGAGTACAAACTATGTGTGCGTGTGAGTGGGTGGGGGGTAAATTATGTACATAGGTCATGAGATATCGATACATGGATAATCAATTAGGATGTAAAACACAGGAAATTTGATAAAATCAACGTACTGTTCTCTGGGGAAGGTGATTCGTCCACTCATAGCGGAAAGGGCGGAGCCATCACACGGACTATTACCAAAGGCAGCGGCATAGAGAGAGCAGCCTAGTGATCACACATCTGTCTTAGCTGTGATCGTACAATTGGAGGGCACTTCAAACAGTTCAGGCGCCCTGAGGGGGAGAATAAGAGAATGTAAAATACGTAGGAATTCACACCACTAGGTATTAAAGATTAGTACAAAAGATGTTATAAGCACGTACCTATAGTGTGCAGTACAGGTCTGTGCACAGTGTTCCTGAAGTGCTAACGCTTCTTTCCTAAAATGAACAAAAAGAGCAGCCATAAACACAATAGTAACAGGTGTTTTGGTGGTCTGTCGTAGCTCCACAGACGTATTGAAGTAACTGCGCTCTGATATTCTGTTCACACTCGCTAACTTCTCATTGGTGACCTCAAACACTGACATCCTGTACAGGGAATGATCGCAGGTACCGATAACTATAGGCCGATAGGATTAGCATAATGAATACTGTTAATACGAACTTCATGTGCTACTATAGTGGATGTCTGTCTAGAGTATCTGTATCTAAGATAAATACACAGATCATGAGGCTGATACGGCACCGGACGTGGAAACACCCTAATTGTTCCTTTGCTAACCCGAACCCCTCCCTTCCACAATTACATCCGGTGCCGTATGGTCCAAATACACTAGTAGCTAACATTAACACAGTTTGCTACTACATATAGTGAGTGTGCACGCATACAACACAGTATACTTAATCGCTTGCTTACATATGTGCTTGCTCATCCAGGACTGCAGATATGTTGTCATGATTCATCATACTCGGAAACCTGTCAATAAATGGATCACAGGTTCTCCCAGCTTCTGGTGGAGGACCCACTTGCTCAGGAGGAGGAATGGCCTCTTCTTGATCTTCTGGGTCATGTTCAAGTCTTTGTGGAGCGGGAGGCTCCTCAAAAACAGAGTTTGCTTCAGTTGTAGTCATTTTGCTTTATAGACTGTGGACCACGCCCCTTACTCGAGAGGATATTCGGTGGTTTCCCTTCCAGTTAGAAGGGCGTGGTTTTGTTCTCTTACAACTTTGCTCTACTGCGCATGCTCGTTCTTTTCTCTACAGGAAGAAGGTGAGTCCATGTGGTCGTGTGGTCGTGTGTTATGCTTAGAATCTGCTTTAATCTGTTTGTCTCTATACATAAACATTTCTGTTTCTCACAATAACTAAATGATTTATGTGTATTTTGTGTGTTCACAGGGACAGAGATGGGGAGGTACGCTATAGAGCCAGAGAATTCTAGTAAATGTAAGTTCCACTCTTCTGTAATGTGAATAGCTTTATATTAGTTCTGTCTCCGTACGTACAGTGTGTAAGGCCCGGGGAGAGGACCTTCGTGTCCACTTTAAGAATACCCGGGAGGCGGCTCAGGCCATTAAGGGCATGCATCTGAAGAAGGCCTTGAGGTATCTGAACGACGTCCTTGAAAAGAAACAAATCATTCCATTTAGACGATTTAGTGGTGGCGTCGGAAGAAAAGCACAGGTACTGTGACGATAGCTAGAGCATGTCTGGAGTTGTACGAGCACACACTTGAGCATTAATTATTTTAGAATCACACAAACTGCACGTTAATTTATCTGCACACAGGCAAAGAACTTCAAGACTCCTGGTCCCAAGGTCGCTGGCCTAAGAAGAGTTGTGACTTTCTGATAGGGCTGCTCCGTAATGCTGAGAGCAATGCAGAGGTCAAGATGCTCAACACTGACGCACTTGTCATAGAGCACATCCAGGTCAACAGAGCCGCCAAACTAAGGAGAAGGACGTACAGAGCACATGGCAGAATTAACCGTAAGATTTTAGCATAGAATTTATTTTGTTTCCCATTTACCGTATTACTAGAATATTTTGCGGGTGAAAAACCATTGCGAATGAGCCAAATCAGCAGAAAATTTGACCCTTTGCGATCTAGCTATTGTGTTCTGGCAAGGATCGTGTGTATTTACTAGTAATAATTTAGGTTTTGCAGATTTTATTGTTGTGAATTGATCAACCCTCGCAAAATTCGCAAAAGTAATATGGTAATAAATCCTTGGTTGTAGACTCATGCTATAATAATTGTACAGGGTTTTCTTTTACTAACTTATAAATATTATTGGTTAGTTATTAGTTACCTTCTTTTCATACAGCCTTCATGACGTCTCCTTGTCATATCGAGATGTTTCTAATAGAGAAGGATGAAGCCATCCCTAAAGGAGAGGACGATTAAGATACATTCGTCTGATGTCGAGCAAAGTGAAAGACTGGCAGATAACTCTTTTAGTGAACACAATAAAAAATTGTAAATTATTACTTTTTTGTGTGCTGTCTCAAATGCTCATTGATATAAATATTTTGTCTGCCTTTGACTAAAATGATGCCACCCTAGCTCTATAAATCAATATCTTATTAATATTACATTTTTAGCTGAACTATATAATAGGTGAGAGAACATAAAACGAATTATAGAAAATAAATAAGATGTGTGCAAAATAAAGGGGGGACATACATGTATTGTAATAAGGATGGAATGTTTTCAGTCCTCTTCTTCAACTTGTTGTAGGAGGGTGGTGAGTCTGTCCTCCACCTCCGTGACACTCGGCCGGCTGTCTGGGTCCACATTCAACACACACACCACCAGCTCACAAAACTCCTCAGAGTACGAACTGTGCGTGCGTGTGAGTAGGCGGGGGGTAAATTATGTACATAGGTCATGAGATATCGATACATGGACAATCAATTAAAGTGTAAAACACAGGAAATTTGATAAAATCAACGTACTGTTCTCTGGGGAAGGTGATTCGTCCACTCATAGCGGAAAGGGCGGAGCCATCACACGGACTATTACCAAAGGCAGCGGCATAGAGAGAGCAGCCTAGTGACCACACATCTGTCTTGGCTGTGATCGTACAATTGGAGGGCACTTCAAACAGTTCAGGCGCCCTGAGGGAGAGAATAAGAAAATGTAAAATACGTAGGAATTCACACCACTAGGTATTAAAGATTAGTACAAAAGATGTTATAAGCACGTACCTATAGTGTGCAGTACAGGTCTGTGCACAGTGTTCCTGAAGTGCTAACGCTTCTCTCCTAAAATGAACAAAAAGAGCAGCCATAAAAGTAACAGCTACCTACAAAGACTCACTAGCCTCGGTGTTTAGTTCCTATCTGATAAAAGGGAAATTCGGTTGAAACTAATCACCCAAAATTGAAATTTTATGAGGTACGTTAGTCAATAGTAAGTCAGTCACCTATTGGAGATGACACACTGTGCGGGTGCAGTGCTCCCCAGGTCCATGACAACCAGCTCTTTGCCAGTGTGGCTAAGCAGCAGGTTACCAGGCTGTAGGGAATAATTAAACTGAAACACAAGAGGTTAGGAAATTATTCAGCAGTTAATTTTAGCTACGGAAATTTGTTGTATTACGTACGTAACTATAATTCTAATAGTGGATACCTCATAGTACACTTGAAGTTAATATCGTATATCTTCTAGGACAGCAAAAAATAATTATTTTGGAAATTGTCCGGGTATAATTGGAACAGATTTTATAGAGCATGCGAAGTGTCCGGAATAATTATATAGAACAAGCAAGCAGCTGCATGCGAGCTAGCTAAGTTTAATAGAACAGTGTGCGACTGAATAGTTGCACTAGCTATCTAAAACTAGCTACTCAAAGCCATCAAACTGCAGCACTCTAAGTCTTACTTGCCGTCTATGAATGGTAACTCAACTTTTCAAGGTATTGTCCGGATATTAAAGCACTGGAGTGTCCGTTGTATTAGAACAACGAAAATTGCCCAAAAGAGTGTCCAGGGTAATTAGAAGTGTCCGATAAATTAGAAGATATACGGTACCTTAATATCCCTATGAGCAATAGGTCCACCCTGACAGTTATGGAGGGCCTTAAGTCCTTGACACACGGAGAGAAACAGCTGCCCAATCCTCCGCTCCAAGGGCACACCCACATTGTGTACATACTCCATCAAGTCTTGTAACGTTCCGTTCTGTGAGGAGGCAATCAACAGTTAGTCAGTGACCACACAGTTGAGGCTTACGGGAACTAGCTATATGATTGTCTACCTTTATAATCATTAGAAAACACTCCTAGCTCAGCTTTATTGTACTCATTTTTTGACTAATATTTAGCACAAAACACTACCAACCAAAATAAAATAATGGAAACTATCCACTGACTTGGTAATAAGGGAAGAGGAGAAAGGCGATTCCAATGCAGTTACTGGTCCTCTGAGATACATCTCTGATCTCTGAGTCCACCAGGTGTACAACATTAGGATGGTCCACTTGATCTCATTCTGGGCGGCCTCCCGTTGCTCAGGCAGTTGTATTAATATTCTCTTTTACAGAAAAATATATAATATGGATAATCGGATAATCGATAACAAGTGTGTGCTCAGGGTCGATCAAGCCACTCACAAGGGCATACGAATGTCCATCTCTGTGTACCAGATCAACATAAGAGAAACCTGTATATTAACTTATTGGAAGTCACTCACTTGTATTTGTTTCTTTGATAATAACCAGCCTCACAGATTCTGATGAGGCATTTCTCAGCCCATCGAAATACAATTACTCCAACAGAGCAATCTTTGTTGGGGAATGTCTCCTTGCTCCCATGATTGTTGATGTTACGTTGATAGTTGATAGATTAAACTATTTGTTTCGTTTTTCGCAGACTTTATAGGGGGAGGGGTTAGGCTACTCAGGACTGTTTGCGCATGCGCAAAATTATTGGAGACACATACGAGCCCCACCCCCTCTTTGTTTTGCAGCAATCAATGCCGTGGGGGGTCGAGTGTGACAATGTTGCTAGTTCAACTGATTTTCATTATACCGACCGGTAACTAATTTTCAGTTTTGATAGCTCTTCTTTTTGTTCAGTAAGCACCCTAGCAGGTGTAATATAACCATCCCACACACGCACACACACAGCTTAGGATCCCAGGCCTCTCTTCCTAAGCACCCTAGCTAACGTACCTAATATAACCCTCCCTCCCACACACAGCTACCATGGTGTTGGATGGTGTACAAGTTGCACCCTCCCACTAACATCATCATCATGGTTACGAACTATCTCCAAGAGCAGAATAATTATTTGCTGTAATAAACTTTGACTTCATTTACACACAAAAAACAATGTAATTAATGAATAAAAAGGATGCCTTAAATAAGCCAGTCTAGCACACCTATACACTCACACACACACGCCCACTCACCCCCCCCACACACACACACGATTAATGCATGAGTTTATCTCAGTTCATGCCACTCTGCTATGGGTTTCCCCGGGGCTGCCATGACATCACTCCAATGTCGGAACTCCTCTCCAGCTGATTGGCCGCACAGAGTCACCTGACCTAGTGCACGAGAACGTGCTTGTTTGTGTTCGTTAGAAATGTCGACATTTACAGCAACTCCTGATATCTTGTTAGGGTCCACTGAGCAGTTGAGCACCTCGTTGAAGATAGGAGCACAGCTCTGTGGCTTCCTCCGTGTCTTGAGCTTCGCTAATACTCTCTCCCCACCTTGAGTCACAGTCAACCTTGCCTGAGGCTCTGTACGTGTGTGTGTGTGTGTGTGTACGTGTGTGTGTGTGTGGGTGTGGGTGTGGCCACGGGTATATGTAATTATAAACGACTAAATGTTGTACACAAGTAGCAGAGAGAAGGTCCTCCATGCAATATGGGTCCAACATAATAATGTTATTATTATTATATGAGAAGTGAAAATGTCTACTCCTAGTGTGATTGCAATAAGTATCTAGGATGCATGGTTGCAATAAGGAAAAGCCAGTGTGTACCTGTTTCCTTGTAGTGTCCACGGTTGAGATCCTTGGCTCTCAGGATGATCACACTCAATCGCTTGGTGTCAGGATTGTAGCTAATGGACAAGTTCACACTGCCACGGCTCTCTCGCACCTAGAGGGGGGGGCAGGTTACCATGGTAATGGGAGCTAGGGGTCCAATAGTGACAAAGTACTTGCAAATTGACTCTCTACAATCGAGTGGATAATCTTGTGAATTGACCACACAATGATCACTCTAAAGCATTGTACACGTGCCCTTATTAGCACACACACACACACACACTATACACACACTCCACACACACACACACACACTACACACACTCCACACACACACACACTACACACACACACAGAGCCCAGCAGGTGGTTCAGAGTGTATGCTGCACAAGACTTGTCCTAAGCACACACATACTTCTGCTGGGCATCTGTTGACATGCAAAGAAATCCATTCTAAGAAAACATACAATATTAATAAATGTAGTTCTGACAACCCACGCAATTCCTGATACATGACAGTATGTTAATTAATCGAAACATGCATATTGGGCTGCTGATCTATTGGGCTGTTGATCTATTGGGCTGCTGATCTAGGCTGCTGATCTATTGGGCTGCTGATCTATTGGGCTGCTGATCTATTGGGCTGCTGATCTATTGGGCTGCTGATCTAGGCTGCTGACTATTGGGCTGTTGATCTATTGGGCTGTTGATCTGTTGGGCTGCTGATCTGTTGGGCTGCTGATCTGTTGGGCTGCTGATCTGTTGGGCTGCTGATCTGTTGGGCTGCTGATCTGTTGGGCTGTTGATCTATTGGGCTGCTGATCTATTGGGCTGCTGATCTATTGGGCTGCTGATCTATTGGGCTGCTGATCTATTGGGCTGCTGATCTGTTGATCTATTGGGCTGCTGATCTATTGGGCTGTTGATCTATTGGGCTGCTGATCTATTGGGCTGCTGATCTGTTGATCTATTGGGCTGTTGGTCCATGGACACAAACTGAAGTATTACAATGCTGTTAGTTTCAATATAGCCCAAAAATAAACAATAGTACATGCAGTGTATGCAAATTAAGACTGTCATTAACTGTGGCTCTATCAGGTTTCACAGGCCAGGAAGTTACTAACAAAAATGTAATAGCATTAGCATCAGAGGTACATACACAGTACCCTTACCCCAGGGGCACACACACACACACACAGTACCCTTACCCCAGGGGGCACACACACACACACAGTACCCTTACCCCAGGGGGCACACACACACACACACAGTACCCTTACATCAGGGGGCACACACACACACACACACAGTACCCTTACCCCAGGGGGCACACACACACACACACAGTACCCTTACCCCAGGGAGCACACACACACACACACAGTACCCTTACCCCAGGGGGCACACACACACACACACACATACCCTTACATCAGGGGCACACACACACAGTACCCTTACCCCAGGGGGCACACACACACACATACCCTTACATCAGGGGGCACACATACACACACAGTACCCTTACCCCAGGGGGCACACACACACACACACATATCCACCCTTACCCTTACCTCAGGGGGGCTCAGTGTTAGTCTCATAGGCGCCTCTCCTTCCTCAAAGGTGACATTGGCCAGTGATACCAGAGAGTGGCCTAGTATCTGATGCTTCCCGTGAGGCAGATTGTCCAACACATCGACATGGAGGGAGGAGTTAATGAGCTCCTCTCTGGACATGGAGTCATAGCAAATATCCTCATTAAATAAAGGTGATAACTGGTTCTTCTGTATCTGTGTGCTGGCTGTCTTTCTCTGAGACAAGTTTGCTAGTTTAGGTATCACAAATAGTCTGACATAAGAGTCCACTGCTGTACCATCCGGCCGTGGAGGCAGGGATATAACACGATCCACGTTCACCACAAACTGGGAGGAATCTTCCTTATATGCCAGGGTAAGGTATATCTCAGCTGGGGAGATGGCCTCCTCTTGATCTGATGGAGACGCTGAAGTAGCCAACCGCTTGGACCTCTGCCTGACCTCTGACCTACTACTACTCGAGTGATCGGAGACATCTGAGGAATCAACAGATCCTGACTTGAGGACATCATGTTGTTGGTTGGTCCTCTTCTTGGTGCGCTGCTTGGTGGGGCGAAGGGACCTACTCTCAGGTTGTCTATGCTGCTCGTTGAACGGATAGCGTTGCCCCGTCTTTGATGCATCCGTTAGCTGTGTTGCCATGGTGAACTGCATGCTTGGGTTCGGAGGATCAGCCAATGAGATGGTGGGGGGAGAACCGTATGGTATTGTCTTTGGTGGTAAATGCGCTGGAGCAGAACCTGAGTCTTCTTGCAATGGCAAGGGAGCATAGACACCCTTGGAATCAAGGTCTTGTTGTGTATGTCTTGATCTATAATACAGGAAAGCCAACACCAGGAGAAGGATTACAACCACTGTGACTACGATAATGAGAATAGGTACACCAACCGTCACGGCTGGACTGACACCTCCACTGCTCTGAGGAGTAGAGGTGGAGGTGGACATCTTGCCTCAGTAGTCTAGGAGTCAATCAATTCGCTGCTTCTTGATAATTGATGCGAAATTGCAGTATTTCTGATCCCAAGCCAGCAAGCCTTTTCTTTCTCTTAGAGTCAATGATTCATTCTCTACTAAGTTTGTTAGCTATATACTATTAGCTACCGGTAGCTAGCTAGCTAGAATCTACAGTGAATATCGAATATGTACAAATCATTCCCACAGGAAGTTTATTTTCAAGAATGTCAAATTTGGTAATTTCAATCAGCATGATAATTATAGTCCAATGTTCTTGCTATATATAGCTAGATTGTTCCTAGGGCTTGCACCTCTCCACAAAGCGTGGGTACAGCACAACATCTCGGATATGGTGGCGGTCCATGATCCATGTGAGGAACCGCTCCAGTCCCAGTCCATACCCGCCGTGGGGACACGTACCAAACTTGCGCTGTAGGGGGGAGGAAGGATCACTGCAATAACTATCACTTATATATAATACAAGAGATGCTATACACTACAAGTAAGAGAGATTACCCACACAACGAGTGTGGTCAACAAGACTTCCTGGTAGTCTTTATATGGTGTTGTCACTTTTCAACCAAAGGGCAGTTAAGAGGCTTAGTTGGTGAGCCAATAAGGCTTTGTTTAGGTTAACAACTTAGCCACACAGAACTAGCCAACAGAGTGGATAAACAGTGTGGGTGGAGGGTACCACTAAAGGCAATGCCCTAGCTGAAGGAAAACACAACAAACATTGGACAGGATATTAAGCCAGTCAACTAAATTATGCTACCAATCAAAATTAACATTACAACAAAGATGACTCAGACACGCATCAGTGCATGACCACAGCTACTGACCCACTTAGCTATTGACCTACTCCCAAACACTTTCAGTTATGGATGCAATGAACAACATTGTCAATAGTCAGTATATACTATGGGTAAACAGAGATGGCTTATAATACATGATGGGGGAACAGCTACTGAACATGTGGAACATGTGGGCATTCATAACAAAGTCAGTTATAACAACATCACTGGCAGCTGCCGCCACTCACCTGGTCAGTGTACCAGTAATAGGGGGCGGGGTCAATACCAGAGCGCTTGTAGCCAGCTAATAGCTCTGTCTGTAGGGACGACAATGAGGGGGTGGGTTACACACGGACGACAATGAGGGGGTGGGTTACACATGGACGACAATGAGGGGGTGGGTTACACACGGACGACAATGAGGGGGTGGGTTACACACGGATGACAATGAGGGGGTGGGTTACACAGGGACGACAATGAGGGGGTGGGTTACACAGGGACGACAATGAGGGGGTGGGTTACACAGGGACGACAATGAGGGGGTGGGTTACACATGGACGACAATGAGGGGGTGGGTTACACACGGACGACAATGAGGGGGTGGGTTACACACGGACGACAATGAGGGGGTGGATTACACACGGACGACAATGAGGGGGTGGGTTACACACGGACGACAATGAGGGGGTGGATTACACATGGACGACAATAAGGGGGTGGATTACACATGGACGACAATGAGGGGGTGGGTTACATAGTGACAGGTGTGCGTACCTCATCCCACATCCTCATAGACCCTCCGATAATCTCCCCCACTCCTGGCACTAACAGGTCCACCTACACACACACATGAGGGCTGTGAGGATACGACCTTTGAACCCACCGATTCTGTGAGGCGTGGATTCTCAGAGCAACGTTGCATGTAGAATGATTTGATCTCAACAGGGAAACGACACAGAAAAATCGGCTGTGTGTGTGTGTGTGTGTGTGTGCGAGGGTTGACAATGGACAATGATATACATGCATGTATATGGTTTCACAACCAATTAACACAACAAGGGGTAGAAACACATTACACACCTCGTTGATTTGGTCAGTCATGACTCTCTCTGGGGCCTCTGGTATGTCCTCTCCAAACTCATAGTAGGATCCATCTTCCTTCTTAATGTCATGTTCCTTCAGGTACTTAATGGCTTCACTATAATCCATTCTCCTATACAGGGGGGTAATAAGGATAGAGCATTCTGATAGGGTGGCTTACTTGAATGGTCGCTTGGGAGGAGCAAACGTCTGTGTGCATGCGTGTGTGTGTGTGTGTGTGCATGCGTGTGTGCATGCGTGTGTGTGTGTGTGTGTGTGTGTGTGTGTGTGTGTGTGTGTGTGTGTGTAAGCATAGTCATGTGACACTCACTGGATTTAGTTCCTTGATCATTGGAGCAAGAGGGGAGGCCAGCACACGATCAATGACATCACACACCTACAGGGGAACTGTAGTCAACAAAGAATAATACAGACCTCTACTTGTGTACAGTTATGGCTGTTGAAAGATGTTTCGTGTTATCAATGGTTTGGGGACTCTTTCAGCTGCCATAACTTGAATTTTGTGGATCCAATTTCAACAATTTTATATGATTTTCTGAAAACTAAGAAAGATATCTTTCAAATGGTGTCATAAAAATTTTATATTTAAGTGATAAAAATATTTGTCAAAAAAGGGTAAGTTGGGGCGTCACCTGGTTTCCGTGAAACTTTGTTTCACAGAAACCGGGCGACGCCCCAACTTGATTATGTACTTGACAGGAGTATGATGCATTCAAAAGTTAGGGAAATTACTTATTGATTTGTAAAGAAATGAAGAAAAGTCCCCAAGAGGGAATCGAACCCACGCCTTATCCATCATATGATCTATGAAGCCACCACCCTAACCACTAAGCCACTCCCAGAGATATTTATAATTATATAGCCTATGGGTTTTAGGCTAAGAAATTATTATATTTTTATTGTGGTTTTGCTGTTAGGCAATTCTCTGCTGCAAGTGCAAAGCAGCATGTACAATTGACAATCCAAAACTAGAGTTACGGGCAATCAAAGAACAAGCTCTTCACAAATACTAGCCCAAGATGGTTATGTACGTACCAGGTCTTCCAGTCTCTCCAGCAATTGGTCAAAGTTAATGAAGGGGCACTCCCCCTCCACGTGAGTGTACTCTGCCACATGGCGTCTGGTGCGAGACTGTTCTGCTCTGTAGGACATGGCAATACAGAACACATCACCAAGGGAGGGAATACACGTCTCCAGGTAGAGTTGGGAGGACTGCGTGAGGTATGCCTGCACAGGGAGGGGAGGTTAGGGCCTGTGTGAGGTAAGCCTGCACAGGGAGGGGAGGTTAGGGCCTGTGTGAGGTAAGCCTGCACAGGGAGGGGGGGCTAGGGCCTGTGTGAGGTATGCCTGCACAGGGAGGGGGGGCTAGGGTCTGGGATTAGGTAATACATTCATCCTCACATCCTCTCCAAAGTAGTTGAGGCTGAAGAGAGTAGACCCTCCCTCCACTTGTGTCTGAGTCAGTGTGGGCGGGGTTACCTATGGGGGGGATATAAGTATATAACTAACTGTAATAATCTCATACCTCCACATAGCCTCGGCTGAAATAATGCTCTCTGAAGCTCTGTGCTACCATAGAGCGTATTTTGAAGACCTTGGAGAGCTGCGGGATCACATGATATGGGTCACATGATAATCACCTGCTATGCTCACCACGTCTCCTCGGAGCATGAGGTGTCTCTGGTCTAACTGGACATCAATGTTGGACTTATCGCTGACCACACTCTCCACACCACCAGCAGGACTGCCTCCAACTAACTCCCAATAATCTGCAGACAGTTCATGACCTCCAGGGGCCTACAGGGAGAGGGCAAACAACTGAAGAACAGAGGGGACAACTTAATCACTAGCCACAGTCATTATCGTGTGTCCCAGGATATAGTCCACTTACACTCTTCCCCTGAGGCAGTTCCTTGATGACACCATACACAACCACAGTGGACTCAGTGGCCAGAGTGAGAGCCTCGTAAGTCATACACATATTGTCCGTGAGCACACACTGTAGTAGACCAGTACCATCCCTCAACACTAGGAACATGAGTGAGTTGCCTTGACGACGCAGCCTGTGCACCCAGCCATACACTTTGACCCTCAACCCTCTGCTCTCCTCACTGTCTCTGATCTTGATCTAACAGAGAGAATCAAGCACAAACAAGTAGTGGATACTTAATGGCAATGACTCACTTGTTTTGGGGCTGGTAGAGAAGTGTCCTGAGAGATCTTGATGGCTTTGGCCTTCTCTAGATTTTCTTCTCTCTTCCTAGCATCTTCCTCCAGCCTCTCCCGTGCTTTGTCTTGCTTGCGCTGCTCTCCTGCCCAGATCTTCTTGAACTTCTTTAGTTGGCTCTGAGAGGCCTCTGTCCACCGCTACACAAGGAGGTAGGGGCTTAATGCACGTGTGTGTGTGTACTGGTAACTACCTCCCCCTCTGTCTTGCTGTCCACATAGATCACAGGGAGCAGTTCCTGGCCAGCCAATCGCATTGCCTATACAGATTCATAGTTAGTAGCCTAGGTGATGAGTGTTATTACCTGGAGAATGGTTTTGACGGGTTCCTGTTCAGTGCCAAGCCCAGTGTCATCAGAGCCAACACTCTCGGACGCATACAGAGGAACACCTACACGTACACACACATCACACGTACACACACATCACACATCACACGTACACACACATCACACATCACACACACATCACACGTACATACACACATCACACGTACACACACATCATGGACTTGGAAAAGACACTCGTGGGGGCAATATGTAGACTCACTAGTTTCCTTTGATTCAGCCATGGCTTGAGAGATATGTCCTGGGCTGGCCTGGGCACCACAGTAGCTCTATGGAATGGTGGTATTAGGTATGTGAATGTGGTTGTGCCACGTGGTGTTATTAATTTTGATATTGGATTACCCTCCAGTCAGTTTGTGGGTTCTGGAATGTAACCTATTACAAACGTGCAGTGACTCATAGTTGACACAGGTACAGTGCTTACGTTGTATTTGTTCTTCTACGTCAGGTCCGGGAGGTTGCCGCGAATCATAAAACTCTAAATGCAGCTGTAGTAGTGCTCCAGGTCGGTATATCCTCTCAAGCAACCTCTAACAGACGTGTTTTGCTGCAATGAACCCTTCTCCTGTATTCTACGGCTCTCCTAGTTCATTTTCCGGCTTTGGCCACCTCCTCCTGGAGCCTAGAGGCAGTCGACATGTCCCCTGCACTCCACCATTGGAGAGCCTGCTACCTGGACCAGTGAGGGGCTTGAGTGGAGTGTCTCCAGTGGGACAGACAGTGCCTGTAGTAGCACAGAGGAATGTCTACTCTGGCAGCCCTCTACTGAGGCAAATTCTGATAAGTAAGACACAGTAGTATATGTTACTATGGTACGCAATACTCACCCCCCCCCCTCAGATGGACGAAAGAGACAGCGTGATGATGGGTGTCCTGAAGGCAGCTCCCCTAGTCCTATAGCTGTGAGTAGTAAGAGGTTCTGTCAAGAGGAGGGACAGGTGCCCAACTCTCTGGTGGTACTCACGAGGGGCACACAACAGCTAACCCACAAGAAACACGGTGACTGCTCGATATTGACCTGTGAATGATTAACGTTGAAACTATTATTGTCTACAGATAATGACGGGCCACAAGTTGTTCCTGATAGCTGCACAGACAAAGAACATTCAATAAAGACTACCACTGATGACAAATCCAATAATGAGGAGAATGGTTTCAAGTGGTTCGAGTTCTTCACTGGGAGTAGCGACGGCCTCACACAAGCAGAGGAATAATGGACACTAGCTCAAATAGACTCTCCAATGTTATACCCTGTCCCTCATACTTGTCCCACTGTGCTATGTATGATTCACCATGTGCAATAATTATTAACAACTTGTCAAGTGAAGTGTTCAATAAGTGTGTATGAAGGCTGTCAGCTATGAATGTACTATAGATTGTCCAGCTAGTATACTGGTGAGAGCTCTGCCCATCGCTTGCTCCACCTCTCTCTATCTGTCTTGAACTGAGCACACCTGTGTACATGACAATACATTAATGACCATTATACGGCAGGGGGTGGCCGGGTAGACTGTACCTTGTACTGATGTACAGTGAGAGAGTGTCCTGGATGCTGACAGTGCTGGGTGGGCGTGGCTGTATAAGGGGCATGGTCAAGTGAGGGGAGAGGGTGGGGGCGGAGTGAAGGTCAAACCAGACAACACCAGATCTAGACGAAGCGTCCTCTTCTCCAGTGCCTGTGTGTGTGTGTGGGGTGTGTGTGTGTGTGTGTGTGTGTGTGTGTGGGGTGTGTGTGTGTGTGTGTGGGGAGGGGAGTAATTGCGCTATATAATTATTACGATCTGAACACAAATTACGGACTCTCAAAGATAGCTACCAAACTGGCTGAATACTAGAAAATAACGCAATGCTTTACTTAACTACGTATATAGACAGTAAGTAAGGGGACCAATATCATGAGTATACCTAATACACAGAGTCCCCCTCCAGTCAGGGCAGGGCGGGAGCAGTGTGGGGACTGTCCCCCTCCAGTCAGGGCAGGGTGGGAGCAGTGTGGGGACTGTCCCCCTCCAGTCAGGGCAGGGTGGGAGCAGTGTGGGGACTGTCCCCCTCCAGTCAGGACAGGGCGGGAGCAGTGTGGGGACTGACATAGAGAGACTTGACAAAGAACCTCCTGCTCAACGACACTCCACAATACTACAGTACCATTACCGTGAGCTGACAATACCTGCACGGACATGGGCAATGAAATACATGACTGGTGTTGGTTGGACAGGTAGACTTAGTACACAATAATGATGGGAGTAGTCTTGCCATCCAAATAAGAATGTAATGAACTCACGACTGAAGGCAATGCCACAGGGTCACTGTGTAGATGGTCCACTCTGCTGTCCTGGAGTAGCTGTGGGTACACTTCTCTCTGCTTGCCCAGTCTGTAATATCAGGGTAAGAATGACAGCACGCACGCACGCACGCACGCACGCACGCACGCACGCACGCACGCACGCACGCACGCACGCACGCACGCACGCACGCACGCACGCACGCACGCACGCACGCACGCACGCACGCACGCACGCACGCACGCACGCACTCACACACACACACACACACACACACACACACACACACACACACACACACAGTCACTAGAGTACCTGTGTGCACTAGCACTGACCACCAGTATCCTCCCGGTGCTTGTACCTACCACTAACTCCTGGCTTACAAACAACATGGCTGTCACTATTTCATCACTTTCCAATGGTCGCACTAACTGTGTGCACTCAACTAGAGGGGGAGAGAAAAAAAAAACTTAATAAAAAAAAAAAAGCTCTGAAAATATTCTTCACACAATAAAATTATGATTACCTGTACTCATGTTCCAGCATGCAACCGTTCCATTGGCCAGCGCTAGTGCCATATGCTGGCCATCTCCGTCTGTTACTGAGCACACTATGGCCGCTGTATGTGGGAGGAGTTTGAGAGGGAGTGGGTGTGGTTTTGAGGCTGTGATGGGGTACACTCTGAGTTGGTTGTGGTTGCTCCACCAGACGGCTAATCCACAGGGACCACCACCTGTAACAAATTAACTATAATATGAAGATTTGGGCTCAGTATACTGCAATTTGGTACTTGGCTGCGTGCATGGTACATACGTGTGGTAGCTTGTTTGCTAGAGTAGAGGAAGTGGGGAGTTGGAGTGTAGTTGAGGGGCTGTCTTGCTTCATCAACAAAGTGTCTTCTCTGAGCTACAAATGCCGTCCTTCTGTTGCACAAGTAGGCTTCAGTGAGAAGATGCATCTCTCCACTAGGTATGCAACCAGTAGAGGCTGAGCCAATCCTGCACATACATCAGTACTGACAGTGTGTTGTTGGTAGTGGAGAGAGATCACCTGTTAATGGCTGACTGAGGGTCTGTGTTTGGACAGGGGGTGAGGGAACAAGGAGGCTGGAGACTGTACACCAGAGTGGTACCTGAGAACACTACCTCCTGTGGATATGGCATGAATGGTGGTCAACAATATAACAAGGTCTTACCTCCTGCTTGCCTACACTGACAGAGCTCCCTCCCACCACCCTCTCTGTCTGATCGGCCCAGGAACTGAGCGGGAGTGTATACAGTGTCAGCCTACTACTACCTTCGTGTCGAGTGGAGAGTGTCACATGACTCCAGCACGGAGACACACTCACACCTTTGACCTCTCTACTCTGAGCGTGGGGGGGGATAATGATGTCAGGAGATTACTACATTGTTAATACCTGTTCATCTTTGAAGGAGATGTCACTGAGGTGTATCAGATGATTCTTGGAATATGTAAAGAACTTCACCTCTGTACCAACACATGATTATTGTATTAAGCAATCGTAACTCTCACCGTGTGTGAAGGATATGGCCAGCCACATGAATGGTGTAGTGTGGCTGACTAGGAGGCTAGTTGGGCTGCCGCTCTCCGCCCACTCGTACACCCCCACAGACTCCCACTCATCCCCTCCCTGTAGCTCACACACAGTGAGCCCGTGAGGACTGCCCAATATCACATGACCTCCTCCGTCAGAGCTATGGACGAATCACACGTACGTGTACATCAGAGTAGCTATGGAGTGGAGCTAGAGTACCTGACTATGGTGGTCCCCTGAGAGCCGGGGAGCAGCCTACTCCCTGACAGCTCTGGTATCTTGACTCTTCCTTCCTCTCCTCTCTTACACACCTCTCTCCTCTCAATGGCTGCCCATACCTCATCGAGGAAGCCTTGTAGAACATCATCCACCAGCCGGTAAGGTTGGGGCAGCTTGTCCAACCATAACTCTGGATCTAGCAGGTAGTCCCTCGAGTCTTCAACCATTGCATCCATGGCTGCCGGCCCTAGCTTGATAGCCTCTGCATAACTTGACATGTATAAAGTAACTATAGCTACTGATGAATTTATATTGGATTATTGATTATAATATTACTTGGAGGGTGTTTTTCGCTAAATTGGAGTTCCTAAACAAACCCATTTATTTTGCACAAGAGATGGCTTCTAGTTCTCAAGGTATGGTAGCTGCTGCCTTCAAGCTGGCCGACAAGACTGCTGGGAGAGACAAGATATGCAGGTGACAATAGCTGCACCTAGCTAGAGCTATGCAGCCTCCTGGATCACCTGAGCTGCTCATACTGGACTCTACTGTTCACTGACTGTTGTATTCCCTATAGGCTGGTGCAGTATGGTACCAAGTTCCTCCACTGGGCCCTGGAGAGCAAGGGACTGAGTCCAGAGCTGGTGACCAAGCTCAAGGGCTTGGAGTCATCCATCAGCACTGCCAGGAAATGTATGTACCATGTGGTGGTTTATACTAGTACTACATTGGGTGTCCTAGACCTTATTAGGCATCATTTTATATTACAATGCATGATGATGTACCCACACCCTCATCACATTGTCTCCACACACACACACCCACCCACCCACCCACACACACACACACCCACACAGTGTTTCGACTTGGTAAGAGCGTGGACAACTTCCGTGGTGCACTACAAACCATCCACCTGGGTGATGCTATTCTGAGGGTCATTGTCACTCTGGTCAAGATCAATCGCGGAATATTCCTACTCTTTGATCACGTGTTATGGGCACAGAGGATGAAACTGGTTGTCATTGACAGCAACTTCTGGGTTACATACTCAAATCGATTCTGGTTGCTCTCCATTGTACTCTGTATAATTAGAGACTTTTACGAAATATTGAAACTTTTAAAAGCCGAAAGGAAAAGAGTGGAGTCTGTAGCAATCACTTATTCCAGTGACAAACAAAAGGCCTCCATTTTGGAATCTCTGAGAAATGTTTTCACTAACAACCCGACAGTGACCATCGATTTGGTTAAGAACTCGACTGATTTGTTCATCCCAGCAGCTCGGCTGGATCTGGTGGGCGTACCTGGGGGTGTGGTTGGAATAATGGGCGTGGTCTCATCCCTCGCTGGCCTACTGGTCTCCTATAATGAGAACTTAAAGCTCAAGTTTAGTTGATGTATTATACAATTAAATGTTCATGTGAAAATTGATTGTTGTCATTTTGTTATTGTGTGATTGTGTGATATGAAAACAATATTGATTGAACAAAAGATCACAATAATTAATAGCTGTCATTATTGTTCATTGAGGAGGCTTGTCAAGTATTGTTCATTGAGAGAGCTTGGTAGACTGCATGAGATGCAGCAAATTAAGATAGCGCTCCTTCACCTGCATAATCATAGGAGAGGTGAGTACAGTATCCATGATTAACACACAGCTAGGCGCACACACACACACACACTAGCTACTAGTCTATAGGCATACACACACACTAGCTACTAGTCTATAGGCATACACACACACTAGCTACTAGTCTATAGGCACACACACACACACACTAGCTACTAGTCTATAGGCACACACACACACTAGCTACTAGTCTATAGGCATACATACACATATACATACCTCGTGCTGTGTTCTGTCCAGAGTATTAGCCACGTCTCCCCATACTCTCACCAGAGACACACCAGACTCCACCCCCATACACGCCTTAAGGATAACACCATCATCTCGTCTGCACAACAATAGTCAAATATACACAACAAAGACCATAACCACCTTGTCCATGGAGCAGCAGGGCCAGGACTAGGAGTGGGTGTGGTTACACATGACTTAGTTGCCATGGTAGCCGTCAGTTGAGACTGGGATATGGTTTCAAAGGTGTCAGGTGATTGACTTAAGTCCACCTCTTCAAACACACCACCACTGTAAGAGGGACACTATATGAAAAGTAGCTCCGTAAATTTATATAAGCCCACGCTTTTTTCTGAAAATGAACAATTTGGGCCCGAAATAAATTACTGATCAAATTAAAACACACTATATTGTAGTACTATCGAAGAGCTACTAAATCCCAAAAAATATTTTGAAAATCGGACGTTCACAACACAAGTTATGGCCTCTCAAACTTAGCTACAAAAACACGCTTGATATTGAAAAAACCTCCCCTTATAGCCCACGCTTTTTTTTCTTGAAATGAACAATTTGGGCCCGAAATAATGATCAGAACACAATGGTAAGACTCACTGTGATGGAGTCAGTTGGTAGAGGAACCTCCTCAGAGCAGTCACCAGTTTCTCATGAGCTGTTACCAATGGCAACAGTGCCGTCTCCACCTGTGGGCGGGGTTAGCTAGGGATGGTGTGGTGTGGGCGGTAGTGTCACCTTGTCATTAGTGAGCGTGGGTGTATCCAACTGGTGGAGAGCGTCTAACACAGCAGAGAGGCTCAGAGGAGAGTTGGCAAAACATTCCTGCAGCAAAGACCACTAATCATAACCCAACATTGTACAACCCCACCTTCAGTTTCCCGGCAAACTCCCGCACACCAGTGACCTCCATCCTGTACCCCATCTGTGTGTACACATGTAATGCATTGACTCAGAGTGTGAGTACTAACTCACAGCATTGGCTAGTAGACAGTCCCTGTCAGATAACAGCTCAGTGAACAACCTCACTAGGTACGGCCATGACTCTAGCACCAATGACACCTCACCATACAGCTATAGACATCACATGACTGGACACACACACACACACACACACACACACACACACACACACTGTACCTTGGCTGGGGTCCAATGCTGGTGGTCTGCAGTAGATAACAGGTTCAGAAATTGGTCATACTTGACACCATCGGAAGGGAGGGTGGTCTATAAAGTCACTATAACCACCAGGTATGGTAGTTAAAAACTATGACAACGCACCTTGACCTCACTGATGAAGCTGTGTGCAAACCTTGCATTAGCATCACTTGGCTGTGTGTGTGTGTGTGTGTGTGCGTGTGTGTGTGTGTGTGTGTGTGGGCGTGTGTGTGTGTAGGCGTGTGTGTCTATATACCCACCTGCAGCCCTGCGGCTAGTAGGAGGTGGTGGAGACTGCTCTGTCCCTGCTCATCACACACTCTCACTCCTTGTTTCATCTTTGTCTTCCTCCGTCTCAGTCGTCTATGGTTCCCCACAGTGAGCTTCCTGTCATCATTTGGTGTCTCCACACGCGGTTTCTTGTCATTGTTTGTAACCTCCTCCATACAGGTAATCAGGTTTCGTTTAGAGCCCCCCTCTTCTGCCCTCCTCTGGGGGACAAGTCCGAGCATCTTCTTGAGCTTGGCCGTCTGCTTGCACAGTTCTTCACTCTTCTTTTTGGCCTCCTTTTCCTTCTCAACACGTTTCTTGTGATACAGCTGTAGATGGAATAAAGACCCCCCACATAGCACACCCCCTCACTCTTACCGTGACCCAGTGTGGGAGTGCCTTCTCTTCAGCTGTTGTAAGGGATAGTACTGGTTACCATAGCTACAGTATACATGTAAGTACCTTGACTGAATGGTATCTTGAGTTGCTTGGTCTTCTTGTAATGCTACATTAACAGAGAGTGCCAGTCAACCACTAGCTATACAGAGAGTGCCAGTCAACCACTAGCTATACAGAGAGTGCCAGTCAACCAACAACCACTAGCTATGCAGCACAGTATACAGTCACTCTAGGCTACTGCACACTTGAGGTCAAATTAGTTCGAAAGGTATCCTTCTAGAAAATTGTTAATGGGTCAGAGACTCTTTCAGCTGCCATAACTTGAATTCCGTGGATTCATTTTCAACAATTTTATGATTTCCTAAAAGCTTAGAAAAAGACCTTTCAAATGGTGTCATCACATGTTCATATTTGGGAGATCACAGAATTTGCTAATTATGTCCAAATACCATGGTCCAAGGCCGAAAAATGACAAATTAGGGCTCCATTTAAATTTGGATTAACAGTGCTTACCTTGACAACATTATTCCCTGTTCTTTTGGAGCATTGATTCTTGACTCTCAACTGGAGCTGGAATATAGTTGAAGTGTGAGTGTGGGTATGTGTGTGTGTGGGTGTACATGTGTGAGTGTGTGTGTGTGTGTGTGTGTACCTGTTTGATGGTCTTGACTGGTAGCAGGTTGGTCCTAATATCTTGCCAAGCAGCAGAGCCATAATGATCCATACCAAATACCAACAAACTAGGGGCAGTATAGTGTGTGTGTGTGTGTGTGTGGGGGGGGGGGGTACAACAGTGGAGTGTGTATGAGGGGGTGGGGTACAACAGTGGAGTGTGTGTGTGTGGGGGGGTGGGGTACAACAGTGGAGTGTGTGTGAGGGGGTGGGGTACAATAGTGGAGTGTGTGGACTCACCAATCTTCGGCACTGGAGAAGCTGGATGGAGGTGTTGACTTTCCCTCTGTCATAGGAGCTACCAAAAATTACCATGGAAACACGAGCATCACCATAGAAACCACTACTTACCAAACCCAACTGCTGGAAGAAGAGAGGGGTCAGTCCAGAAAAGGGGTGTGGTCATCAATTTCTCCTGGGCAATATATGGAATACTCGTACGTGGGCGGCTGCCTGTACAAGGGTAATCATTAGTCAATGGTTGCCAGAGCAACACGTACTTGCTGCCATGGTAACAGGCTGCTCGTTGCCAATAGACTCAAGCTGTTGTATCAGTTCTATCCCACCGCTCATGTCTGGTATATACCACACTGCACTGTGTGTACCTGTGTGGAGGGTCAAAGGTTGGAAATGTTGCTACTAGACCACACCCACCTTGCCACGCGCCCTCACTCCATATGTGTAGCTCGTCTATCGCTTGATTGGCCACTTGAGAGAGCAAGAGTAGAGACGGTTCACATCGACACAGGAGCAACGTTTGCATGAGTAGTTGGAAGTGCTGCATATGTGAGTAGTGTGTGTGTGTGTGTGTGTGTGTGCGTGTGTGTGTGTGTGTGTGTGTGTGTGTGTGTGTGTGTGTGCGTGTGTGTGTGTGTGTGTGGTGTACCTGTCTGATTTGCTGGGAGAGAGTCTGTGCTTGGTCCAGAGAGAGGTAGCAGCCCACCCCCTCATCAGTGGGTGTGGTCTCACGATCCTCTGACCCACTCAATAATGGAGCAGGCAAACTACACACACACACAATCAGTGTCAGTATAGTAGACAGGGATTAACGATGATTGTATTGTTATCGTATATCTTCTAATTTATCGGACACTCTTTTAGGCAATTTACGTTGTTCGAATACAACGGACACTCCAATGCTTTAATAATAGGATAGTACCTTAAAAAGTTGATAGACGGCAAGTAAGACTTAGAGTGCTGCGGTTAGATAGCTTTGAGTAGCTAGTTTTAGATAGCTAGTGCAACTATTCAGTCGCACACTGTTCTATTAAGCTTAGCTAGCTCGCATGCAGCTACTTGCTTGTTCTGGACACTTTGCATGCTCTATAAAAATCTGTTCCAATTATACCCGGACAATTTCCAAAATGATTTTATTTTTTGCTGTCCGATAAATTAGAAGATATATGGTACATGTCCTTTTTTGTTAACACTATCAGTGAATGTACTGCATATTATGATGCTGGACTACACATGATGGTGGCTCACCCCAGAGACTCTAGTAGATAAGCACTAGTGAGGTCCATCCCTCCATGACCTGACAGCAGCCCCCCTAGTCCCTCTGATGGCTGCACGGGGGGGGGGGAGAGTCAATACCCCCCACACACACGGGGAGAGAGTCAATATCCCCCACATAGAGACTAACTCACTGGATAGAGGAGTTCGTTCACTAGTTGGTCCACTTCCTTACCTGAATACACGAGAGAGAGTTGACCACACCCACACACAATAGATCACATGACTACTCACGGGGGATCTTGACGGCCCTGTCATTGCGTAGTTCCTCCTTCTCCACTACATCAGACTCTGCCAGATAGTTGTATTCTCCGTCCTCCTCAACCTCTTCTAGTGCAGACTCTGTGTGAGGGGGTGGGGTGACTCCGCCCACTCAAAGGGACGTCTTACCAGGTGGGTTCATGAGGTCATTTAGCCATTGATGCCACTCCAGGTCATCAGGGTCCATCTCACGAGGTGTGGGGGGGTCATCAGGGTCAGATGGCTGGAACGAACCCTCTATAGCAGATAGGGGTGTGTCAATAAGGGGGAACTTTGACCTTGTCCTCCGAGCAATCTCTGATGCCTACAGTCATCATGACACACACAGTGATGATGAGACATGTGTACCTGTTGCTGTTCTTGTGACCTCTGACCCCTTGTCTTGATTGGACTGAGGATGACATCAGAGAGGGAAGCCAACAAAGCAGCCGTCTCTTGCTCCACGGAGACCCCCCCCAGTGATTGAGAGGGGGGCGTGTCAACACTCAGGGGGCTTAGGGTGGGGTCTACAATAAGAGATGGTTAGTTGTACACACGCTATTATTGTCTGATGCTGTCACTACCGTATATAATGTATCTTCTAATTTATCAGACAGCAACAAATACTTATTTTGGAAATTGTCCGGGTATAATTGGAACAGATTTTTATAGAGCATGCGAAGTGTCCGGAATAATTAGAACAAGCAAGCAGCTGCATGCGAGCTAGCTAAGTTTAATAGAACAGTGTGCGACTGAATAGTTGCACTAGCTATCTAAAACTAGCTACTCAAAGCAAAGCTATCTAGCTGCAGCACTCTAGTCTTACTTGCCGTCTATGAATGTAACTCAAATTTTCAAGGTATTGTCCGGATATTAAAGCACTGGAGTGTCCGTTGTATTAGAACAACAAAAATTTCCCAAAACGATAAATTAGAAGTGTCCGATAAATTAGAAGATATACGGTAATAAAATTCCACGTGCTTAGCAGCTACAAGTATGTAGTGTTTGTACCTCTCTCTGTGTCTTCTGTGCACCCAGGGTCCTCACTGTCACTGTCGCTATGGCCCACCCCCTCACTGTCGCTATGGCCCGCCCCCTCACTGTGTTCCGCCCCCTCTGGTAGATACTCTTCATCATCTGAAGAATCCTCTGTGCCTAGACTTACATTGAGGAGCTCCTCTACAGACTGGGGAAGGGAGGCAACAAACAATGAGACTGAGGAGTGTGCATGTGGGAGGGGGCGTACCATACATCCAGGCTTGGTAGGGGAGCGCGTGATGGCCCTCATTCTAGTCTGGGGTGGGATCATGTCGTACTATATATAACCATGGCAACTCACTATCTTATCTGGGATCATTGTCGTGGCAACAGCCTCTCGGACTTTTGAGCGAGTGAGCCGAGGTTGTATGATGTCATCGTCCATGACCTCTGACCCTTCCCCTGCTTCTCGCTGGATCACAGACAACACTCTCTTGTCCTTGAGCACATGCTACAGTACAGTGATTGCACACATTGAGGTAGGCTCTGTGTATACCGTAATCGTTCTAATTAAAGAACCAGTCAAAAATAATTATTTTCTAGAAACGATGTACGAAAAAAATTGATTTTAGTATTATGGGCGTTATAAAAGAGGGCGTCCTAACCGAGGCTGGTTCTATAATTATGGTAGGCTCTGTGTACGTGTACGTGTAGTGTGTGTCATTACATGGAGAATGCTTTTAACATTGAGGATTGATAGGTTAGCCTTCTCTGCTGCATTCTGTATGACAGTATCCACGTCAATCCCCTCGTCATCAGCCGATCCTGCCTCAGAAAGCGCATTTAATACTTCATCTTCATCCGCCATATTTACGCTAAATGGAGACCACCTTTAATGATCTTTGACCTCTGCCTGACTGACCCTTGCACTTAGAGAAGGGGCGGGGCTCGCACAAGGGTTAACAAGTGGCTAAATGCAGTACGTTAGCCTGTGTAGAAAGGGTTAAAATGACCGTGAATCTCATTATAATTGCACCGTAGCCTAGCCTAGGGGGCGGCTAATAATAATTATCACGAATACCCTGTGTCGCACAGTCCAGCGAGTCCTGGCCAGGCCTGAGGAGCCCTGAGGAGTCCTGGGAGTCTGGAGAGTCCTGCGAGTCCTGCGAGTCTGGAGAATCTGGAGAGTCCGGAGAGCCCTGAGAGTCCTGGGAGTCTGGAGAGTCCGGAGAGTCCTGAGAGTCTGGCGAGTCCTGAGAGTCTGGAGAGTCTAGCGAGTCCTGAGAGTCTGGAGATTCCTGAGAGTCTGGAGAGCCCTGGGAGTCTGGAGAGTCTGGCGAGTCTGGAGAGTCCGGAGAGTCTGGAGAGCCCTGAGAGTCCTGAGAGTCTGGAGAGTCCTGCGAGTCTGGCAAGTCCTGAGAGTCTGGCGAGTCTGGAGAGCCCTTGGAGTCTGGAGAGTCTGGCGAATCCTGAGAGTCCTGCGAGTCTGGAGAGTCCTGAGAGTCTGGCAAGTCCTGAGAGTCCTGAGAGTCTGGGAGTCCTGAGAGTCCGGAGAGCCCTGAGTGTCCTGAGAGTCCTGCGAGTCTGGAGAGTCTGGAGAGTCCTGCGAGTCTAGCTATAGTCCGAAGAGTCTAGCGAGTCCTTGAGAGTCCTGAGAGTCTCAAGAGTCTGGAGAGTCTAGCGAGTCCTGGAGTCTGGAGAGTCTGGAGAGTCCTGAGAGTCTGGAGAGCCCTGGGAGTCTGGAGAGTCTGGCGAGTCCGGAGAGTCCGGAGAGTCTGGAGAGTCTGGAGAGTCCTGAGAGTCTGGAGAGTCCTGCGAGTCTGGCAAGTCCTGCGAGTCTGGCGAGTCTGGAGAGCCCTGGGAGTCTGGAGAGTCTGGCGAGTCCTGAGAGTCTGGAGAGTCCTCAGAGTCTGGCAAGTCCTGAGAGTCCTGAGAGTCTGGGAGTCCTGAGAGTCCGGAGAGCCCTGAGAGTCCTGCGAGTCTAGAGAGTCTGGAGAGTCCTGCGAGTCTGGAGAGTCTGGAGAGTCCTGCGAGTCTAGCTATAGTCCGGAGAGTCTAGCGAGTCCTGAGAGTCCCGAGAGTCCCGAGAGTCTGGAGAGTCTAGTGAGTCCGGAGAGTCTGGAGAGTCCTAAGAGTCTGGAGAGTCCGGAGAGTCTGGAGAGTCCGGAGAGTCCGGAGAGTCTGGAGAGTCTGGAGAGTCTAGCGAGTCTGCTGAGTCGAGTTAGTCTTATAATTAAATTTGTCAATTCAATGCATGCATGGTAGAACGTAACGACAACAGATTGATTATAACAAAACAACACATTTCGTGCACTTATATATAATTTAGCGCACTGAATAATATTCAACCAGTATTGTTAGTAAATATTGTTCCCCTTGCAAAGTCTTTTGGAAAAAGGAGGCACAATAGTCGAGGATCTTGTAGCACGTTTCTTGTCCCCATCATCGACAGATCCATCAGTAGATGTACCGTCTGTTTCAGTCAGTGATGTTGTTACAGTAGCATGTTTCTTGTCCCCATCGACAGCTTCTGTTTCAGTAGTTAAGCCTGGCCCACTGTTTTCCTCTTCCTCACTGCATGGAGTTTTTTCAGCCACTTCCAGCCCACACTTAATTACTTCAGCCAATGGAGTCTCAGGGTCGGTCACTGCATGTGTACACAATGTTTATTCTGTGACACTGATACTATAAAAACAAAATAGGTAAAGACAAACTTACCCCTTCTAAGTACATCGTGAAGATTTTTAGGAAGTTTGTTAAGAAAGATGTTGGCAGCTCTTACGCGATCACTTGTTTTCCTATTTATTAACGTCCCACTATGTTTGGTAGGATTCAGGAAATCTTTGCTGTCCGTGCCTTTCCCCCACTCCAGTTGGTCGACAGCATTTCTAATTTCATCAAGGGAATGAGTAAATTTCAGCCCGTTGTGAGAAAGATGGATTGCCACAACTTCTTGGTTGCTTACCATCAACCTTGTTCTGACAAAGGTGAGTACCTGTATATATATATGTATGTTACAGTGTATGCATATTATTATGTAAGAGTGCAAGCCATTCAGAGCACCAATATGAGTGGTTAGAAACACCTTTAATTAAGTAAACAGAAACCATGCAAGTGGAATTAGGTATCACCACAGCACACTCAATTACTAACAGTATTATTACCTGTCTTATGACTTTTCCATTGCAGTACTCAAGCACTTCCCTGACTGTGTCAGTCACAACACTTTCAAGAGAACTAGTTTTGTCAGTACCTTCCTCAGTTGCAGTGCTATTTAGAGTTACACACGCCATTATTTCATTCTCCAGCTCATCCTTCCCACAGGCGCGTACCATCTTGATTTCATGTATGGTTCAATAACAATCAACAAATGCGCACTAATTAATAAACTTACCTTGAATGTAAAGTAAAGAATAAGAGCCCAGCTTTGCGCTAGTCTGGGTTGTTCACTAAACTGAGGCAGCTGAAGGATCTGCTGCAAAATCCTCTCCACCTCTGCCTCTCCATCTCTTTCGAGGTCTTGTCTTAGAGAAATCACCCAGTGAAGAATGCCAGAAGGCGTTCCGTTAATGATTGAACTCTCTAAGTCACGTCTCGACTTTCTTTCCTCAACGGTAGAGGGACCAACTTTTGGCCTTCGGAAGGAAATTTCCACACATCTGCTCTTCACTCTGTGATTAAAGTTTAAAGTGCAGGTATAAATAGCTGTATATAATTATATGAAAATTGTGGTGTATAACATTCTAATTATGTACACACCTTGGATCATCCTTCAATTTGTCATTGGTTGCTATGACAGGTACAGACAGTGGAAGAAACGCACCACGACGCAAATTGGCTGTTTTAGCCGCTCCATGAAGGTCGACAATGAGCTTGACAACATCCAACTGCTTGCTGTGTGCAGTGGCCTCATCAATACCATATGGCATACACGAGAGGGCACTTCTTTCCATAAAATAAGCATTGGAACCTTCAACGTAAAAGGCATCTTTGGCCATCCCAAAAATACTCAGGGCAGCCTTTAGAGCAGTTGACTTGCCAGTCTCAGTTGGTCCGACAGCAAGCACAATTGGAAATCCTCCATACTTCGCAGCAATGTGGGTGTAGTGACAAGACATTATGGTTCCACCAAGAACAAGGAGAGCACGCGGATAATTGTGCTTGGTGGCTATCTGTAGGCCGTCGAGGAGATCCTTCAAAGGTTCCACTGAGCTGCTTTGGATGGAAAGTTTCGGCACAAGCTCATTGAAGCTGACTTTGTCACACTGTGCCATTATGCAATTGGGTGACCACACATAGGGACTTTCCGTTGCAGATATTCACTCTCCGTTAGACTTGATATGGATGTCATCACCAAACACCCATACATCGCTACCAGGCTGGCATCCTATAACGGTGGTTCCCTTGGAGATCTTAATATCCGAAGCATGCTCTCGTTTGAGAAACTGGAGAAATCTGGTGAGTTCGGAGTCTAAAAAGCACAAGTGAATCCACCACCGCTCCCAAAAGACTTGTTCAGCTGGCTGATGAACTTTACTTTCTGGTTTGCAGAGTCACTTGTGAAGAAACATCTCCTGCATGTTTGAAACAAATGATCAGTTTAGTAGCATATTGCATTGGTAGCACGTCCTGCATGTGCTCTAAAACAATAATATTTTTCTGCACACATGACAGTAGAAATATGATGTGAGAAAACTATGCTCTGGTGATATCAGATATCCCACAGTCACAACTTCAGCCTATTGTTGGAACCACAACTATACTTATTTGTGGGTTCCAAACTCTACATTTTTAATATCATTTATAGGCACATGGCTGAGCTATAAGTCAGTGGAAAGTATGTTTTAATAATTTTTATTGCACTATAATGGAAAATGGAAATACCCATGCAGTATACCAGCTATAATTATACAAATCCCTCAAAGATAAAGTATGTATACATACAAGATGTATGCAGTATATTATACAGATTGAGGTATTGCACACCCATGCACTTAACAAGCTACAAGGTGTGTCACATGTGCTGTAATTAACTGTATATAGTTAGAGGGAGGGTTAGATGTACCTGCTAACACCATCCATTTCGCGTTTCACTTCACAGTAAAACCCAGTCAATTCTCTCGCTTCCACTAGTGTCTTCAGCCTGATTGCAAAATCACACATGGCCTTATCTTCTCCTTTTGCTGATTTCCCAGCAGTTCCGAGTTCCCAATTAATAAAAAATTCTCCCTTTCCAGAATCCTGAAAGAATATACATGCAGCACAATAATTAAACTGAATTTTCTCAAACTGCATGTGGCTTCAACAATTAATATGTGCAATGAAATGTGAGCTCTGCATGCTCACCTGTGAGCTTGTGGAATTAGAATCCCCAAAAATACTACTGCTGTCTCCATCAGTCTCTCGTGATGCACACATGGTTATATGGCACAATGATACAATGATGAGCTTGTTCTTCGAACTGGTTCTTCTTTGGAACAACAATTAGGTAGATCTACTCGCAGCGAAATTAATACTTAATTGATGGTTATGCGCATGCGCTGTACATAATTACAGTCTATAATAAGCCTGAACAAGCAGGAGAAGTCTCAACAAAATCATAGTTTGCTCTGTGTATAATATTCTGGATTTGGCTCAATGTCGCTCTATATTTGCAAGTCTTGCTCAAGCAGTTATGCACACAGCAGTAGTCTAGCTCGACATGTAAGGAAGCAACACAGAGAAAAGGCTCTAGGGAAGAGTCTAGATCTGACCCAAGAAATCTCTTCACAAGAAACATCAGAAATTGGATATATCTGCTGTATTACTTGTGACTCCAGGTTAGATCGATTGAATACTTAATGGCACATGATTACACAGATCATGCAACTGCAACTTCCACATTATTATTAGTTTCTTTCTTACAGATTTCGTTCCGTACAAGAGTTGATCCAACATTTAACACAAGCTCACGAAACAACTGTTTGTACAGAGAAACACGAGTTTTCTGGCTTTTCAGAGTTTTTAAGATGGAAGGAGGGTGAAGAAACTCGAACCTGCACACAGTATGTGCAGCCGTGTGGATCCCGTGTCCGCTGTGGAGTACGTACTTGGTGCTACTATCGTAACAGATCAGGAAAATCTAGATCAACCACAAAAGGCCTCAGAAATTCGAAGTTGCAGGGCTCGGAAAAATTAGGTGTCTACTGTACAGCTCACCTAATTGTAAGTCAGCACACAGGAGGAAATGTGCTGGTTAACTTTTGTTCCACGCATTATGGCCACACTCCAGAAGAAGATGTAATGCATTTACGACTCCCTAAGGACTTCAAGCTAGCTGTATCCAACAAACTGTTGCAAGGGGTGACGATAGATCGAATTCTAGATGACATTAGAGACAGTGTCGATGAAGGTCGCCTGAAACGGTGTCATCATAGCACAAAAAAAGATATCCAGAATATCAAAAGAGTGTGCAATGTGGATGGAGTACAAAAGCACTCAAACGACTACACAAGTGTTGCTGCATGGGTCGAAGAGCTGAAAAGCATGGAATTTTGTCCAGTTATTGTTTTCAAACCGCAAGGGGTGTCTAGTGAAAGAGAAGGAGTGAAAGACAACGATTTTTTGTTGGCACTTCAAACCCAGTTTCAGCTCGAGATGATGAAAGCTTTTGGAGGAAATGTAATTTGTGTAGATGCCACCCATTCAACTAATTATTACGAATACCTGCTGGTAACTGTTATGGTAGTTGACGATTTTGGGGAAGGAATTCCAGTTGCGTGGGCTATAACTACACGAGAAGACACTTGTATGCTGGCCTATTTTTTCCTAGAATGGAGGAAAAGAACTGGTCCCCTTTCCACACAAGTGTTCATGTCAGATGATGCGACGCAGTACTGGAGTGCTTGATGCAACTCAAATCAGATTCCAGTCAATAGAGAACAAGAGGCCGCGACATACAGGGATTGCTAAACCGTCAGTTGCTGCTATGGCTAACTGTAAAGAAAATCTGTCTAAAGTGGACATTAATGTATGTGTTGTTTGCTACAAAGAAGATGACAGGCAATATGGTACATCTGATCGAGTTCATTGGGCTCAATGTTCGAAGTGCAATCTGTGGCTCCACACTTTGTGTGGGAGACCTGTAAACGAAAACTCTTTTCTCTGTAACCTTTGTACATAGTAAATACATGTCTGAAAAAAAAAAATAATATATCTTTTCTGATCAAAACCATTTATTATGAAATTATTATGTGCTTGTGATATACAATCATGATTAGAATTCATAGTACTCTACTCTATAGAGAACACTATAGCAGGCTCTAGACTTTCAGAACACGCTAAACTCTCTGGACTCTCATCATTATCTAGGACTTACCAGACTCTCAGGACTCTCAGGACTCGCTAGACTCTCCGGACTCTCAGGACTCTCCGGACTCGCTAGACTCTCCAGACTCGCTAGACTCTCCAGACTCTCCGGGCTCTCCAGACTCTCCGGACTCTCCGGACTCGCCAGACTCTCAGGACTCGCCAGACTCTCCGGACTTGTTAGACTCTCCAGACTCTCCAGACTCTCAGGACTCTCAGGACTCCCTGGACTCTCCAGACTCTCCAGACTCTCAAACTCTCAGGACTCTCCAGTCTCTCAGGACTCGCTAGACTCTCAGGACTCTCAAGACTCTCCAGACTCTCAGGGCTCGCTAGACTCCAGACTCTCCAGACTCTCAGGACTCGCCAGACTCTCAGGACTCTCCGGACTCGCCAGACTCTCAGGACTCGCTAGACTCTCAGGACTCGCCAGACTCTCAGGACTCTTAGGACTCGCCAGACTCTCAGGACTTGTCAGACTCTCCGGACTCGCTAGACTCTCCAGACTCTCGTGACTCGCTAGACTTTCAGGACTCTCAAGACTCTCCAGTCTCTCAGGACTCGCTAGACTCTCAGGACTCTCAAGACTCTCCAGACTCTCAGGGCTCGCTACACTCTCCAGACTCTCTAGACTCTCAGGACTCTCAAGACTCTCCAGACTCTCAGGGCTCGCTAGACTCCAGACTCTCCAGACTCTCAGGACTCTCCAGACTCTCCAGTCTCTCAGGACTCGCTAGACTCTCAGGACTCTCAAGACTCTCCAGTCTCTCAGGACTCGCTAGACTCTCAGGACTCTCAAGACTCTCAGGGCTCTCCAGACTCCATCCAGACTCTCAGGGCTCGCTAGACTCTCCAGACTCTCCAGACTCTCAGGACTCGCCAGACTCGCAGGACTCTCCAGACTCTCAGGGCTCGCTAGACTCTCCAGACTCTCCAGACTCTCCAGTCTCTCTCAGGACTCGCTAGACTCTCAGGGCTCTCAGGGCTCTCCCAGACTCCATCCAGACTCTCAGGACTCTCAAGACTCTCAGGGCTCGCTAGACTCTCCAGACTCTCCAGACTCTCAGGACTCTCAGGACTCGCCAGACTCGCAGGTCTCTTAAGACTCTCCAGACTCGCTGGACTGCGCGACGCATTATAATTATTATTAGCCGCCCCCTAGGCTAGCTACGGTGCAATTATAATGAGATTCATGGTCATTTTAACCCTTTCTACACACAGGCTAACGTACTGCATTTAGCCACTTGTCAAGGGTTACCTCGAGAGCTAGAGAGAACAGAATAGAGAAGAGTCTACACAGTTACAACAGGAGATCTACTATTGGACCTACCTACCTGTGTATTATTCTAGCAGCCGCGCCGAGGGATCTACTGACTGGAGTGAGGTGTGTGTGTGTGTGTGTGTGTGTGTGTGTGTGTGTGTGTGTGTGTGTGTGTGTGTGTGTGTGTGTGTGTGTGGGTGTGGGTGTGGGTGGGTGTGAGGTGTGTGTGTGTGTGTGTGTGAGGGGGGGTGCTATCCACAGCTAGCTGCACTCGTGCTCGTGCCTGTGAGACGATACTATATAAGAGGACGATGATTGATTAGTGGGGTCATCATGTCTAGTAATAATATAGGCTACTGTACTCTGTGCATTGTACATGCAATCATACAATAGTATGTGTCAACATGTCATGTGATACTAGTAATGTACCACATCCTGGAGTGGTGTTACAATGACCTATCCCTGCAGTAGTCATGAGTGTACCTGGTGCTGATAGTGGAGATGTGGAGCTTGTGAGAGTGGGCGGGGCTCCGGCCGTCCTCAACGTCAGTACACACCAAGAACTACAGAGAGGAGACTCACCTCATCTCAGGTAAAGGCTAGCTCTGTACACACACAACCAACCCCCACACAACCCACCCCCTGGTCTGTACATATACCCCCCCCCCGACACTTGTGCAGGTTTGAAGTGGCTGATGTGGATGAGGTACCCCCCGGGGAGATGGACGTACCCCCCACAGGGACAGGGGACCTCACACTGGGTTACAACACTGCCGAGGCCGTACCCATGACACTGTATTATAGACAGTCTGCTGACACTGCAGATAATAAGCCACGCCCCACTCTAGACCACCTCCGTGAGGGACGCACTGACACTATGAACCAGAGCCTCACAGCAGAGGTAAGCACTTATCAACCAAACCTGTGTGTATTTATCCCCCTCTCTGTCATGGACAGGAGGAGGTGGACGGAGGTGATGAGGTAGCTCCCCCTCCACGCAAGAAGTGGCAGATATGGAAAAAGAACACGTCCAACAAACCAAAGAAGCCCAAGAAGTTTGGCTGGATTGCTGGAGTCCTAGTGAGTAACCATAGCAACCATTAGCGTGTCATTAGCCCCACCCCCTCAGATCCGCTGCTTGCTCAATATATGGGGAGTCATGCTCTTTATTCGATTGAGTTGGGTGACTGGCCAAGCTGGTATTGGATTGGCTTCTCTTGTCATCCTACTGTCCACCGTTGTCACGGTAATTACCACCCTATCAATGTCCGCTATATGCACCAATGGAGAGGTCAAAGGTGGCGGTGCTTACTATCTGATATCCAGGAGCCTCGGACCTGAGTTTGGTATGTCACATGATAGCTGTGTAATATATATGTATGTTGTCATGGTAATCCCAATACAGGCGGAGCTATTGGTATACTGTTCTCATTGGCTAATGCTGTTGCCATAGCGCTGTATGTGGTGGGGTTCGCAGAGACTGTCGCTGACCTCATCATCGTGAGTATAAAACCACCCTCTGTTAATAGCCGCCCTCTACCAGTACCCTCCCTACACAGGAGAATGGAGTTAGTTTCACTGGAGATCGTACTAATGATATTCGTGTGGTTGGAGTGTTGTTGATCATATTGCTACTCATCATCACTCTCATAGGCCTTGACTGGGAGGCCATTGTAAGCCACACTATATGCATGTCTCACTCTCATAGGCCTTGACTGGGAGGCCATTGTAAGCCACACTATATACATGTCTCACTCTCATAGGCCTTGACTGGGAGGCCATTGTAAGCCACACTATATGCATGTCTCACTCTCATAGGCCTGGACTGGGAGGCCATTGTAAGCCACACTATATGCATGTCTCACTCCTGTAAAGTCTGGGTAGGGTAGAATAGGTGTGGCTTAGTGGTTAGGGTGGTGGCTTCGCAGATCAGGTGATAGGCAATGTGTGGGTTCGATTCCCTCTTGGGGACTTTTACAAGTGAATTGCTCGCACACTCTCATACACTACTACAGATTCAGATTGTGCTGCTTGTTATTCTTCTTGTGGCCATCACTAACTTTGTCATTGGTACCTTCTTGTATCGTGGTCCAGACTCTCAGGAGACACAGCGAGGGTTCACAGGGTACAGTGGTGAGTAGTCTAATCACTGATGGTACTGATAATCACTCTCTCTACAGGTGAAACCTTTACTACCAACTTTGTCCCAATCTTCCGCCCTGAGTCAGGTGATCTCAGCTGTGCTTCAGGTGATGGGATCGGTTGTTTCTTTGCAGCATTTGCCGTGTTCTTCCCAGCAGCTACTGGAATATTGGCTGGAGCTAACATCTCAGGAGATCTCAAGGTACACTGTGTGTGGGTGTGGGTGTGTGGGTGTGGGTGTGGGTGTGTGTGTGTGTGTTGTGTTTAAATGGTACCCCCTCTCCCCAGAACCCCCAGACAGCCATCCCTAAAGGCACTCTCCTCGCTATTGGTATCACCACAGTGGTGTACCTAGCTGTGGCCTGGGTTGCTGCTAGCACTGTCATCAGAGATGCTCCTGGGGAACCCGCTCAGTTCCTGGGAAACTTTCTTAACAACACATCCTGTAACAATCAAACGGTGTTCATTAACACTACCATTGCCATGGGAGATACTTGTGGGATCACACCCTATAACTTCACGGCTAACTTCGGGTCATGTGATCTAGAGTGTGCGTGTGACTATTGTGTAACAGTGGACTGTCTCTATGGCGACAGTGAGCCGGCTAATCTACGCTCCTTGTGTGATCCAGGCTTCCTGAGTCTCATTAATAAAACCTCGTGTGATTTTGGCCTCCTCAACAACTTCCAGGTGAGCTACCCCCCACAGTCTGTACCCCCCACAGTCTCCACACTCAGTACCCCCACAGTCTCTCATGCAGTACCCCCCCCACACAGGTGACAGAGATGGTGTCTGGCTTTGGTCCCATCATCACTGCTGGTATATTTGCTGCCACCATCTCCTCTGCCCTCACTAGCCTCGTGAGCGCACCCAAGGTCTTCCAACGTGTGTGTCAGGATCGCATCTTTCCCTTCATCCACATCTTTGCCAAGGGGGGTGGGCGCTCCGGGACTGAGCCAGTACGAGCATACTTCCTTGCCTTCTTTATTGGCGTGGGCTTTATCCTAATTGGTAAGCTAGTCATATGACAATACCTCATGATCATGTGACTGTCATGTGATGTGTAGGCAGCCTGAACGAGATAGCATTGGTCATATCCATATTCTTCCTTATGGCCTACACACTCATCAACTACTCGTGCTTTGCTGCCTCCTTTGCCAAGTCACCAGGTACTCCCCCTCCACTCCCACACCAACTCTCACACCCATCCCCTCCACACACACACATAGGTTGGCGTCCAGCGTTCAAGCTGTACAACCAATGGGTGGCACTGGTAGGTGCGGTAATCTGTCTCGCTATCATGTTCATCATCCGCTGGTACTACGCTCTTATCACACTGGCTATTGTGGCTGCTCTGTACAAGCTACTAGACTTCCTCAAGCCAGGTAGGGGACTCTCCCTTCGTGTGTGGTCCCATCATACCCCCCCATGCATGTGTGTGGTTCCATCATACCCCCCCATGCATGTGTGTGGTCCCATCATACCCCCCCATGCATGTGTGTGGTCCCATCATACCCCCCCCATGCATGTGTGTTGTCCCATCATACCCCCCCCATGCATGTGTGTGGTCCCATCATACCCCCCCCATGCATGTGTGTGGTCCCATCATACCCCCCCCATGCATGTGTGTGGTCCCATCATACCCCCCCCATGCATGTGTGTGGTCCCATCATACCCCCCCCATGCATGTGTGTGGTCCCATCATACCCCCCCCATGCATGTGTGTGGTCCCATCATACCCCCCCATGCATGTGTGTGGTCCCATCATACCCCCCCCATGCATGTGTGTGGTCCCATCATACCCCCCCATGCATGTGTGTGGTCCCATCATACCCCCCCCATGCATGTGTGTGGTCCCATCATACCCCCCCATGCATGTGTGTGGTCCCATCATACCCCCCCCCATGCAGACGTCAACTGGGGATCCTCCACTCAAGCGTTCCTCTACAGCTACTCTCTCAAGAACCTCCTCAAACTGGAGAAGCTGGACATCCACGTCAAGAACTTCAGGTAACTTTAACACATTATTTGAAAGGTCTCTTTCTGAGCTTTCAGAAAATCATTACATTGGGTCAATGATACTAAAGTTAATGGCTATTGAAAGATGTTCAACTACCCGCTCCCGTTTATAATGAATGGTTTGGGGACTCTTTCAGCTGCCATAACTTGAATTCTGTGGATTCAATTTCAACAATTTTGTGATTTTCTGAAAACTTAGAAAGAGACCTTTCAAATGGTGTCATCAAATTTTATAATTATTTGAGCGATTAAACTATTTGCCAATTTGGCGATACCATGGATAATAGCCCATGGTCCAAGGCCGAAAAATGACAAATAATGGCCCCGACTAAATTTTGGATTTAAACACATCATTTGAAAGGTCTCTTTCTAAGCTTTCAGAAAATCATAAAATTTTTTAGATTGGATCAACGATACTAAAATTATAGCTGTTGATAGATGTTCAACTACAACCTCCTCCTTCGTGTAATTGAGAGCTATTTGCAACAGCGCTGCTATACAATGAGCTAGGTCTGAAATGCCTTTGCCCATAATCTAGTTAGATTATCTGATTTCAGAAGTACGCTTTAACTGCAATGTTATAAGTGATCATTATGATAATTATACAGTTATATGTGGTAAAGGCAGCACGCACTAACGTTAGTTGGTTAGTATTAGCTATAGTGTAGTCGATACTCTTTCATAAAGGGGTGGTAATGTCTGAGGATGTGTTGTCACATGACTGGATCTGATTGGTCCTCTCTGCTCTTGTATATCTCCGATCTCCTTGTAGTCCTTGTAGTCGTCACTCCTCTGTACTTGTGTGTATGGCTTCTCTTGCTCTAGGCTCTCTCTATGTAGGTGTGTGTATTCTTGACCCCTCCCACTGCCACACCCACTAGTAGGGAGGGCCGTGGTAAATCCATCATCTCCAGTTCCAGTACCAAACCCACTGTCCCCCGTGTAGTCGTCGGTGGTCTTTGTGGAGACCCAGTCAACCTCATGTAACTGTATCATCTCGGTGGGGGGTACTGTGTGTGTGTGTGGGGGGGGGGTCAAAGGTCAGAGGCTACTTTTTACCAGCTACCTCTTGTGTATTCTAGCTGAGGATATTACAACTGCTCACGTTTTCTCTGACATGGCTGAAAGAAGAACTTGAGTTGTAAATACTCCACTAAAGCTGGTATGTTGGGGAAGGCCTTGTTCTCCAGTGAATACACGCTCTGATAGACTCCGTTACTCTTCCTCATGATGTAGTGTTTGGGACTGCTGTTGTAGATCTCTGATAGAGCATACACTCCCGCCCCCTCCTTACGACGTATGAGGAAGCTGTCCACTTGTGTCCCTCTGAGTCGCTCCTCTGCCTCGTCACGAGAGATGTTGCCATGGTACCACGGATGGGTCTCCATGACAACTGACTCACACACTGTAGCCTGTGGGGGGTCAGCCGGTCCTGTGTGTATGTGTGGGTGGGCGTGTGTGGGCGTATGTGTGTGTGGTCTAATAATAGTAGCATTGGATTGTGATTCGAGCATTTTTATAGATGTGTACCTTTTAAACTGCTTGTTCTTAAACTGCTTGTTCTTCGTGGTATGGGTGGTGGTGGGGGGTCTGTACTCTGTGTGGGTGTGGGTGTGTGTCTATTAACCCCCTCCCCCTCACATTAGTCTGGCTGCCACTCACCTCCTGGGTGAACTTGTAGCTCTCTCTACCACAGACTAGTTTGACCACACCCATACTAGTAAGCTCGTCCCTCTGTGACTGTGACAAGGGTAGCATCTGCCGAGCCACGCCCACTGGTAGTTGATACACACACTGCACACACCCCCTCTCCACGCTACACAGGTTGAGAGCATATCTACTCAGACACAGGGTACGTGATACTCGCGCTGTTAGCTGACTTAGATGCTTCATGTTCCCATTCTCCACAATCTCATCTTCTAGTTTGAGCACGAGTGTAGCTAGTCCTCTCTTGAGGGGTGAGTAGGTGGGGCATTCGAAGATGTTCCTCTTACAATAGTCCATGAGGTGGTCTTGATAGAGCGTGAGCGCTCCTTGGTCACCACTCCCGCCATGCTCCCGTACTATATGCTCTATAATACTGTAGTTAAAGAAGGAAGTGTAGTCAGTGAGAATATCGAACACGTCGTCAATGTCTTGCGCATCTTTGAGCTCTCTAAACCTCTCCTGTAACAGTGGGCTCTCTGAGTAGGTTGGTTGAAATGCTTTGAGATCACGTAGCGAACGCTCCAGTTTCTTGAGTGGTACAGACCTCTCTATGAGAGACTCGCATACTGCTCGGGTGAACCTCGAGAACTTATAGCAGATCTGCTCAAACTCTTCGTATAATCGTCCGTGTAATATCTGCCTCTCACTTCCTGTGAGGGCATCAATGTTGAGGAATGGGAAGGAGCTTGTGGAGTGGGTGGGTTGTGAACACCCCACCTCCACATACGTGGTGAAGGTACACTGACCACACCCACAACCATACGGACTGATGTCATTCAGACTAGAGTTGGAACTATCCACAGAACTTGACAGCTTCCTTGTTGTGTCTGTGTCTGTATGAAAGAGGGGGTGGGTGGGTGGGTGTGGTTAGATATACGATGGCTAGCTGTGTACTCTGTACCTTGTTCTGCTTGGGTGGGCAGTAGCTTCTTGTGTATCTCCTTGGCTAGCTTGTGCTCCCGGACAGTGTTGCTACTGAGTGCTTGACTGAGTTTCCTCCAGCTGGCCTCCCCTCCATTCAACCATTCCTTGAGGGTCTCTCTGTAGCAGTCGCTAGAGTTGTTCTGGTACTGTATCCTGAGGCCGTCCAGAACATGGGCAAGCACTCCTAGCTGTAGGCCAATGTTGTACCACTTAGTGTTGGCTTTGTCAGTGTCTTGTAGCAGATCACGGAGACAGCTAGGATCTAGTAGCTCTGAGGGGGGGCAGGATTGCTCATGTACAATACATGTTAGCTCTGAGGGGGGGGGGGGGGCAGGGTTGCTCATGTACAATACATTGTTAGCTCTGAGGGGGGGGGCAGGGTTGCTCATGTACAATACATGTTAGCTCTGAGGGGGGGCAGGATTGCTCATGTACAATACATTGTTAGCTCTGAGGGGGGGGGGGCAGGGTTGCTCATGTACAATACATTGATGGCTTGTCGGTTAGTTAATTGTGTTCATGGTACTACACTGCTGTTATTGTACACCATGTTGTTATTGGTAGATATGACAACTTACCTTCTGTAGCTGACATCTTGTCTTGTGTTATTGTTGGCTATAGTTCAAAGTCCACTGTCGTCTCAGCTATTTTTGGGCCAGTGTTACATCCTGTATGGCGCTATTAGGTGGTTTCTGGTGTTGTGTGTGGTCATTGTGTCTGGGTCATCTGATCACTTCCTCGTATGCAACTATGAGTATGAATTCCATTGACCATCACTTTGTTAATATTTCCCCCACCATGTATGTGCAGACCTCAGTTCTTGGTGTTGACTGGCCCCCCCTCCTCAAGACCTGACCTCATACACTTTGTGTCTCATATCAGCAGAGACTCTGGAGTCATGGTCTGTGGGCAAGTCCTCCTGGTGAGTACACACACACACCACCACTCACACACTCCCACACACACACTCACACACACACACCACCACCCACACACTCCCACACACACACACACACACTCCCACCCACACAGGGAGACTACGAGGCACTCAGGAAGCAGCTCCATTCTCAGAACCTCCTGCAGATTGCTTGGCTCAAGAGGGAGAAGGTGAGCTACCACTACTACTACGACTGTATTCCATTCATCCATTCTCTGTGTGTGTGTTGACAGGTGAAGGCCTTCCACAATATAGTAGCTGCTCGTACACTGCGTGAGGGAGTACAGAACCTAGTACAGGTAAGTGCTAGGTGTGACTAGGTGTGTGTGTGTACATGTCCTCCCCTGCAGTTGTCAGGGCTGGGGAAGATACGGCCTAACACTTTAGTAGTGGGTTTCAAGAACAACTGGACCAAGTGCTCTGACTTGGAGATACAAGAATACGTGTCGCTGCTCTAGTAAGTGAAAGGGGAGGGGCATACTCTAATAAAGGAAACCCGCCTAATTATACGATACACAGTACATGTACTTGGATATTTTGCCCATAATTGTAACACACACACACACACACACACACACACACACACACGCACGCACGCACGCACGCACACGCACACACACACACACACACACACACACACACACACACACACACACACACACACACCACATATACACACATACACACAGCGATGGGTTTGACTCACAGTTTGGTGTGGTGATATTTCGGCTGAGAGCTGGTTTTGATGCCACTGAGAGGATGGATGTGCAAGGCCAGCAGGATGGTGAGAGTGTGGTCAAGCGCCGCCCCACACTCGATATCACATCCGTGCCTCTGATGGAGACCACGCCCCCTCCGTCCACCTCTTACTCCGGTGAGGAATTGTGTGTGGGTGTGTGTTTAGTGAGTATGTGCTTGTGCAGACGTTCCTCTACCCACGGCTAAAGTACAATCTCGTTCCCCATTCCTGGGTCAAAGATCATATCAGCCCATCAATGACGATGATGTGAGCTCATTGGACAGTTATAGCCGTGCTATGGAAGACGAGGGGAGGTAAGTGGGTGTGTCCTGTTGCCATGGTATCCAATGCCCCACTAGATTGGATCAGGACGGGGAAGATCCTGCTCTAGCAGATCAGGAAAGTGCTGAGTCATCACATCCTGAGATAGTTACCATGCCTTCTCGTTTTGAGAAGTCTCAGGAGAAAGGATTCATCGATGTCTGGTGGCTCTATGACGATGGAGGTACAATACTAACCCCCCCATACTACCCCCTCCTTTACTAGCCCCCCCCTATACATGTACTACCCCCCTCCTTTACTCCCCCCCCCCCCCCCCCCTCAGGACTGGCCATTCTCCTGCCTTTCCTCCTCTCTCGTAGTCAGAAGTGGCGTAAATGCAAACTCAGGATATTCACTGCTGGTTCCTCTAGGAACATAGACCAAGCTAAACTAAGGTGAGTCGTCTATTGTGGGTGTGGTTGACCACACCCACTCCCTCTCAGGATGACTGGACTATTGAGAAAGTTCAGGATTGATTTCTCTGAAGTGATTGAAGTGCCTGGAGTCAACAACCGACCCACTCCAGAGAGGTACTGTTCTCAACACACCGTCGTTAGTTTGATTAGAAATGTTATGTACCGGTACCAGTAACAAGTATCCACACTATAGTCATAAATTAACTACTTGTTTCCCAGCATTGATAAGTATCATCAGCTGCCACTTGGAGAGGCCAGCTCGGACCTCAAGGAGTTAGACAAGAAGGTGAGCACTCTACCCACTCCACCCACTCCACCCACTCACTCTCTCTATAGACACTGCGACACATTCGCCTGGGTGAGCTCCTCAGAGTATACTCCAGTGAAGCCAAACTCATTGTCATGTAAGCATCACCACACCCCACACCACACACACCCTCACACCACATACCCGCCCACACACAGGACTATATCAGTGCCTCAGCGCAGTGTATCTGCTCGTACCTACCTGAGCTGGCTAGAGACACTGAGTGCAGACTTGCCGCCCGTTCTACTCATGAGGGGCAACCAAGCATCAGTGCTCACATTCTATTCATAGTCTGAACTATTAACTAATGACTATTATTCTGAGATTAGGAATATTAAGAGTGGTTAGATTGTAGAGTTGAAATTGAATCATTATTTTATCATTTTGGTTGATAAAACAAAGGTCGTGTAATTATGCCTCAATAGACTATTAAATAGTGGTTGGTTGATTAATGATCTTTACCCACAGCTAAAACTAGTGACCTGGAATCGAAGCTAGATCTAGTGAGGCGGCCACATTATTGTAATTAGTCTCGATTCCAGACCGCACTGAAGATTGAGGCCTTGTAAAGGAGGCTAATTATTTTATGTACCCCCCTGCTTTGTGGAAAGTTGATTGTCTCAATGTTAATTAAGTGTCACAGGACAAGAATTTAAACGACAAACTTTGAAGGATTGATAACAGTTTCTGTACTGAATTACAATTTCTAAGATTACAAAAATAGTTTAATGATTGAAGTATGAATGACTTGTTACAATGATATTGATTGCTGTGCATCAGAGTTAACTGTTTGTTACTGCCAGAACCATTGCCTTGAGCATACTCAGCATCAACCTACACAGAGAGCATGAAAGACTTGCCATACAACATAGCTAGCTGCTCATCTGTGTGTATGCTGTTACAGTGGCTCCTCCACACGCAATCAACCTGCACCTGCACAGAGAGCATGAAAGACTTGTCACACAACATAGCTAGCTGCTCATCTGTGTGTATGCTGTTACAGATCAACCTACACAGAGAGCATGAAAGACTTGCCACACAACATAGCTAGCTACTCCTCTGTGTGTATGCTGTTACAGTGGCTCCTCCACACACAATCAACCTACACAGAGAGCATGAAAGACTTGTCACACAACATAGCTAGCTACTCATCTGTGTGTATGCTGTTACAGTGGCTCCTCCACACACAATCAAACCTACACAGGGGAGCATAAAAGACTTGTCACACAACATAGCTAGCTACTCATCTGTATGCTGTTACAGTGGCTCCTCCACACGCAATCAACCTACACAGAGAGTATGAAAGACTTGCCACACAACATAGCTAGCTACTCATCTGTGTGTATGCTGTTACAGTGGCTCCTCCACATGCAATCAACCTACACAGAGAGTATGAAAGACTTGCCACACAACATAGCTAGCTACTCATCTGTGTGTATGCTGTTACAGTGGCTCCTCCACATGCAATCAACCTACACAGAGAGTATGAAAGACTTGCCACACAACATAGCTAGCTACTCATCTGTGTGTATGCTGTTACAGTGGCTCCTCCACATGCAATCAATCTACACAGAGAGCATGAAAGACTTGCCACACAACATAGCTAGCTAGTCATCTGTGTGTATGCTGTTACAGTGGCTCCTCCACATGCAATCAACCTACACAGAGAGCATGAAAGACTTGCCACACAACATAGCTAGCTACTCATCTGTGTGTATGCTGTTACAGTGGCTCCTCCACACACAATCAACCTGCACAGAGAGCAAAGTTGTATGGTACATGTAGCCATAATTATAATTATTATACTTATCTTTTCTCTATGCAGTGACAATCCACCTACACAGGATGTATACCGCACTACATAGCCATAATGGAAACTAAACACGTGCAATGATAGTAGTGGGCAATGATATCGAGCCCCTCCCCTAAGACAAGAGATGTGGGGGTGTACAATTAAGCCCCACCCCTTCAGTATCTGCAATAAAAATAATGATACAAACATGCAGTCATTGTAATCCTCCCTCAGTCCCAAGAGCAACATGACTTGTCTGTACCTGGGGGAGAGAGGAGACAAAAGCAGTGAGAGAATGGAACACTAGTACATTAGCTAGTAGGAGCTGTGTTGTGTGCATTGTGGCTGCAAGAGAACAAGCAAAATGCATGGTTACATTGAGCGCAGCAGTTCAAACAAAACCGATCATCAACAAATCTCCACAACTGTAGAAACGAACCAAACACCACCAGAACTGACAACATTCTTACCACCATTGAGAACATTCTCACCAGTAGTTTCCTTGCTCAAGGGACTAATACAATAAGGGCATAATAAACTAAAGGGACCCTGTGACTGCATGTGAGTACCATTAACTGAGCACAGAAGTAATCAACCAGAATGTGTGGGATGGTTCAACAACAGTAGACTCACAGAGACAACACCTCCTTGCTCTTGAAGCCCTTGTCGACTCCAGTTGCAACAAGCCTGGCATGCAAGGCTTGCACAAGTGCTCAAGACTACTCTTCACTAATCCAGTCAAAGGCTATAGTTCCCTTGGCACACCTAGGGTTTAGTTAAAGCCTGAACTTACCAATTCCATGTGCAGGAGGCACAGAGTTAAGATCCTAAAAAAGCTGTCATAATAGATTAGCATAAGCCAAGAAGCAGTTGTCTAACTATATTATAGCTAGCTATTCTAATGATCCTAGCTAACTAACTATTGGAACTGATAACGAGATCTTAGCACTCCCAATTATGGCAGGATCCTGTGCTGCTTTCCCTTTAGGCAGGTACTAACAGCAGAGTGCTCCCTCAATAGACTGGGATGCCATGAGTATCCATCATTGCACCCCGAAGGCTGGTTCGACAACAGTTTCAAAAATAAGAAGATGCTCTCCTGCAACCCGACTGTTGAAGAACCTTCCACACACATTCTGAATGATTACTTGAGTGCTACGGACACCACCCTCCCCCACCAAAGGGTTCAAGGCCATGTAGGTAATAGACTCTTAGCCACGCGTATATTAACAGAACAAAAAGCGTTGTCGACACGAGTTTAGCCATGCACACATGCATTTAACGTACGCTTGCTGGCAAGTATGTATCTATTAAGCTGCATGACCTACACACCTCACAGTCAAGAAGGGGCCACACTTAAAACACTAGGAATACAAGAGCAAAATAATCCAACCAGAAACCTTCCATGCTCAACAAACAGTGCGCAACACGGATACGCTCAAACGCCAGAGTGAACAATCTATCTATAGCTAGCTAGCTGCAACAATTGCAAAACAAGCTACAGAGGTACTAGGTACGGTTTTAACTTACAATAGCTTTTGCAGCCTGCACGGTGTCGGATGATCCAGCTCTATCCTTCCATGGCTAGAGAATGCTTGCACTGCTCTGCGGGAAGGCTTGCGATGGTTCTGAAACACAGTGGAAGGCTCGCGATGGTTCTGCAACACAGTGGAAGGCTCGCGATGGTTCTGTAACACAGTGGAAGGCTCGCGATGGTTTTGTAACACAGTGGAAGGCTCGCGATGGTTCTGCAACACAGTGGAAGGTTTGCACAGCATCTGCAAAAAATAAAGACAATAGCAATCTGTAAAACATGACCAAATAGACAGCAAACAATGCTACAATGCTCTATAAAAGGCTTCCTAGCCTAACATTCCTGCAAACATGCGAGCTACAAGCAAAGAAACTCACCTCTTCCAGCAAGACGCTTTGCTTCTCCTTCAAACTTCAAAGGAACTGGGTTCTGGAACTGGATCTGGGAATATTCCAGGCCATTGACGTCAGAGTCTCCAAGGAGATGCCATGGAGACCCACAGTTCCCACCGATAGAGGACCGCAGGAGTACTAGCTACAAGGTGTTGCGAGTAATTTGTGGGTATACTGCGAATGTTGTGGTCAATGTGTTGCAGACTCGCAGTGTTCATTGCGCATGCGCAAACATATTAAATTATAATTTTCAACCACAGCACAATAGTAATAATTATAGTGCATATGCATATCGGTACAGTATGTACAAAAAGAAACCTTTATATTGTTATTAAGTTTAGAGTAAGCTATAGTAGGGCCTGGAACTGCTGGAACACCTCTAGAAGTTGTGGGTCCACATCTACAGTGAATACTGTATCCTCCAGCAGAGCAGCCATCCTGGACAGAGTAGCATGGTTCTGTGGGGGGTGGGGTGTGTGTGGGAGGGGGGGGGTGGGGTCACATTTGGTGGGGTAGGTATCAGGAGCACATCATTTGAAACGTAATTCTGAGAGCAGCAATTAGATTTGAAAATTGGACATTCTGAACACAAATGATGTATTTATGAGTGCATTCACCTGGACCAGTAGGTGTCTGCAGTGGTCCAATGTGCACTGTGTCCACAAGTCACTGTGTCCTTGACCCCCCAGGGAGCTAGCCAATCGCTCAAACAGAGAGAGGAAGAGTTGGCGTAGAGTCCGCTCTCTTTCGTCCTTTGTCTCCTCTAATTCCTCTACTTTAGCTTCAAGGTCTGTCCTCTCATCACCGCCCAAGGCTACCTCATCAAGGGCTGACACCTGGGGCAATGGGGCCCGGGTAGTTAGGCAGTAGCAATGAGATTATTTGTTATTCTACGGCTCTCCTAGTTCATTTGCCGGCTTTGGCCACCTCCTCCTGGAGCCTAGAGGCAGTCGACATGTCCCCTGCACTCCACCATTGGAGAGCCTGCTACCTGGACCAGTGAGGGGCTTGAGTGGAGTGTCTCCAGTGGGACAGACAGTGCCTGTAGTAGCACAGAGGAATGTCTACTCTGGCAGCCCTCTACTGAGGCAAATTCTGATAAGTAAGACACAGTAGTATATGTTACTATGGTACGCAATACTCACCCCCCCCCCCCCCTCAGATGGACGAAAGAGACAGCGTGATGATGGGTGTCCTGAAGGCAGCTCCCCTAGTCCTATAGCTGTGAGTAGTAAGAGGTTCTGTCAAGAGGAGGGACAGGTGCCCAACTCTCTGGTGGTACTCACAAGGGGCACACAACAGCTAACCCACAAGAAACACGGTGACTGCTCGATATTGACCTGTGAATGATTAACGTTGAAACTATTATTGTCTACAGATAATGACGGGCCACAAGTTGTTCCTGATAGCTGCACAGACAAAGAACATTCAATAAAGACTACCACTGATGACAAATCCAATAATGAGGAGAATGGTTTCAAGTGGTTCGAGTTCTTCACTGGGAGTAGCGACGGCCTCACACAAGCAGAGGAATAATGGACACTAGCTCAAATAGACTCTCCAATGTTATACCCTGTCCCTTATACTTGTCCCACTGTGCTATGTATGATTCACCATGTGCAATAATTATTAACAACTTGTCAAGTGATGTGTTCAATAAGTGTGTGTATGAAGGCTGCCAGCTATGAATGTACTATAGATTGTCCAGCTAGTATACTGGTGAGAGCTCTGCCCAGCGCTTGCTCCACCTCTCTCTATCTGTCTTGAACTGAGCACACCTGTGTACATGACAATACATTAATGACCATTATACGGCAGGGGGTGGCCAGGGTAGACTGTACCTTGTACTGATGTACAGTGAGAGAGTGTCCTGGATGCTGACAGTGCTGGGTGGACGTGGCTGTATAGGGGGCGTGGTCAAGTGAGGGGAGAGGGTGGGGGCGGAGTGGAGGTCAAACCAGACAACACCAGACGAAGCGTCCTCTTCTCCAGTGCCTGTGTGTGTGTGTGTGTGTGTGTGTGTGTGAGTGTGTGTGTGTGTGTGTGAGTGTGTGTGTGTGTGTGTGTGTGTGTGTGTGTGTGTGTGTGTGTGTGTGTGTGTGTGTGTAGGGTGTGTGTGTGTGTGTGTGTGTGGGGGGGGGGAGGGAGGGGAGTAATTGCGCTATATAATTATTACGATCTGAACACAAATTACGGACTCTCAAAGATAGCTACCAAACTGGCTGAATACTAGAAAATAACGCAATGCTTTATTTAACTACGTATATAGACAGTAAGTAAGGGGACCAATATCATGAGTATACCTAATACACAGAGTCCCCCTCCAGTCAGGGCAGGGCGGGAGCAGTGTGGGGACTGTCCCCCTCCAGTCAGGGCAGGGCGGGAGCAGTGTGGGGACTGTCCCCCTCCAGTCAGGGCAGGGTGGGAGCAGTGTGGGGACTGTCCCCCTCCAGTCAGGACAGGGCGGGAGCAGTGTGGGGACTGACATAGAGAGACTTGACAAAGAACCTCCTGCTCAACGACACTCCACAATACTACAGTACCATTACTGTGAGCTGACAATACCTGCACGGACATGGGCAATGAAATACATGACTGGTGTTGGTTGGACAGGTAGACTTAGTACACAATAATGATGGGAGTAGTCTTGCCATCCAAATAAGAATGTAATGAACTCACGACTGAAGGCAATGCCACAGGGTCACTGTGTAGATGGTCCACTCTGCTGTCCTGGAGTAGCTGTGGGTACACTTCTCTCTGCTTGCCCAGTCTGTAATATCAGGGTAAGAATCACAGCACACACACACACACACACAGTCACTAGAGTACCTGTGTGCACTAGCGGCACTAGCACTGACCACCAGTATCCTCCCGGTGCTTGTACCTACCACTAACTCCTGGCTTACAAACAACATGGCTGTCACTATTTCATCACCTTCCAATGGTCGCACTAACTGTGTGCACTCAACTAGAGGGGGAGAGAAAAAAAACTCAATAAAAAAAGCTCTGAAAATATTCCTCACACATTACCTGTTCTCATGTTCCAGCATGCAACCGTTCCATTGGCCAGCGCTAGTGCCATGTGCTGGCCATCTCCGTCTGTTACTGAGCACACTATTGCCGCTGTTTGTGGGAGGAGTTTGAGAGGGAGTGGGTGTGGCTTTGAGGCTGTGATGGGGTACACTCTGAGTTGGTTGTGGTTGCTCCACCAGACGGCTAATCCACAGGGACCACCACCTGTAACAAATTAACTATAATATGAAGATTTGGGCTCAGTATACTGCAATTTGGTACTTGGCTGCGTGCATGGTACATACGTGTGCTAGAGTAGAGGAAGTGGGGAGTTGGAGTGTAGTTGAGGGGCTGTCTTGCTTCATCAACAAAGTGTTTTCTCTGAGCTACAAATGCTGTCCTTCTGTTGCACAAGTAGGCTTCAGTGAGGAGATGCATCTCTCCACTAGGTATGCAACCAGTAGAGGCTGAGCCAATCCTGCACATACATCAGTACTGACAGTGTGTGGTTGGTAGTGGAGAGAGATCACCTGTTCATGGCTGACTGAGGGTCTGTGTTTGGACAGGGGGTGAGGGAACAAGGAGGCTGGAGACTGTACACCAGAGTGGTGCCTGAGAACACTACCTCCTGTGGATATGGCATGAATGGTGGTCAACAATATAGCAAAGTCTTACCTCCTGCTTGCCTACACTGACAGAGCTCCCTCCCACCACCCTCTCTGTCTGATCGGCCCAGGAACTGAGCGGGAGTGTATACAGTGTCAGCCTACTACATGTACTACCTTCGTGTCGAGTGGAGAGTGTCACATGACTCCAGCACGGAGACACACTCACACCTTTGACCTCTCTACTCTGAGCGTGGGGGGGGGGATAATGATGTCAGGAGATTACTACATTGTTAATACCTGTTCATCTTTGAAGGAGATGTCACTGAGGTGTATCAGATGATTCTTGGAATATGTAAAGAACTTCACCTCTGTACCAACACATGATTATTGTATTAAGCAATCGTAACTCTCACCGTGTGTGAAGGATATGGCCAGCCACATGAATGGTGTAGTGTGGCTGACTAGGAGGCTAGTTGGGCTGCCGCTCTCCGCCCACTCGTACACCCCCACAGACTCCCACTCATCCCCTCCCTGTAGCTCACACACAGTGAGCCCGTGAGGACTGCCCAATATCACATGACCTCCTCCGTCAGAGCTATGGACGAATCACACACACGTGTACATCAGAGTAGCTATGGAGTGGAGCTAGAGTACCTGACTATGGTGGTCCCCTGAGAGCCGGGGAGCAGCCTACTCCCTGACAGCTCTGGTATCTTGACTCTTCCTTCCTCTCCTCTCTTACACACCTCTCTCCTCTCAATGGCTGCCCATACCTCATCGAGGAAGCCTTGTAGAACATCATCTACCAGCCGGTAAGGTTGGGGCAGCTTGTCCAACCATAACTCTGGATCTAGCAGGTAGTCCCTCGAGTCTTCAACCACTGCATCCATGGCTGCCCTAGCTTGATAGCCTCTGCATAACTTGACATGTATAAAGTAACTATAGCTACTGATGAATTTATATTGGATTATTGATTATAATATTACTTGGAGGGTGTTTTTCGCTAAATTGGAGTTCCTAAACAAACCCATTTATTTTGCACAAGAGATGGCTTCTAGTTCTCAAGGTATGGTAGCTGCTGCCTTCAAGCTGGCGGACAAGACTGCTGGGAGAGACAAGATATGCAGGTGACAATAGCTGTACCTAGCTAGAGCTATGCAGCCTCCTGGATCACCTGAGCTGCTCATACTGGACTCTACTGTTGTATTCCCTATAGGCTGGTGCAGTATGGTACCAAGTTCCTCCACTGGGCCCTGGAGAGCAAGGGACTGAGTCCAGAGCTGGTGACCAAGCTCAAGGGCTTGGAGTCATCCATCAGCACTGCCAGGAAATGTATGTACCATGTGGTGGTTTATACTAGTACTACATTGGGTGTCCTAGACCTTATTAGGCATCATTTTATATTACAATGCATGATGATGTACCCACACCCTCATCACATTGTCTCCACACACACACACCCACCCACCCACCCACACACACACACACACACACACAGTGTTTCGACTTGGTAAGAGCGTGGACAACTTCCGTGGTGCACTACAAACCATCCACCTGGGTGATGCTATTCTGAGGGTCATCGTCACTCTGGTCAAGATCAATCGCGGAATATTCCTACTCTTTGATCACGTGTTATGGGCACAGAGGATGAAACTGGTTGTCATTGACAGCAACTTCTGGGTTACATACTCAAATCGATTCTGGTTGCTCTCCATCGTACTCTGTATAATTAGAGACTTTTACGAAATATTGAAACTTTTAAAAGCCGAAAGGAAAAGAGTGGAGTCTGTAGCAATCACTTATTCCAGTGACAAACAAAAGGCCTCCATTTTGGAATCTCTGAGAAATGTTTTCACTAACAACCCGACAGTGACCATCGATTTGGTTAAGAACTCGACTGATTTGTTCATCCCAGCAGCTCGGTTGGATCTGGTGGGCGTACCTGGGGGTGTGGTTGGAATAATGGGCGTGGTCTCATCCCTCGCTGGCCTACTGGTCTCCTATAATGAGAACTTAAAGCTCAAGTTTAGTTGATGTATTATACAATTAAATGTTCATGTGAAAATTGATTGTTGAAAATTGATTGTTGTCATTTTGTTATTGTGTGATTGTGTGATATGAAAACAATATTGATTGAACAAAAGATCACAATAATTAATAGCTGTCAAGTATTGTTCATTGAGAGAGCTTGGTAGACTGCATGAGATGCAGCAAATTAAGATAGCGCTCCTTCACCTGCATAATAATAGGAGAGGTGAGTACAGTATCCATGATTAACACACAGCTAGGCGCACACACACACACACACTAGCTACTAGTCTATAGGCATACACACACACTAGCTACTAGTCTATAGGCATACACACACACACTAGCTACTAGTCTATAGGCATACACACACACACTAGCTACTAGTCTATAGGCACACACACACACACTAGCTACTAGTCTATAGGCACACACACACACTAGCTACTAGTCTATAGGCATACATACACATATACATACCTCGTGCTGTGTTCTGTCCAGAGTATTAGCCACGTCTCCCCATACTCTCACCAGAGACACACCAGACTCCACCCCCATACACGCCTTAAGGATAACACCATCGTCTCGTCTGCACAACAACAGTCAAATATACACAACAAAGACCATAACCACCTTGTCCATGGAGCAGCAGGGCCAGGACTAGGAGTGGGTGTGGTTACACATGACTTAGTTGCCATGGTAGCCGTCAATTGAGACTGGGATATGGTTTCAAAGGTGTCAGGTGATTGACTTAAGTCCACCTCTTCAAACACACCACCACTGTAAGAGGGACACTATATGAAAAGTAGCTCCGTAAATTTATATAGCCCTAATTTATATAAGCCCACGCTTTTTTCTGAAAATGAACAATTTGGGCCCGAAATAAATTACTGATCAAATTAAAACACACCATAATGTAGTACTATCGATGAGCTACTAAATCAAAAAAAATATTTTGAAAATTGGACGTTCACAACACAAGTTATGGCCTCTCAAACTTAGCTACAAAAACACGCTTGATATTGAAAAAACCTCTCCTTATAGCCCACGCTTTTTTTTCTTGAAATGAACAATTTGGGCCCGAAATAATGATCAGAACACAATGGTAAGACTCACTGTGATGGAGTCAGTTGGTAGAGGAACCTCCTCAGAGCAGTCACCAGTTTCTCATGAGCTGTTACCAATGGCAACAGTGCCGTCTCCACCTGTGGGCGGGGTTAGCTAGGGATGGTGTGGTGTGGGCGGTAGTGTCACCTTGTCATTAGTGAGCGTGGGTGTATCCAACTGGTGGAGAGCGTCTAACACAGCAGAGAGGCTCAGAGGAGAGTTGGCAAAACATTCCTGCAGCAAAGACCACTAATCATAACCCAACATTGTACAACCCCACCTTCAGTTTCCCGGCAAACTCCCGCACACCAGTGACCTCCATCCTGTACCCCATCTGTGTGTACACATGTAATGCATTGACTCAGAGTGTGAGTACTAACTCACAGCATTGGCTAGTAGACAGTCCCTGTCAGATAACAGCTCAGTGAACAACCTCACTAGGTACGGCCATGACTCTAGCACCAATGACACCTCACCATACAGCTATAGACATCACATGACTGGACACACACACACACACACACACACACACACACACACTGTACCTTGGCTGGGGTCCAATGCTGGTGGTCTGCAGTAGATAACAGGTTCAGAAATTGGTCATACTTGACACCATCGGAAGGGAGGGTGGTCTATAAAGTCACTATAACCACCAGGCACGGTAGTTAAAAACTATGACAACGCACCTTGACCTCACTGATGAAGCTGTGTGCAAACCTTGCATTAGCATCACTCGGCTGTGTGTGTGTGTGTGTGTGTGTGTGTGTGTGGGCGTGTGTGTGTGTAGGCGTGTGTGTCTATTTACCCACCTGCAGCCCTGCGGCTAGTAGGAGGTGGTGGAGACTGCTCTGTCCCTGCTCATCACACACTCTCACTCCTTGTTTCATCTTTGTCTTCCTCCGTCTCAGTCGTCTATGGTTCCCCACAGTGAGCTTCCTGTCATCATTTGGTGTCTCCACACGTGGTTTCTTGTCATTGTTTGTAACCTCCTCCATACAGGTAATCAGGTTTTGTTTAGAGCCCCCCTCTTCTGCCCTCCTCTGGGGGACAAGTCCGAGCATCTTCTTGAGCTTGGCCGTCTGCTTGCACAGTTCTTCACTCTTCTTTTTGGCCTCCTTTTCCTTCTCAACACGTTTCTTGTGATACAGCTGTAGATGGAATAAAGACCCCCCACATAGCACACCCCCTCACTCTTACCGTGACCCAGTGTGGGAGTGCCTTCTCTTCAGCTGTTGTAAGGGATAGTACTGGTTACCATAGCTACAGTATACATGTAAGTACCTTGACTGAATGGTATCTTGAGTTGCTTGGTCTTCTTGTAATGCTACATTAACAGAGAGTGCCAGTCAACCACTAGCTATACAGAGAGTGCCAGTCAACCAACAACCACTAGCTATGCAGCACAGTATACAGTCACTCTAGGCTACTGCACACTTAAGGTCAAATTAGTTCGAAAGGTATCCTTCTAGAAAATTGTAATGGGTCAGAGACTCTTTCAGCTGCCATAACTTGAATTCCGTGGATTCATTTTCAACAATTTTATGATTTCCTAAAAGCTTAGAAAAAGACCTTTCAAATGGTGTCATCACATGTTCATATTTGGGAGATCACAGAATTTGCTAATTATGTCCAAATACCATGGTCCAAGGCCGAAAAATGACAAATTAGGGCTCCATTTAAATTTGGATTAACAGTGCTTACCTTGACAACATTATTCCCTGTTCTTTTGGAGCATTGATTCTTGACTCTCAACTGGAGCTGGAATATAGTTGAAGTGTGAGTGTGGGTATGTGTGTGTGTGGGTGTACATGTGTGAGTGTGTGTGTGTGTGTGTGTGTGTACCTGTTTGATGGTCTTGACTGGTAGCAGGTTGGTCCTAATATCTTGCCAAGCAGCAGAGCCATAATGATCCATACCAAATACCAACAAACTAGGGGCAGTATAGTGTGTGTGTGTGTGTGTGTGGGGGGGGGGGGTACAACAGTGGAGTGTGTATGAGGGGGTGGGGTACAACAGTGGAGTGTGTGTGTGTGGGGGGGTGGGGTACAACAGTGGAGTGTGTGTGAGGGGGTGGGGTACAATAGTGGAGTGTGTGGACTCACCAATCTTCGGCACTGGAGAAGCTGGATGGAGGTGTTGACTTTCCCTCTGTCATAGGAGCTACCAAAAATTACCATGGAAACACGAGCATCACCATAGAAACCACTACTTACCAAACCCAACTGCTGGAAGAAGAGAGGGGTCAGTCCAGAAAAGGGGTGTGGTCATCAATTTCTCCTGGGCAATATATGGAATACTCGTACGTGGGCGGCTGCCTGTACAAGGGTAATCATTAGTCAATGGTTGCCAGAGCAACACGTACTTGCTGCCATGGTAACAGGCTGCTCGTTGCCAATAGACTCAAGCTGTTGTATCAGTTCTATCCCACCGCTCATGTCTGGTATATACCACACTGCACTGTGTGTACCTGTGTGGAGGGTCAAAGGTTGGAAATGTTGCTACTAGACCACACCCACCTTGCCACGCGCCCTCACTCCATATGTGTAGCTCGTCTATCGCTTGATTGGCCACTTGAGAGAGCAAGAGTAGAGACGGTTCACATCGACACAGGAGCAACGTTTGCATGAGTAGTTGGAAGTGCTGCATATGTGAGTAGTGTGTGTGTGTGTGTGTGTGCGTGTGTGTGTGTGTGTGTGTGTGTGTGTGTGTGTGTGGTGTACCTGTCTGATTTGCTGGGAGAGAGTCTGTGCTTGGTCCAGAGAGAGGTAGCAGCCCACCCCCTCATCAGTGGGTGTGGTCTCACGATCCTCTGACCCACTCAATAATGGAGCAGGCAATCTACACACACACACAATCAGTGTCAGTATAGTAGACAGGGATTAACGATGATTGTATTGTTATCGTATATCTTCTAATTTATCGGACACTCTTTTAGGCAATTTACGTTGTTCGAATACAACGGACACTCCAATGCTTTAATAATAGGATAGTACCTTAAAAAGTTGATAGACGGCAAGTAAGACTTAGAGTGCTGCGGTTAGATAGCTTTGAGTAGCTAGTTTTAGATAGCTAGTGCAACTATTCAGTCGCACACTGTTCTATTAAGCTTAGCTAGCTCGCATGCAGCTGCTTGCTTGTTCTGGACACTTTGCATGCTCTATAAAAATCTGTTCCAATTATACCCGGACAATTTCCAAAATGATTTTATTTTTTGCTGTCCGATAAATTAGAAGATATATGGTACATGTCCTTTTTTGTTAACACTATCAGTGAATGTACTGCATATTATGATGCTGGACTACACATGATGGTGGCTCACCCCAGAGACTCTAGTAGATAAGCACTAGTGAGGTCCATCCCTCCATGACCTGACAGCAGCCCCCCTAGTCCCTCTGATGGCTGCACGGGGGGGGGGGAGAGTCAATACCCCCCACACACACGGGGAGAGAGTCAATATCCCCCACATAGAGACTAACTCACTGGATAGAGGAGTTCGTTCACTAGTTGGTCCACTTCCTTACCTGAATACACGAGAGAGAGTTGACCACACCCACACACAATAGATCACATGACTACTCACGGGGGATCTTGACGGCCCTGTCATTGCGTAGTTCCTCCTTCTCCACTACATCAGACTCTGCCAGATAGTTGTATTCTCCGTCCTCCTCAACCTCTTCTAGTGCAGACTCTGTGTGAGGGGGTGGGGTGACTCCGCCCACTCAAAGGGACGTCTTACCAGGTGGGTTCATGAGGTCATTTAGCCATTGATGCCACTCCAGGTCATCAGGGTCCATCTCACGAGGTGTGGGGGGGTCATCAGGGTCAGATGGCTGGAACGAACCCTCTATAGCAGATAGGGGTGTGTCAATAAGGGGGAACTTTGACCTTGTCCTCCGAGCAATCTCTGATGCCTACAGTCATCATGACACACACAGTGATGATGAGACATGTGTACCTGTTGCTGTTCTTGTGACCTCTGACCCCTTGTCTTGATTGGACTGAGGATGACATCAGAGAGGGAAGCCAACAAAGCAGCCGTCTCTTGCTCCACGGAGACCCCCCCCAGTGATTGAGAGGGGGGCGTGTCAACACTCAGGGGGCTTAGGGTGGGGTCTACAATAAGAGATGGTTAGTTGTACACACGCTATTATTGTCTGATGCTGTCACTACCGTATATAATGTATCTTCTAATTTATCAGACAGCAACAAATACTTATTTTGGAAATTGTCCGGGTATAATTGGAACAGATTTTTATAGAGCATGCGAAGTGTCCGGAATAATTAGAACAAGCAAGCAGCTGCATGCGAGCTAGCTAAGTTTAATAGAACAGTGTGCGACTGAATAGTTGCACTAGCTATCTAAAACTAGCTACTCAAAGCAAAGCTATCTAGCTGCAGCACTCTAGTCTTACTTGCCGTCTATGAATGTAACTCAAATTTTCAAGGTATTGTCCGGATATTAAAGCACTGGAGTGTCCGTTGTATTAGAACAACAAAAATTTCCCAAAACGATAAATTAGAAGATATACGGTAATAAAATTCCACGTGCTTAGCAGCTACAAGTATGTAGTGTTTGTACCTCTCTCTGTGTCTTCTGTGCACCCAGGGTCCTCACTGTCACTGTCGCTATGGCCCACCCCCTCACTGTCGCTATGGCCCGCCCCCTCACTGTGTTCCGCCCCCTCTGGTAGATACTCTTCATCATCTGAAGAATCCTCTGTGCCTAGACTTACATTGAGGAGCTCCTCTACAGACTGGGGAAGGGAGGCAACAAACAATGAGACTGAGGAGTGTGCATGTGGGAGGGGGCGTACCATACATCCAGGCTTGGTAGGGGAGCGTGTGATGGCCCTCATTCTAGTCTGGGGTGGGATCATGTCGTACTATATATAACCATGGCAACTCACTATCTTATCTGGGCTCATTGTCGTGGCAACAGCCTCTCGGACTTTTGAGCGAGTGAGCCGAGGTTGTATGATGTCATCGTCCATGACCTCTGACCCTTCCCCTGCTTCTCGCTGGATCACAGACAACACTCTCTTGTCCTTGAGCACATGCTACAGTACAGTGATTGCACACATTGAGGTAGGCTCTGTGTATACCGTAATCGTTCTAATTAAAGAACCAGTCAAAAATAATTATTTTCTAGAAACGATGTACAAAAAAAATTGATTTTAGTATTATGGGCGTTATAAAAGAGGGCGTCCTAACCGAGGCTGGTTCTATAATTATGGTAGGCTCTGTGTACGTGTACGTGTAGTGTGTGTCATTACATGGAGAATGCTTTTAACATTGAGGATTGATAGGTTAGCCTTCTCTGCTGCATTCTGTATGACAGTATCCACGTCAATCCCCTCGTCATCAGCCGATCCTGCCTCAGAAAGCGCATTTAATACTTCATCTTCATCCGCCATATTTACGCTAAATGGAGACCACCTTTAATGATCTTTGACCTCTGCCTGACTGACCCTTGCACTTAGAGAAGGGGCGGGGCTCGCACAAGGGTTACCTCGAGAGCTAGAGAGAACAGAATAGAGAAGAGTCTACACAGTTACAACAGGAGATCTACTATTGGACCTACCTACCTGTGTATTATTCTAGCAGCCGCGCCGAGGGATCTACTGACTGGAGTGAGGTGTGTGTGTGTGTGTGTGTGTGTGTGTGTGTGTGTGTGTGTGTGTGTGTGGGTGTGGGTGGGTGTGAGGTGTGTGTGTGTGTGTGTGTGAGGGGGGGTGCTATCCACAGCTAGCTGCACTCGTGCTCGTGCCTGTGAGACGATACTATATAAGAGGACGATGATTGATTAGTGGGGTCATCATGTCTAGTAATAATATAGGCTACTGTACTCTGTGCATTGTACATGCAATCATACAATAGTATGTGTCAACATGTCATGTGATACTAGTAATGTACCACATCCTGGAGTGGTGTTACAATGACCTATCCCTGCAGTAGTCATGAGTGTACCTGGTGCTGATAGTGGAGATGTGGAGCTTGTGAGAGTGGGCGGGGCTCCGGCCGTCCTCAACGTCAGTACACACCAAGAACTACAGAGAGGAGACTCACCTCATCTCAGGTAAAGGCTAGCTCTGTACACACACAACCAACCCCCACACAACCCACCCCCTGGTCTGTACATATACCCCCCCCCCCCTGACACTTGTGCAGGTTTGAAGTGGCTGATGTGGATGAGGTACCCCCCGGGGAGATGGACGTACCCCCCACAGGGACAGGGGACCTCACACTGGGTTACAACACTGCCGAGGCCGTACCCATGACACTGTATTATAGACAGTCTGCTGACACTGCAGATAATAAGCCACGCCCCACTCTAGACCACCTCCGTGAGGGACGCACTGACACTATGAACCAGAGCCTCACAGCAGAGGTAAGCACTTATCAACCAAACCTGTGTGTATTTATCCCCCTCTCTGTCATGGACAGGAGGAGGTGGACGGAGGTGATGAGGTAGCTCCCCCTCCACGCAAGAAGTGGCAGATATGGAAAAAGAACACGTCCAACAAACCAAAGAAGCCCAAGAAGTTTGGCTGGATTGCTGGAGTCCTAGTGAGTAACCATAGCAACCATTAGCGTGTCATTAGCCCCACCCCCTCAGATCCGCTGCTTGCTCAATATATGGGGAGTCATGCTCTTTATTCGATTGAGTTGGGTGACTGGCCAAGCTGGTATTGGATTGGCTTCTCTTGTCATCCTACTGTCCACCGTTGTCACGGTAATCACCACCCTATCAATGTCCGCTATATGCACCAATGGAGAGGTCAAAGGTGGCGGTGCTTACTATCTGATATCCAGGAGCCTCGGACCTGAGTTTGGTATGTCACATGATAGCTGTGTAATATATATATGTGTTGTCATGGTAATCCCAATACAGGCGGAGCTATTGGTATACTGTTCTCATTGGCTAATGCTGTTGCCATAGCGCTGTATGTGGTGGGGTTCGCAGAGACTGTCGCTGACCTCATCATCGTGAGTATAAAACCACCCTCTGTTAATAACCGCCCTCTACCAGTACCCTCCCTACACAGGAGAATGGAGTTAGTTTCACTGGAGATCGTACTAATGATATTCGTGTGGTTGGAGTCTTGTTGATCATATTGCTACTCATCATCACTCTCATAGGCCTTGACTGGGAGGCCATTGTAAGCCACACTATATGCATGTCTCACTCTCATAGGCCTTGACTGGGAGGCCATTGTAAGCCACACTATATACATGTCTCACTCTCATAGGCCTTGACTGGGAGGCCATTGTAAGCCACACTATATGCATGTCTCACTCTCATAGGCCTGGACTGGGAGGCCATTGTAAGCCACACTATATGCATGTCTCACTCCTGTAAAGTCTGGGTAGGGTAGAATAGGTGTGGCTTAGTGGTTAGGGTGGTGGCTTCGCAGATCAGGTGATAGGCAATGTGTGGGTTCGATTCCCTCTTGGGGACTTTTACAAGTGAATTGCTCGCACACTCTCATACACTACTACAGATTCAGATTGTGCTGCTTGTTATTCTTCTTGTGGCCATCACTAACTTTGTCATTGGTACCTTCTTGTATCGTGGTCCAGACTCTCAGGAGACACAGCGAGGGTTCACAGGGTACAGTGGTGAGTAGTCTAATCACTGATGGTACTGATAATCACTCTCTCTACAGGTGAAACCTTTACTACCAACTTTGTCCCAATCTTCCGCCCTGAGTCAGGTGATCTCAGCTGTGCTTCAGGTGATGGGATCGGTTGTTTCTTTGCAGCATTTGCCGTGTTCTTCCCAGCAGCTACTGGAATATTGGCTGGAGCTAACATCTCAGGAGATCTCAAGGTACACTGTGTGTGGGTGTGGGTGTGTGGGTGTGGGTGTGTGTGTGTGTGTTGTGTTTAAATGGTACCCCCTCTCCCCAGAACCCCCAGACAGCCATCCCTAAAGGCACTCTCCTCGCTATTGGTATCACCACAGTGGTGTACCTAGCTGTGGCCTGGGTTGCTGCTAGCACTGTCATCAGAGATGCTCCTGGGGAACCCGCTCAGTTCCTGGGAAACTTTCTTAACAACACATCCTGTAACAATCAAACGGTGTTCATTAACACTACCATTGCCATGGGAGATACTTGTGGGATCACACCCTATAACTTCACGGCTAACTTCGGGTCATGTGATCTAGAGTGTGCGTGTGACTATTGTGTAACAGTGGACTGTCTCTATGGCGACAGTGAGCCGGCTAATCTACGCTCCTTGTGTGATCCAGGCTTCCTGAGTCTCATTAATAAAACCTCGTGTGATTTTGGCCTCCTCAACAACTTCCAGGTGAGCTACCCCCCACAGTCTGTACCCCCCACAGTCTCCACACTCAGTACCCCCACAGTCTCTCATGCAGTACCCCCCCCCACACAGGTGACAGAGATGGTGTCTGGCTTTGGTCCCATCATCACTGCTGGTATATTTGCTGCCACCATCTCCTCTGCCCTCACTAGCCTCGTGAGCGCACCCAAGGTCTTCCAACGTGTGTGTCAGGATCGCATCTTTCCCTTCATCCACATCTTTGCCAAGGGGGGTGGGCGCTCCGGGACTGAGCCAGTACGAGCATACTTCCTTGCCTTCTTTATTGGCGTGGGCTTTATCCTAATTGGTAAGCTAGTCATATGACAATACCTCATGATCATGTGACTGTCATGTGATGTGTAGGCAGCCTGAACGAGATAGCATTGGTCATATCCATATTCTTCCTTATGGCCTACACACTCATCAACTACTCGTGCTTTGCTGCCTCCTTTGCCAAGTCACCAGGTACTCCCCCTCCACTCCCACACCAACTCTCACACCCATCCCCTCCACACACACACATAGGTTGGCGTCCAGCGTTCAAGCTGTACAACCAATGGGTGGCACTGGTAGGTGCGGTAATCTGTCTCGCTATCATGTTCATCATCCGCTGGTACTACGCTCTTATCACACTGGCTATTGTGGCTGCTCTGTACAAGCTACTAGACTTCCTCAAGCCAGGTAGGGGACTCTCCCTTCGTGTGTGGTCCCATCATACCCCCCCATGCATGTGTGTGGTTCCATCATACCCCCCCATGCATGTGTGTGGTCCCATCATACCCCCCCATGCATGTGTGTGGTCCCATCATACCCCCCCCATGCATGTGTGTTGTCCCATCATACCCCCCCCATGCATGTGTGTGGTCCCATCATACCCCCCCATGCATGTGTGTGGTCCCATCATACCCCCCCCATGCATGTGTGTGGTCCCATCATACCCCCCCCATGCATGTGTGTGGTCCCATCATACCCCCCCCATGCATGTGTGTGGTCCCATCATACCCCCCCATGCATGTGTGTGGTCCCATCATACCCCCCCCATGCATGTGTGTGGTCCCATCATACCCCCCCCATGCATGTGTGTGGTCCCATCATACCCCCCCCATGCATGTGTGTGGTCCCATCATACCCCCCCATGCATGTGTGTGGTCCCATCATACCCCCCCCCATGCAGACGTCAACTGGGGATCCTCCACTCAAGCGTTCCTCTACAGCTACTCTCTCAAGAACCTCCTCAAACTGGAGAAGCTGGACATCCACGTCAAGAACTTCAGGTAACTTTAACACATTATTTGAAAGGTCTCTTTCTGAGCTTTCAGAAAATCATTACATTGGGTCAATGATACTAAAGTTAATGGCTATTGAAAGATGTTCAACTACCCGCTCCCGTTTATAATGAATGGTTTGGGGACTCTTTCAGCTGCCATAACTTGAATTCTGTGGATTCAATTTCAACAATTTTGTGATTTTCTGAAAACTTAGAAAGAGACCTTTCAAATGGTGTCATCAAATTTTATAATTATTTGAGCGATTAAACTATTTGCCAATTTGGCGATACCATGGATAATAGCCCATGGTCCAAGGCCGAAAAATGTCAAATAATGGCCCCGACTAAATTTTGGATTTAAACACATCATTTGAAAGGTCTCTTTCTAAGCTTTCAGAAAATCATAAAATTTTTTAGATTGGATCAACGATACTAAAATTATAGCTGTTGATAGATGTTCAACTACAACCTCCTCCTTCGTGTAATTGAGAGCTATTTGCAACAGCGCTGCTATACAATGAGCTAGGTCTGAAATGCCTTTGCCCATAATCTAGTTAGATTATCTGATTTCAGAAGTACGCTTTAACTGCAATGTTATAAGTGATTATAAGTGATCATTATGATAATTATACAGTTATATGTGGTAAAGGCAGCACGCACGTTAGTTGGTTAGTATTAGCTATAGTGTAGTCGATACTCTTTCATAAAGGGGTGGTAATGTCTGAGGATGTGTTGTCACATGACTGGATCTGATTGGTCCTCTCTGCTCTTGTATATCTCCGATCTCCTTGTAGTCCTTGTAGTCGTCACTCCTCTGTACTTGTGTGTATGGCTTCTCTTGCTCTAGGCTCTCTCTATGTAGGTGTGTGTATTCTTGACCCCTCCCACTGCCACACCCACTAGTAGGGAGGGCCGTGGTAAATCCATCATCTCCAGTTCCAGTACCAAACCCACTGTCCCCCGTGTAGTCGTCGGTGGTCTTTGTGGAGACCCAGTCAACCTCATGTAACTGTATCATCTCGGTGGGGGGTACTGTGTGTGTGTGTGGGGGGGGGGGGGTCAAAGGTCAGAGGCTACTTTTTACCAGCTACCTCTTGTGTATTCTAGCTGAGGATATTACAACTGCTCACGTTTTCTCTGACATGGCTGAAAGAAGAACTTGAGTTGTAAATACTCCACTAAAGCTGGTATGTTGGGGAAGGCCTTGTTCTCCAGTGAATACACGCTCTGATAGACTCCGTTACTCTTCCTCATGATGTAGTGTTTGGGACTGCTGTTGTAGATCTCTGATAGAGCATACACTCCCGCCCCCTCCTTACGACGTATGAGGAAGCTGTCCACTTGTGTCCCTCTGAGTCGCTCCTCTGCCTCGTCACGAGAGATGTTGCCATGGTACCACGGATGGGTCTCCATGACAACTGACTCACACACTGTAGCCTGTGGGGGGTCAGCCGGTCCTGTGTGTATGTGTGGGTGGGCGTGTGTGGGCGTATGTGTGTGTGGTCTAATAATAGTAGCATTGGATTGTGATTCGAGCATTTTTATAGATGTGTACCTTTTAAACTGCTTGTTCTTAAACTGCTTGTTCTTCGTGGTATGGGTGGTGGTGGGGGGTCTGTACTCTGTGTGGGTGTGTGTGTGTGTCTATTAACCCCCTCCCCCTCACATTAGTCTGGCTGCCACTCACCTCCTGGGTGAACTTGTAGCTCTCTCTACCACAGACTAGTTTGACCACACCCATACTAGTAAGCTCGTCCCTCTGTGACTGTGACAAGGGTAGCATCTGCCGAGCCACGCCCACTGGTAGTTGATACACACACTGCACACACCCCCTCTCCACGCTACACAGGTTGAGAGCATATCTACTCAGACACAGGGTACGTGATACTCGCGCTGTTAGCTGACTTAGATGCTTCATGTTCCCATTCTCCACAATCTCATCTTCTAGTTTGAGCACGAGTGTAGCTAGTCCTCTCTTGAGGGGTGAGTAGGTGGGGCATTCGAAGATGTTCCTCTTACAATAGTCCATGAGGTGGTCTTGATAGAGCGTGAGCGCTCCTTGGTCACCACTCCCGCCATGCTCCCGTACTATATGCTCTATAATACTGTAGTTAAAGAAGGAAGTGTAGTCAGTGAGAATATCGAACACGTCGTCAATGTCTTGCGCATCTTTGAGCTCTCTAAACCTCTCCTGTAACAGTGGGCTCTCTGAGTAGGTTGGTTGAAATGCTTTGAGATCACGTAGCGAACGCTCCAGTTTCTTGAGTGGTACAGACCTCTCTATGAGAGACTCGCATACTGCTCGGGTGAACCTCGAGAACTTATAGCAGATCTGCTCAAACTCTTCGTATAATCGTCCGTGTAATATCTGCCTCTCACTTCCTGTGAGGGCATCAATGTTGAGGAATGGGAAGGAGCTTGTGGAGTGGGTGGGTTGTGAACACCCCACCTCCACATACGTGGTGAAGGTACACTGACCACACCCACAACCATACGGACTGATGTCATTCAGACTAGAGTTGGAACTATCCACAGAACTTGACAGCTTCCTTGTTGTGTCTGTGTCTGTATGAAAGAGGGGGTGGGTGGGTGGGTGTGGTTAGATATACGATGGCTAGCTGTGTACTCTGTACCTTGTTCTGCTTGGGTGGGCAGTAGCTTCTTGTGTATCTCCTTGGCTAGCTTGTGCTCCCGGACAGTGTTGCTACTGAGTGCTTGACTGAGTTTCCTCCAGCTGGCCTCCCCTCCATTCAACCATTCCTTGAGGGTCTCTCTGTAGCAGTCGCTAGAGTTGTTCTGGTACTGTATCCTGAGGCCGTCCAGAACATGGGCAAGCACTCCTAGCTGTAGGCCAATGTTGTACCACTTAGTGTTGGCTTTGTCAGTGTCTTGTAGCAGATCACGGAGACAGCTAGGATCTAGTAGCTCTGAGGGGGGGCAGGATTGCTCATGTACAATACATTGTTAGCTCTGAGGGGGGGGGGGGCAGGGTTGCTCATGTACAATACATTGTTAGCTCTGAGGGGGGGGGCAGGGTTGCTCATGTACAATACATGTTAGCTCTGAGGGGGGGCAGGATTGCTCATGTACAATACATTGTTAGCTCTGAGGGGGGGGGGGCAGGGTTGCTCATGTACAATACATTGATGGCTTGTCGGTTAGTTAATTGTGTTCATGGTACTACACTGCTGTTATTGTACACCATGTTGTTATTGGTAGATATGACAACTTACCTTCTGTAGCTGACATCTTGTCTTGTGTTATTGTTGGCTATAGTTCAAAGTCCACTGTCGTCTCAGCTATTTTTGGGCCAGTGTTACATCCTGTATGGCGCTATTAGGTGGTTTCTGGTGTTGTGTGTGGTCATTGTGTCTGGGTCATCTGATCACTTCCTCGTATGCAACTATGAGTATGAATTCCATTGACCATCACTTTGTTAATATTTCCCCCACCATGTATGTGCAGACCTCAGTTCTTGGTGTTGACTGGCCCCCCCTCCTCAAGACCTGACCTCATACACTTTGTGTCTCATATCAGCAGAGACTCTGGAGTCATGGTCTGTGGGCAAGTCCTCCTGGTGAGTACACACACACACCACCACTCACACACTCCCACACACACACTCACACACACACACCACCACCCACACACTCCCACACACACACACACACACTCCCACCCACACAGGGAGACTACGAGGCACTCAGGAAGCAGCTCCATTCTCAGAACCTCCTGCAGATTGCTTGGCTCAAGAGGGAGAAGGTGAGCTACCACTACTACTACGACTGTATTCCATTCATCCATTCTCTGTGTGTGTGTTGACAGGTGAAGGCCTTCCACAATATAGTAGCTGCTCGTACACTGCGTGAGGGAGTACAGAACCTAGTACAGGTAAGTGCTAGGTGTGACTAGGTGTGTGTGTGTACATGTCCTCCCCTGCAGTTGTCAGGGCTGGGGAAGATACGGCCTAACACTTTAGTAGTGGGTTTCAAGAACAACTGGACCAAGTGCTCTGACTTGGAGATACAAGAATACGTGTCGCTGCTCTAGTAAGTGAAAGGGGAGGGGCATACTCTAATAAAGGAAACCCGCCTAATTATACGATACACAGTACATGTACTTGGATATTTTGCCCATAATTGTAACACACACACACACACACACACACACACACACACACGCACGCACGCACGCACGCACACGCACACACACACACACACACACACACACACACACACACACACACACACACACACACACACCACATATACACACATACACACAGCGATGGGTTTGACTCACAGTTTGGTGTGGTGATATTTCGGCTGAGAGCTGGTTTTGATGCCACTGAGAGGATGGATGTGCAAGGCCAGCAGGATGGTGAGAGTGTGGTCAAGCGCCGCCCCACACTCGATATCACATCCGTGCCTCTGATGGAGACCACGCCCCCTCCGTCCACCTCTTACTCCGGTGAGGAATTGTGTGTGGGTGTGTGTTTAGTGAGTATGTGCTTGTGCAGACGTTCCTCTACCCACGGCTAAAGTACAATCTCGTTCCCCATTCCTGGGTCAAAGATCATATCAGCCCATCAATGACGATGATGTGAGCTCATTGGACAGTTATAGCCGTGCTATGGAAGACGAGGGGAGGTAAGTGGGTGTGTCCTGTTGCCATGGTATCCAATGCCCCACTAGATTGGATCAGGACGGGGAAGATCCTGCTCTAGCAGATCAGGAAAGTGCTGAGTCATCACATCCTGAGATAGTTACCATGCCTTCTCGTTTTGAGAAGTCTCAGGAGAAAGGATTCATCGATGTCTGGTGGCTCTATGACGATGGAGGTACAATACTAACCCCCCCATACTACCCCCTCCTTTACTAGCCCCCCCCTATACATGTACTACCCCCCTCCTTTACTCCCCCCCCCCCCCCCCCCTCAGGACTGGCCATTCTCCTGCCTTTCCTCCTCTCTCGTAGTCAGAAGTGGCGTAAATGCAAACTCAGGATATTCACTGCTGGTTCCTCTAGGAACATAGACCAAGCTAAACTAAGGTGAGTCGTCTATTGTGGGTGTGGTTGACCACACCCACTCCCTCTCAGGATGACTGGACTATTGAGAAAGTTCAGGATTGATTTCTCTGAAGTGATTGAAGTGCCTGGAGTCAACAACCGACCCACTCCAGAGAGGTACTGTTCTCAACACACCGTCGTTAGTTTGATTAGAAATGTTATGTACCGGTACCAGTAACAAGTATCCACACTATAGTCATAAATTAACTACTTGTTTCCCAGCATTGATAAGTATCATCAGCTGCCACTTGGAGAGGCCAGCTCGGACCTCAAGGAGTTAGACAAGAAGGTGAGCACTCTACCCACTCCACCCACTCCACCCACTCACTCTCTCTATAGACACTGCGACACATTCGCCTGGGTGAGCTCCTCAGAGTATACTCCAGTGAAGCCAAACTCATTGTCATGTAAGCATCACCACACCCCACACCACACACACCCTCACACCACATACCCGCCCACACACAGGACTATATCAGTGCCTCAGCGCAGTGTATCTGCTCGTACCTACCTGAGCTGGCTAGAGACACTGAGTGCAGACTTGCCGCCCGTTCTACTCATGAGGGGCAACCAAGCATCAGTGCTCACATTCTATTCATAGTCTGAACTATTAACTAATGACTATTATTCTGAGATTAGGAATATTAAGAGTGGTTAGATTGTAGAGTTGAAATTGAATCATTATTTTATCATTTTGGTTGATAAAACAAAGGTCGTGTAATTATGCCTCAATAGACTATTAAATAGTGGTTGGTTGATTAATGATCTTTACCCACAGCTAAAACTAGTGACCTGGAATCGAAGCTAGATCTAGTGAGGCGGCCACATTATTGTAATTAGTCTCGATTCCAGACCGCACTGAAGATTGAGGCCTTGTAAAGGAGGCTAATTATTTTATGTACCCCCCTGCTTTGTGGAAAGTTGATTGTCTCAATGTTAATTAAGTGTCACAGGACAAGAATTTAAACGACAAACTTTGAAGGATTGATAACAGTTTCTGTACTGAATTACAATTTCTAAGATTACAAAAATAGTTTAATGATTGAAGTATGAATGACTTGTTACAATGATATTGATTGCTGTGCATCAGAGTTAACTGTTTGTTACTGCCAGAACCATTGCCTTGAGCATACTCAGCATCAACCTACACAGAGAGCATGAAAGACTTGCCATACAACATAGCTAGCTGCTCATCTGTGTGTATGCTGTTACAGTGGCTCCTCCACACGCAATCAACCTGCACCTGCACAGAGAGCATGAAAGACTTGTCACACAACATAGCTAGCTGCTCATCTGTGTGTATGCTGTTACAGATCAACCTACACAGAGAGCATGAAAGACTTGCCACACAACATAGCTAGCTACTCCTCTGTGTGTATGCTGTTACAGTGGCTCCTCCACACACAATCAACCTACACAGAGAGCATGAAAGACTTGTCACACAACATAGCTAGCTACTCATCTGTGTGTATGCTGTTACAGTGGCTCCTCCACACACAATCAAACCTACACAGGGGAGCATAAAAGACTTGTCACACAACATAGCTAGCTACTCATCTGTATGCTGTTACAGTGGCTCCTCCACACGCAATCAACCTACACAGAGAGTATGAAAGACTTGCCACACAACATAGCTAGCTACTCATCTGTGTGTATGCTGTTACAGTGGCTCCTCCACATGCAATCAACCTACACAGAGAGTATGAAAGACTTGCCACACAACATAGCTAGCTACTCATCTGTGTGTATGCTGTTACAGTGGCTCCTCCACATGCAATCAACCTACACAGAGAGTATGAAAGACTTGCCACACAACATAGCTAGCTACTCATCTGTGTGTATGCTGTTACAGTGGCTCCTCCACATGCAATCAATCTACACAGAGAGCATGAAAGACTTGCCACACAACATAGCTAGCTAGTCATCTGTGTGTATGCTGTTACAGTGGCTCCTCCACATGCAATCAACCTACACAGAGAGCATGAAAGACTTGCCACACAACATAGCTAGCTACTCATCTGTGTGTATGCTGTTACAGTGGCTCCTCCACACACAATCAACCTGCACAGAGAGCAAAGTTGTATGGTACATGTAGCCATAATTATAATTATTATACTTATCTTTTCTCTATGCAGTGACAATCCACCTACACAGGATGTATACCGCACTACATAGCCATAATGGAAACTAAACACGTGCAATGATAGTAGTGGGCAATGATATCGAGCCCCTCCCCTAAGACAAGAGATGTGGGGGTGTACAATTAAGCCCCACCCCTTCAGTATCTGCAATAAAAATAATGATACAAACATGCAGTCATTGTAATCCTCCCTCAGTCCCAAGAGCAACATGACTTGTCTGTACCTGGGGGAGAGAGGAGACAAAAGCAGTGAGAGAATGGAACACTAGTACATTAGCTAGTAGGAGCTGTGTTGTGTGCATTGTGGCTGCAAGAGAACAAGCAAAATGCATGGTTACATTGAGCGCAGCAGTTCAAACAAAACCGATCATCAACAAATCTCCACAACTGTAGAAACGAACCAAACACCACCAGAACTGACAACATTCTTACCACCATTGAGAACATTCTCACCAGTAGTTTCCTTGCTCAAGGGACTAATACAATAAGGGCATAATAAACTAAAGGGACCCTGTGACTGCATGTGAGTACCATTAACTGAGCACAGAAGTAATCAACCAGAATGTGTGGGATGGTTCAACAACAGTAGACTCACAGAGACAACACCTCCTTGCTCTTGAAGCCCTTGTCGACTCCAGTTGCAACAAGCCTGGCATGCAAGGCTTGCACAAGTGCTCAAGACTACTCTTCACTAATCCAGTCAAAGGCTACAGTTCCCTTGGCACACCTAGGGTTTAGTTAAAGCCTGAACTTACCAATTCCATGTGCAGGAGGCACAGAGTTAAGATCCTAAAAAAGCTGTCATAATAGATTAGCATAAGCCAAGAAGCAGTTGTCTAACTATATTATAGCTAGCTATTCTAATGATCCTAGCTAACTAACTATTGGAACTGATAACGAGATCTTAGCACTCCCAATTATGGCAGGATCCTGTGCTGCTTTCCCTTTAGGCAGGTACTAACAGCAGAGTGCTCCCTCAATAGACTGGGATGCCATGAGTATCCATCATTGCACCCCGAAGGCTGGTTCGACAACAGTTTCAAAAATAAGAAGATGCTCTCCTGCAACCCGACTGTTGAAGAACCTTCCACACACATTCTGAATGATTACTTGAGTGCTACGGACACCACCCTCCCCCACCAAAGGGTTCAAGGCCATGTAGGTAATAGACTCTTAGCCACGCGTATATTAACAGAACAAAAAGCGTTGTCGACACGAGTTTAGCCATGCACACATGCATTTAACGTACGCTTGCTGGCAAGTATGTATCTATTAAGCTGCATGACCTACACACCTCACAGTCAAGAAGGGGCCACACTTAAAACACTAGGAATACAAGAGCAAAATAATCCAACCAGAAACCTTCCATGCTCAACAAACAGTGCGCAACACGGATACGCTCAAACGCCAGAGTGAACAATCTATCTATAGCTAGCTAGCTGCAACAATTGCAAAACAAGCTACAGAGGTACTAGGTACGGTTTTAACTTACAATAGCTTTTGCAGCCTGCACGGTGTCGGATGATCCAGCTCTATCCTTCCATGGCTAGAGAATGCTTGCACTGCTCTGCGGGAAGGCTTGCGATGGTTCTGAAACACAGTGGAAGGCTCGCGATGGTTCTGCAACACAGTGGAAGGCTCGCGATGGTTCTGTAACACAGTGGAAGGCTCGCGATGGTTTTGTAACACAGTGGAAGGCTCGCGATGGTTCTGCAACACAGTGGAAGGTTTGCACAGCATCTGCAAAAAATAAAGACAATAGCAATCTGTAAAACATGACCAAATAGACAGCAAACAATGCTACAATGCTCTATAAAAGGCTTCCTAGCCTAACATTCCTGCAAACATGCGAGCTACAAGCAAAGAAACTCACCTCTTCCAGCAAGACGCTTTGCTTCTCCTTCAAACTTCAAAGGAACTGGGTTCTGGAACTGGATCTGGGAATATTCCAGGCCATTGACGTCAGAGTCTCCAAGGAGATGCCATGGAGACCCACAGTTCCCACCGATAGAGGACCGCAGGAGTACTAGCTACAAGGTGTTGCGAGTAATTTGTGGGTATACTGCGAATGTTGTGGTCAATGTGTTGCAGACTCGCAGTGTTCATTGCGCATGCGCAAACATATTAAATTATAATTTTCAACCACAGCACAATAGTAATAATTATAGTGCATATGCATATCGGTACAGTATGTACAAAAAGAAACCTTTATATTGTTATTAAGTTTAGAGTAAGCTATAGTAGGGCCTGGAACTGCTGGAACACCTCTAGAAGTTGTGGGTCCACATCTACAGTGAATACTGTATCCTCCAGCAGAGCAGCCATCCTGGACAGAGTAGCATGGTTCTGTGGGGGGTGGGGTGTGTGTGGGAGGGGGGGGGTGGGGTCACATTTGGTGGGGTAGGTATCAGGAGCACATCATTTGAAACGTAATTCTGAGAGCAGCAATTAGATTTGAAAATTGGACATTCTGAACACAAATGATGTATTTATGAGTGCATTCACCTGGACCAGTAGGTGTCTGCAGTGGTCCAATGTGCACTGTGTCCACAAGTCACTGTGTCCTTGACCCCCCAGGGAGCTAGCCAATCGCTCAAACAGAGAGAGGAAGAGTTGGCGTAGAGTCCGCTCTCTTTCGTCCTTTGTCTCCTCTAATTCCTCTACTTTAGCTTCAAGGTCTGTCCTCTCATCACCGCCCAAGGCTACCTCATCAAGGGCTGACACCTGGGGCAATGGGGCCCGGGTAGTTAGGCAGTAGCAATGAGGGTAGCTAGGCAGTAGCAATGAGGGTAGTTAGGCAGTAGCAGGACATCCTGGTAGTAGCAATGTGGTAGCTAGGGGGCACTTACTAGCAACGAATACTCACATAGAAACCTCCAAAACAGTGTGTAATTCACAAGACACGTGTATCACTACACATACATGTACCTTCCTGAGTTTGTCTCGAGTGTCTGCTAGCTCTCTCTTGGTGTTAGCTAATGAGGTCTTGGTCTTGTGGAGGGTGGAGGTGAGGACCTCCCAGGGGAATCCCCTAGTAAAGAGGGGAGTGGCACTACACAGCCAGCTCACCACTGACCCTGCATCCACTACACTCATACGCAGCAGCTTGTCTATCACCAGACCATGTAGCTGTGTGTGTGTGTGTGTGTATGTGTGGGGGTGTACCTGCGTGTTCTTGGTATAAAACTGTGTGGGGGTGTGTGTGTGTGTGGGGGGTGTGGGGGTGTACCTGCGTGTTCTTGGTGTAAAACTGTGTGGGGGTGTGTGTATGTGTGTGTGTGTGGGGGGGGGTGTGTGGGGGTGTACCTGCGTGTTCTTGGTGTAGAACTCTGCTAGAGTAGTGAGGCAAGTCAGTTTACAATCATCCTCATCAGCTAGCTCTATCATGAGAGGTCTAAACCTGTGCACAGGGAGTGAGTGGGTGGAGTGGGTGTGTGTGTGGAGTGGGGCTTACTTGACTAGTGCCAGGAAGCAATGTGTAATGGTCTTAGAGCCCACCTTGAGCACACATTGCATGAGCACGGCCATCCTGGTCTGAGCTACACCTGTGTACATATACAGATGATAACAATGGTAGCGATAGTGTTCGCTTACTTTGATGATCTTTTCCAACCTCAGTGAGACTCTCAAGAACTGCTCTAAGATCATCAATCGATTCCTTGTTCTTTATAGCCTCCAGCAGGTGTACAGCTACCTCCCCCTCAGCCGAGTCTAGTAGTGTGCACATATCATGAATATCTGTTAGTCTGTTAGTCTCACCATCGTCCTGTCTGTACTTGAAGAGTGGAGCTGGCTCTGGGGGTAGCAGAGAGGTCATCTCTGGGGGTACCATCTCAACAAATATGTCATAGCACGCCAGTCTAAGGGGGGGGTACACACATTACACACACACACACAGCACAGTGTGGGGGAGGGGTACACACATCACACACACATCACAACGTACCGTATACACTTGGCGAATACTTCAGACACAAACTTGACGGATGGGTTGTCAGTCGGGCCGTCCTCGATCACATGATTCCTGAAGTGTGTCATAATGACACTATATGACATCATCAACACACTCACCATTTGCTCCAGTCCCACTGATACTTGAAGTTAGAGAGATGATGTGAGAACCATGCGGCAAACCTGCGTAGGTGGTTGCTAGGGGGTGTGGCTTAGTACGAGCTGCTTAGTTACCTGTCAATGGCAATAGTGTTCATATTGTCCAGTCTAGAGAAGAGCAGCTCTGTGGTCTGAGACAACTGCACACACACATCATCACTATATATAGTTAGTCACAGGCTATTACAATATAGTTACCAGCTGAGGATAGACTGCAGGGTTGTTCTTACACATCTCTATGAGGACTGAGCTGTAGTAGATGAGCACTTGAGGGGGGCGTGGCAGTCGCAGCATGTGACCAAACAAGACCTCCACTATCACATAGTCTCCACAAACTCCCAACCTCTCCTGACATGTCTCAGAGAACCCAACCAGAGCACTCGCACTGTACAAAGAGGAAATTACTGATCTAAGCACACTATATTGTAGTACTATCAAAGACTACTAAATCCAAAACATATTTTGGAAATCGGACGTTCGCAACACAAGTTATGGCCTCTCAAACTAAGCTACGAAAACAGCTTAATATTGAAAAAACGTCCACTTATAGCCCACGCTTTTTTTCTGAAAATGGACAATTTGGACCCAAATTAAATTACAGATCTAAGCACACCATATTGTAGTACTATCAAAGAGCTACTAAATCCAAAAAATATTTGACGTTCGCAACACAAGTTATGGTCTCTCAAACATAGCTACAAACAGGCTTAATTGCTTTAGCCAATGATACTTATAGCTAGCCCACACACAGAAGGTTGAGGCACTCACCACTCCTTCCTGCTTCCCTGGTGACTTGCTAGTATGGCAGTCACAGCTTCCTCTGCCAGGAATCGATCAGCAGAGGTGGGAGAGGGTAGAGTAGTGTCAGGGGAAGAGCAGCGCATGTCAGTGGATGAGAACAGTCTGAACACAGCAGAGGGGAGAGGATAGACAGAGTCTGGTGAGTGTGGAGGAACTGGCAGGCTAGGGAGAGGATGCTGGAGGAAGGGGCGGGGTCAACAGTGTCACCATACACACACACACGCACCAGATAAGCTCCACCCATCTCACTCTGGAAGGCAGTGTAGAGCTTGAGCAGTATGGCCGTCTACAGAGGCACAGTTCACACACACCACACACCCACACCCACACACAATCAGTCACCTTCCAGTCTTCCTCCCTCAGAGCCTTCACTTGGGTCCACAGCAAACGCAACCCCTACACACACACACACACACATCACACACACACGCGCACACACACACACACACACACACACACATGCTGGTACATACACACCCACACACATGCTGGTACACACACACACACACACACACATGCTGGTACACACACACACACACACGCTGGTACACACACACACACACACACACACACACTAGCTCACATCTTCCTGTGGGTGTGGTTGCCCCTCCCCCCACACTTGGAACATGGGCAGAAATGGTGTACTCCGCTTACTGGAGGCAACAAATAATGACAGCGTAATCTGAGCCACGCCTACCTCATGTAGTTGTCAATGGTAACGAGTAATCTCTCCAGTTCTTGTCTCTTCCTCTCCTCCAGCTCGGCCCCAACCTGAGGCAGTAAATAATGACTAGAGGTTCATCAATGTATCCACTATATACTCACGATTGGCAGTGCTGACAGGACCATGTGTATATAAGCATCAGAGCGTATCTATACAACTGAGTAATGAAAGGGTTAAAATAAAACTTAGCTTACTTGAGGGATATCAGGTTCAAAGGTCACTGTCACCAGCGTATCAAATAGAGAGACAATGGAGTTAACATTCACCACTTTACAATTGACCAAGTCTGCCAGAAATACCACCTAATGAGATATATAGTAACGAGAGGGTTAACTAGAGTGGGTGTGGTCTCACGAGGTGTCGAGCCTTGTCGTACTGACTCAGGGTCAAAGCGCTGCGTAGCTCAGCTACCACAAGCTCCAGTGCCTACAGGGTTAAAGTATAGAGCAGCACACACGCCCACACACACAGACGAACCTGTTCCCCCACTTCAAACTTCTTAGCATTTAGCAGTCCAAGTAAAGTAGAATAGATGAAAGCCTTCTCTTTCATATCCACCACACTAGGGGGTTGAGTGAGTTAGGGGGGTTGAGTGAGTTATGGGGGTAGGAGGCTCACCATTTAGTAATGGTAGTGAGGATGTGGTCAGTCATGGAGGCCATCTCATTGATGAGCAGGTTGGACAGTACATCGAGGTTGCTCTCAAGACTCTTGTGGCTCTGAGAACATCAACAATGCCATAGCGTTAGAAAAATATCTACAACAGATGTACAAACAGCAACTAATGCAGCGTGCGCACCTACCACACACACACACACACACACAGTGGACACACCTTTTCTCCTAATCGTGAGATGAGGCTCTCTAGTTTCTGTTCAGTGGATTCTGGTTCTCTGGCCATTGGCCCGGGATCACTATACCGCCCCCTCTTACGAGGAAAGTCTATAGGGTGGACAGTTATGTGTTGTGTGTGTGTGTGTGTGTGTGATGTGTGGGGGGGTGGGTCACCTTCATAATCGTCTCTGGGCCGCTTCCTGGCTGACCTGCTCAACATCTCACTCATGATTAGCCTCTGACACCTCCTCTGATAGAGCACATGGAGAAGGTCATCATTGATAGTTGCTCTAATCAGATACCTACCCAAACCATTAACCACACGCATTCCTCCATACACCACTCATGCTCTGCAGCCTATAACCAGCCTCTCCCCCATGTACACTATACAGTGGACTCTGGTGAACACTGGAACTGAGGTGGACTCCCAGTAGCTTCACCATTCCTGCATACACCACTCTGGTGAACACTGGAGCTGAGGTGGACTCCCAGTAGCATCACCATTCCTGCATACACCACTCTGGTGAACACTGGAGCTGAGGTGGACTCCCAGTAGCTTCACCATTCCTGAATACATTCCTGCATGTCCAAAACACACTGAGACTTTAACATGATCTGTTTAGCGTGACATTGCAAAGCCTGTGGGAACTAATAGTGTGTTAGAATAAGGATGTTTATGGAATGTGTATATTTAATGTACATTGGCAAGTGGGAGAGATAGTCTACATTTACTAGGAAACAACGTGTGTTACTGCCCTGGAATGCTAAATCATGAGACAACTCCCCTCTACAGTCTACAGTTACATGGTGCATGGTGTATGGAGATGTATAGCTATCGTGGCAGCTATTGGCCTCCTCACATGCACAACCACTATAGTATAAATGCTGCTGATATCGAGTGCCTATATGCTGTCAGGCAGAGTGCATGTGCACTGCAGTCGCTGCACAACCCTCAACCATCCTATGAATGTCATCGTGTACGCAAGGAGGGCCACTACAGTATAGCTATATATGCATTAACTGTGCATATAGAGTAGCTGCTGTCTGTGTTTGAGAGACATATGCTGGTGTGTGTGCATGTGTCTACTGTTACATGTATTATAATTATGTGGTTTGTGTTGCCGGATGCTTCCTATAATGAGCTCCCACGTATATTTAACCACAACTGCAGTACAGCACAGAAATACATTTTTAGCATTGACTCTGAATAGCTATAGCTACAGAAATGGCAGGAGGTTCAGAAATGTCCATACCCTCTATTGTAAGGAGAAAGTATGCAGTACAAGAGGAGCTTGCAAGGTGAGTGAGCATACAGCCAGCTACTAGCTTGCAGCTATTAGCATGGCTTCCACTGCATGCTTTGTTATGATCTAGTGTGTTTGTGTTTGTGTTTGCAATAGAGGAAAGTTTGGAGTGGTATTCAAGTGCACGGATTCAGTGACTAGAGAACCAGCAGCAGTTAAGGTCATGTCAAAGAAGGGCAACAAGGAAGTGGACGTATATCGAGAAGTGGAGATATTGAAGCAGCTCAAACATCCCGCTATCCTCTCCATTACTGACTTCATGGACTGTGACACTGGCTTCGTCCTCATCACTGAGCTGTGAGTACACTAGCTAACCGCTCTGTGTGGTAGTGTGCACGTGTATAACAGTGGAGTCTGGTGGTATCACACTCACTGAACTAGTGCTGTGTATGTACATAACTCATGGTGTGGTTTGGTGCATCCACTGAGCTAGCTAGCTAGTGCTGCATGTGCATTGTCTCTCCATGCAGACTGTGCGTGTTCATGCAGACTATATTCATAGCCAGTGTGTTTACTGTATCTACAGCAGCCACTATTCTGTTGTGAATAATATTCATATAATGCACAGGTAGCTAGTGGCTTATAGTGCAGGTGGTTTCCTTTTGCCGTTATCATAATAATTGTCATGAATAATTCATAAATCATTGTTATTTTGTTCATAATTGGTTTTAAGCTCATGTTTCGGGTACTCCCCCACCAATGTCTAGCCCAGCGTGTCTGCTTATTCTCCATGCAGGCTTAACGGAGGAGAGTTGTTTGATTATGTGATAGAGCGAGAGTTTCTGGAGGAGTCTCAAGCAGTGGATTATCTCACTCAGATTATGGAGGCTATGGACTTCTGCCACAAGAAGAATATTGTACATCTGGACCTAAAGGTGTGTAGGGTTAGCACATTAGCAGGAACTATTGCTCATCATCACTCTCTTTGAACATGAGTGTACGGTGCTATTATCATTATAACACATGCAGCCTGAGAATATAGTACTCAAAGAGAAAGATGGCAAGCAACTAAAAATCATTGATTTTGGCTCAGCTCAAAACTTGAGTGTTAATCCCAAGATCAAGTCCATGGTGGGCACTCCGGAGTTCATTGGTAAGTGTATAGCCCACCTCCCCTCACATTCTCTCTATCATCAATGTACACAGCTCCCGAGGTGCTGCAATATGATCCAGTCACTACTGCTGCTGATATGTGGTGAGTTGGTTGGTAACTAGACACTGTGTTGTAGCGATCTGTGTATACTGTTAGAATAGCTTCGTCAGTGGGGGTACCTATGCACTATGTAACGTTGTGTCAACCAAAACATTGCATAGTTTACCTAGCTATCATTACACATACACACACACACACAGGGCCATTGGAGTCATCTCATACATACTGTGAGTTAGCTACTGGTATACACGGCACATTGTTAGTCCCTCCTCCTATATAATATATAGACTGACTGGAATGTCCCCATTCCTGGGTGATGATGACATGGAGACAGTGGGAAACATCTCTACAGGAGAGTATGAATATCCTGACCCACAAGATGAGGAGACATATGAGGATATCTCCAACCTTGCCAAAGACTTCATTGATCAGCTACTTATCATGAACCCAGTGTAAGAAGTGCTGTGTGTGTGTGATCCACCCACTCCACCCACTCCACTACACAGGTTGAGGGGCACAGCTGAGAAGAGCCTCACCCACTCATGGATGGTGGAGACCAAAAAAGGAGATAATAGCGCTCGCATTAGCACAGGACGACTAAAGCAGCTCAGAGCAAGGAGAAAGTGGAAGGTAGTGGCTAGTTGTATGATGTGGTTACTCAAGTCATGTTCATTCCAAAACATCGTTTGTACATTATTATTGCAACATTATTAAGTCAACCCTCTCCTCTCCCGTACACCCTCACACCCCTCACATCCCTCACATCCCTCACACCCTCACAGGCTGTTGGTAAGGCGGTGGGTTTTCTGGCTCGCCTGAGGTCCATCTCCCTGACTAGCAGTGGTGGTGACGTGTGTCCCCTCAGCCCCACCTCACCATTACCACCAACAGCAGAGGAGGCTGAATGCACTGTCAATTACTAACACTAACACACTCAATATAATTTTATCATGATTATCTTTTATGTTGTGCAAAAGCTGCTATATTGCCAAAAATTATAATTAGAATTATTGTGCTCAATGATGCTGATAATTATAAAAATATCCTGTTTACATAGTGACAGAGTGAGTTTGATCATGTGATCCCTTGCAGGCTCTGGGCAGAATGATGATAGCTGTGAGACGGTTCAGTGGAGCCTTCACCAGCAAGTCAGTAGCTGCACACAAGAAGCTTGGACCCAATGTCTCAGTCTAACCACACTAACCACTGACTGTAATGAGCTGCCTGACATACACTGTTACACTCACTGGACATGCACACCTTATTGCATTTCATATATTATTTTTGTCCATGCGTTTGCAACTCAATCTCCTGTCATGTGAAGAAGTTCTCTACCTGTAGCTGTATACAGTTTCCCTGCAAATGTGATATTATGCTGATGCAACACGAGCCCCTCCCCCCCTTTCTAAACACATGAGCCCCGCCCCCTTGCTGTTGATATTGAGCATGCGCAGTAAAGGTACAGAATAACACAACAGTTATGATTTATACAACAGCAGATAATGATAATTGAATGAATGGGAATCATGATTGAGTACATGCAGTTCAATAGCTTTCTTCTTTCCTATACTTTCTTCTTTCCTCTTTTTTTACCTCTTCTCTTAGCCTTGTTAGCCAGTGCCGCTATGTTAGCCAGATTGGCAGAGGAAGGAGAGGAGAAATACTCAATAAGATACTCTGGCATCACTCTATAAGCATTGTACACAATGAATTCATTGAGCCCACGCAGAGTGCCCTGTGGGGGGGAGGGGGGGGTGACTCACTGTGACACTAACATCACTAGTCCTCACCTTGACAGAGTCATAGGTCTTAGGCTCTCCTGGTTTGGGATTCTTCTTGGGTGGTTCACGCACAAGAGTGGGGTCCACTTGATTGATGCCATATTCCTGAAATAAGTAGTAGACTAGTGTAATGGAGAATACATAATGATTGTCTCAACAGTGACAGGAGAGCTTACCTTGATGTGCCCCATCAGGACACGACACAAAAACATTTTCTTGTACACATCACCACCAGAATAGCCGTCACACTTGGCTGGGTTGTCACTGTGTGTGTGTGTGTGTGTGTGTGTGTGTGTGTGTGTGTGTGTGTGTGTGTGTGGTGTGTGTGTGTGTGTGTGTGTGTGTGTGCGCGCGTGTGTGTGTGTGTGTGTGGTGTGTGTGTGTGAGGAGGACAATCATTACATTACCTGAAATATATTCCTTTACCAAAGTTTCCGTCTCTTGATAGTCTATTGTCTAGTCCCTCCTCACAGATGACGGATGGTTGTGCTCTGGAGGTGTGGTAGAGTAACTGCATATTCACGTCATCTCTCTGACGCAACATTAAGCTCTTCTCTGATGAGAGTCGTTCCCATAGCGATTCATTCTGAATACGTTGTACTCTGCCTACAGTGAAGTTGGCTTGTGTCAGAGGATCAGAGACAAACTTCCATTCAGAGGAAGATTGGGCCACCTCTATGAGATGATAGCGACGTGAGTCAGTGGGTTTACACGTTGGGCAGGCAGTCCAGCACTTGGGCAGTCTGTCCAGTGGAGTGGTGGGGGGTAGTCGAGTGTTGGTGGGTACTGGAGTGGTGGGGGGTAGTGGAGTGATGGGGGGTACTGGAGTGAGGGGCCGGGGGGGTAGTAGAGTGTTGGGGGGTGGGTCAATACGTTGGGGAGTAGGTACAACATCAGGTGTAGCATCTGATAGACCAATGGTGGAAAGTGTTTTATCCTTATCTTTGAGTATCAATAGTTTGGCATACTCTGCATCCAGCTTAATCTGAGTGAGTGTGTTGGTATTGAAGGCAAACTCCTCTTCTTGAAGTGTGAGTGCCAACTGCTCATCTTGTAGTACAATGGGACAAGTGCTACTGCCTCCACTTGCTGAGTCTGCCGTCTGTAGCTTCTTAGCAAAAGCTTCATCTTCTAGTAGTCTGTCATTATTGCTAGACATGATGGCACAGTCTTGTTCTTGTAATTGTCGGGCCAAAGCTTCATCTTGTAGTAGGAGAATAGTATGACTGCTAGTAGAGGGTCCATCCCTGTATGTAGTGTCATGGTGGAGACTGTCTCTATGAGAAGGACATTGTTGTTTGGGGGAGCTCTCTTCAATAGTTATCACATCATCAGCATGCCTCTTTCTAACAATTCGTTTGCTTGGGTTGGCTGGTCCCTTGCCCTTGCTTTCATCGCTCTTCCTTCGAGTACCACTAAGACACACTATTTCTGTGTCCTCCTCCACCTGAAGAATGGTTACCTCAGCATCCATAGCCATAGTCTATATATCTCCGGCCTTTCTTCTAACAACCAAGAGCTAACACTGTTCTACTCAAACTCAGCACCTCTGACTCAGCACATAGCAATTTTATCTTGTTTGCTGATTCAGCATAATTATAATGGTAACGACCTCTGAACTCTTCTTAGCAACCCTGAATAGATTTTTTACCAATACCAGTCATAATGCTTCGATTTATAGCCGCGGAATGAACACTACTTTTAACAGTTTTTACAAAAATGGAATGAAATCACATAATGCACAATTTATAATTATACTGATATTGACTGTCCATCTATGCAGTTTTCTCAGAGTGCATGAACCTGAGCCTCCACTTGAGTGGAGTGTGGAGACTGTTGGTGATGGTTTCTATCTCAGCCCAGTCTCCAATATGCATGTACTTGATATGGTATCTGGTAGAACGTGTGGTGAAGGAACGTGTGGTGAAGGAACGCGTGGTGAAGGAACGTGTGGTGAAGGAACATTATTTGTACAATGTTAGGATACAGGTAGTCGCAGAGTAGGTCCGAGTGGGTCATGTGACCTGCTTGTTCCTTGTCCACTCTCTGTAGCATCTTGTATATCTCCAAGACAACCTGTGCGGGGGTGGGGAGTATTACCATGACAACAGACCAAGAGGTCACCTCTAACAAGAGCTTTGGTTTCTCTGCAGTGAGTCTATTGAGTAGAGGGCCCAAGAGACGACAGGTGAACAAGAGACGAGTCTCCGTGGTTACCAGAGGACCCAGCACAGAGCCTAACCACCTACACACATACACACACCATTAGCATACCGTATAGTATGCCGTATAAATTATTTCCGATTTCGAGGGGATAAATGTTCGTAGTTTTCGCTCGATTAAACATATTGCATGCATGCATGCTGCAAAAAGGCTGTATTCCGTTGAAAGTTTCTATCCCGCTACATGAACTATCAGAGAATAGACACAAGCTAGCTCACTTTGGTAGAGGCAGGAGGAGTCCAAGATTAGCGTGATGCCAGTAGGCATGCACCACGGCTAAAAGGGGTGTGTCTTGAAGGGGCGTGTCTGTAAGGGACAACGCCCCCACTATCTCCTGATACAGGGAACCATGGAAACACTCCTACACAATAACAACAGTCTCTATAGTAACACAGAGAATGAGTGGGCGTACCGGTAGAGATACCATCACCAAGGTAACAGTGTTGATCCAACTCATGAGCTCAATCTCTGATACACCTTCTGCCGCTCTGTGGGGCCAAAGGTCAGTACAAGAGGTCAAAAGACATCTACCACCCACTTGTCATAGGCTGTAGTAATGAGGTGCCTGACAGTCTCAGTACCAGGGAGAGGTACACACATGAGCTCCACCAGAGCAGTGTAGAGGGCAAAGGTCATCGGACTAGCAAACTCTGTGAAATGCCACTCTGCCACGGGTCCAAAGATGTTGAATGGCTTCAGTCCTTTCATTAACCTCGTTACAAGGGAATGGAAGTAATCAGAGGAGGGGCTCCATTGACCTCCCCCCTGGAGTAGCTGTGTGAGGGGGCCCGTGAAGTACCAATCCAAAGAGTGGGCGTCATGTTGAGAGCCTGAGGGGGTGTGGAGTGGGTGGTTAGTGTGGGTGTGGAGTGGTAAGTGTGATGCTATGACTGACCAACAATGGAGTATGTGAGCAGAAGCTTCCATTCGTGATGACCTGCAAACACTGCGCTGTAATGATGGAGTGTGAAGTAGAGGAAGGTCAACGGCTGATCTGAAATAAGAGGCGACAGTAAACACAGTGATGACATCATCACGCCAGTAATCACAGTGATGACATCATCACAACACACACCATGATATTTGTAGAGGTCCTTGAAACATTCCAACAAACGCACAAGATATTTATCAGCAGCAGAGGTGACCTCTAGTAGTCTCTGTATGAGCAGGTCCAGCACCTATCATGGTGGGGGGGAGATAATGACACAGGGTGGGGGGTAGTGTACCACTTACCGGTAGTAGTCTCAGACAAAGGTTACCTGTACAGTATTATTATAGAGAGATGCACACACACACACACACACGTAATGGCTCACCAAAGTGCATGGGTAGGGAGGAGGTTTGAGGACCTGGTGTCTCACATTGAAAGCTCTCTGGATGAGCCTGCACACACACACACACACACACTCAGTGGATTACACTCTGTCGATTAGTGTAGGGAAGGACTCACAGCATTGTAAGCAGAGTGTTTCTGGCCCCAGTCCTGACACCTCCAGTAGTCACTGGGTACTGACTCAACCAGGTTCTTCAATCGATTGTGCAGCTCTTCACTGGCTAGTAAGACATCACATACAATGGACACACACACCACCTCTAGCTCAGGTTCATACCCTCGCAGCAACTGTAGATAGTGGGAGGAGCTAATATAGAGAAGGGGTGAGGGGTGGTTAGTTACCATGCACAGGGCAAGTCGGTCCACAGTGAACAAGTGGTGCTGCCACACAAGCTCCAAGAGGTGAGAGGCCACCTACACAACAGATGATCTCACAAAGCTACAGATGTGTACAGTAGTCACCTTGGTGATGTGTTCAGCTGTTGCAGGCTGGGGCATGGAGAAGATGATGTAGTCGATAAGCTTCCTAGTGAAGGCTGCAAGTTTCTTAGGTTGAGTCCTCTGAGCCACCTTGACAAGTGCAGGGTTCACAGTCCCCCTCTCCATCAGACCCTTCCACAGTACACTGGGTACATTGCAACTATGGTACTAGATACACTGGTTAACTAATACACACACCATATGAAGTACGCTGCAGAGTCTGTCTCCATAAACACACGAATCTGTTCAGCCTCTGAACTCAGTCCAAAAAAGCGTCGACTCTCCTCTTCTACTTTAGCCACAAGAGCTCCATCAGGAGGAGAAGGAGTGGAGCAGAACACGCGCAGTGCAGGGGGGAAGTGTTCTAGTGTGCTCTGACTCCAACTAGAGCAGGGGGTGTGTGAACAGGGCCTAGTATGTATTGACGTACCAATTAGGGGCTGTGGTTAGCACTGTCCTCATGAACTGATCCAACCAGTTGGCAGGGTCCGTACCTGAAGGGGGTGTGGCTACACGTGAGGGGGTGTTGTGATGGGTGTGGCTTACTGGAGGTAGCCAGAGACTGTGCAACAACTCGAACAAACACTCTATTCAACTCCTCCGAATCAACAGACAGCAGCTGTAAAGCCAAACAAGAATAACATAACGTTAGTTCCCAGGAGAGAATCGAACCTACGCCTTTTTGCCTATCATGTGATCTACTAGGCCACCACCCTAACCACCAAGCCACACCTGTTCTGCCCCTATTCTTTCTACATGAACAAAGTTACGCTAACTAACAATAATCTAAATGCAGTTTTGTTGCTTGGCACAAGGCAATCCACTGGACTATGCAGCCACGCACGCACGCACGCACGCACCATCATTGCATATGTAGCCCACTTACCGGCTTAGGGTCCAGTGCAAACTGTGCCTTGACTAGCTGTATGAGGAACTCAGGGCTGTTGAGACCTTGTATTAGCTTGAGAGCAGCATTCTCAGTGGAGCAGTGTAGTTGAGGGGGGATGATGGACACACTGGCCACTGTGTGGAGCTGCTGTAACAGTTGGAACCTATAAGAGTATTGCAGCTGGAGGTGAACTCTGAACACAATGATCTCCAAGAGAGCATGGAGAATGCCCCAGGCTTGAGACTCAAACACAGCTGGTATGAGGTGAGCTACAGGGACAGGGGGGTTAGGGTTAGAGGGCTCTGTGTAACACTCTTACCCTGGAAGTTGCGAGTGCCTAACCAGACCAACAGTCGTGAGTATGTCTCCAATAGGGCCGCACTAATGGTGGGTGTGTCCGTGGGGGGAGGGACTTGCTTGAAAGCTTTGACCACTTTAATAAGATGAACTTTAATCATTTCCATGAGTCGTATCTTGGCATGCATTGCAAGTGTGTTCAGGGCCCACAATGAAATGGGCGTGGCCTCGCGATCACCAGAGGGCAGCATCGAGGTGAGTAGCACATCCAACAACTTACTACTCACTTCAATATTGTTGCTATCTGCAGGGGATAAGAGATGAGTGGGCATTGCATACACCCACTCACATATGTTGAGCAGTAGAGGGACAGTGTAGTTGCTGGACACTAGCTCCGGCCCAGGAGGAGACTCCACCTGTCCCTGGATCCACCTACACACAAGCATGTACACACACACGCACGCACGCACGCACGCACGCACGCACACACACACACACACACACACACACACACACACACACACACACACACACACACACACACACTAGTGTAGTGAGTGGCTTACTGTATCTGTGTAGAGAGCAGATGTGGTTGAGAGCACGGGAGGTCCACCCCCTCACTTGCAGCCTTGTTAGAGTACACCACCCACACACACGCCCCAGCACAACGATACACACATTCCCTTGACAACGGGTCAGGTACAGGCAGTGGCTGAGAGGTCAGAGGTCAAACACAGCGTACACACTTGATACTGACTTACTGTTGAATCGTTGTAGAGCAGAGTGAGGAGATTCATGATTGGAACAAACTCATTCTGTATCATTGTGTGGGACTACAGGAAGGGTGTGTGTCCATTCATCACATGATCTGGCTATATATCACATGACCTGGCTAACCTGGTCAGCCTTGCTCTGCACAGTGCTAGAGAAGTGTAGTAATGACCACATGAGCCAGTCACGACCTTTGCGCACTCTCTTGTGAGCCAACTGAGTGGGGTAGGGGTATGAAGTAGTGTGTGGGGGGTATACAGTAGTGGGGGGGTTGTGAAGTAGTGTGTGGGGGGCATACAGTAGTGGGGGGGGTATGAAGTAGTGTGTGGGGGGCATACAGTAGTGGGGGGGTTGTGTGTACACGAACCTTTGACCTTAGCTTCTCCAATAGTGTAGTGATGGTGATGAGTTGAAGGAAGTGGCAATAAACAAGCTGACTAGCAAAGTGGGACCATGCTTCAAACACACGTCCTTCCTCGTCCCCTACACTCACCTACACACACAGGGGTGTGTGTGAGAATAAGACCCCCTGCATAGTGACCCCCCACAGTCCCTACCTCTGACAGCTCCATGGCTAACAGTCCTAGCGATACCAAGGACTCTTCTACCAGAGCGCTGGGTGTTGGTTGTGTGCGATTCACTCCCAGTACTGCATGGATAGCGTCTTTAGAGTTTTGCTGAGCCAGCACATGAAACAAGAGGTCTCCTTGAGCTTCTCTAAATGCCTGGGGGGTGGTTAACGACACATGCAGTCAGAGGTGAGGCGTACCTTCTTGTAGGGGAGTAGCCCCTTGAGTGAGCAGCCATGAGTCTCTGGGTCCAGTTTCCAGCCACTAATGGACATGTTGGTCAATCCTAAGATGGGCCTCAAGTGTGGCTGGACTGTGTGTGTGTGTGTGTGTGTGTGATAAGGGAATGAACCACACTATATACTAGCACTACCTGAGCCAGACACCAGATCAGCCAGTGTTCCCATGGCCTCCTGGAGTCCCCCTACAGCAGGTTGCAATACCCAGTGAGGTTGGGAGGGACCTCCTTTCTCCTTCAATGGTTGGTAATGACGTTGGATCTGTGGGGGTATAAAGATAGGCTATGGGGGTAGCCTGGACTCACAGCATCAGCAGCAAAGTAGGCTGGCAGGAGAGAGGAGTCTCTGTTCAGGATGCGAGTCAATAGCTGAAGGGGGGACATGATGCACAAGATTTACGCACACCATATTGCAGCACTACTAACTAGCTATTAAATGCATTTTTTAGCTTTGAAATTGGACATTCGCAACACAAGTTATGGCCTCTCAAACTAAGCTATGAAAACAGGTCTGATATTGAAAAAATGTCCACTTATAGCCCACGCTTTTTTTCTGAAAATGGATAGTTTGGGCCCAAAATAAATTATTCCCATAATTAGTGCAGTACTATCGAAGGAGCTATTACATGCAACTGACGACTATCTGACCTCTTGACCTTTGAGCAGAGCTGCAAGTTGTTCCTCTGGTAGACTGCGTGGGAGGCGATCATAGCGTTCTAGAAGAATGTTCATTACATCACGACATCCCTGTGTGTGAGGTGTGAGGTGTGAGGAATGTGGGATGTGTGAGGGGTACCTTGTAGTCGACCCCTCCAATGATCTGGCTAATGAGCGAAAGACCCTCTGTCCAGACCAACTCATTCTTGAGGTCCAGTTGACTCAGTAGCTGCTCACACAACACCCTGAGGGAAGTTATAATTATAGGGACCACACACGATTATACAGGGACGTACTTTGTGCTGACAAGGCCAGCGGATGCCAGGCTGTGCAACACTGATGTTAGTCGTGCTATTCTCTGATGGTTGGTTTGGGAGGACAGGTAATTAGTGAGGCATGTCAGATGAGCCACACCCACTTCCTGTAGGGGAACATGAGGCACTGTCACTATATAACTTACTACACACCGAAGAGGAGGAAACAAAGAGCGACTTGAGGGTATCCAATAGCGGTAGTTGACCACGCCCCTCAGGTAATATCACCTTCACTACAGCACTGTGAGTGAGTGTGTGTGAGTGTGTGTACGTGTGTGAGTGTGTGTGTGTGTGTGTGTGTGTGTGTGTGCGTGCATGTGTGTGTGTTGTGTGTGTGTGTGTGTGTGTGTGTGTGTGTGTGTGTGCGTGCGTGCGTGCGTGTGTGTGTGTGTGTACAGGTACCCTCACTTACCCCTGGAAAGCAGTCTCCAATGGATGCTCGCACTGTGTACATGTACAAAGCAGTTACATGCAATGATGGCTAGAGAGTGGAGCCTTGCTTACCAGTTGAGTGTCCAGCAGCAACCTTATATCCACTGTAGGAGTAGACATCTTAGATAACTAGTGTTAGTCATTTATGATGATGACGATCATTGCCAAACGTATCCTGCTCAAGCCGTTTTTTCTCCATTATAACTAAACTTGTAGAGAAAACCGGCTTGGGAATGAAAATTATATTTGATGATCTTTACCAATTATCAATGTTGATGTTTTCCAATGAAAATTAAAATGAGACATTGTTCATAGGAGTGCCTAGCAGAAACTCAGTTGGTGTAGATAGTTGAGTGGCAGAGGATGAGAAGTACAGGAACTGCATGAGAAGAGATATAGATATAGGTATAATTATATAGAGTGGGTACCTTGAATCCAACAGTGAGGCCACAGTGAAACAATAGCAATACAGCCAGAATCACCAGAGCAACCTGCAATCAACCAAATCATGTACACACACATACACAGAGAGAGATGTAGTTAGCACCTTTCTGTTGTCTTGACTGAGTGGTTTCCATAGTGATCTACCCAGCACACCTCCTATGAAACCAGACATAAGTACACACACACACACACAGGGGGTGGTGGGGGGGTACACACACACACAGGGGGGTGAGGTTACCTGACAGAGCACAGGCCACTGCTAACAGACACCATCGCAGCACCTCATTGTGAATAGTCCACAATATCTGTAGAGAGTGGATAGTTAGACCGGAGGGTGGCTATGAACAAGCTCTCACTGATAGTGGTATAAAGGTAGCCATGGAATATCCATAGATGGCTAGTAGTTGCATGAGAGTGTAAGTGTCCCTCACACCTCTCCACCAGAGTAGAGCCCACACGCACAGTGGCATCACCCACGTGTACACTAGCACCACCGTGGCAAGACTAGTCACCTCAGCAAAGTGGAACTCCCACTCAGAGCCAACCCTGCAGTCTCCATGGTAACACACACACACACTGGTAATGATGAACTCACTGTATTAACTTGGAGACATTTCCACACACTGCATTAGTGATAATGAGGGTGACAGCCAACCAGAAGGGGCCGTAGAGGTCAGGGTTCGTCCCGAGAGTGTCTACTAGTATCAGGAAGAATGGTGTCATACCAGCAGCGGTCCTCAGAGCTACCTACAGTGGTTGTCATAACAACCATTGATATATATATATATATAGAGGAGGGTACCTGTTTAGTGGAGACATCAAACAGTGTTTGATAGTAGTCTAGAGTGAGAAGGGATATCCAGGACTGCTGCCCAGGGGTCACCTCCTCCTGTGTAGGACTAGAACCCTTCATCTGGCCAGACACAGGACCTACAGGAGTATATGACTACAGTTAGAGCCTGAGGGGAGTTGTCTTACCTTGGTCAGTCTGTACTTGACTGAAGGGAGACTCCTGGAGAGATGGTTAACAGCTCGTGCATGTATAGGAGATCTAGAGCTCACCTCATCATCCAGCTCAACACTGATGTGATCCATTCTCTCTTCTCGATCTCCTACAGTCTATATAATTATAGTCGAGTCTCGATATACACTGTGTTCTAAAGGGTCAGAGGTCAAAGATGTGCCTCAATTGGGAAATACTCTTAAACCACTCCCACCAATTGTTCTTATGACGCCGCCCTCTATCAAGGCCTGCACAGCTGATGTTTTCATTGGATAAAAAAAAACAAAAAAAACTTTTAAATAATTATGCTAGCTAATAATAATCATATATAATGCTTTGACGGAGATAAAAACATCCTCACAAAATTAATGTTAATTAAGAGGCTATAATAATTATATGGATAAAATCAAAATCAATCAGTGTATCTTGGAGTCCGTTAAGTTTGGATTGGTATGTGTTCAGGAAGAGGTTGGTTGGAATGGGTCAATGAGTGGCAGAGTGGTCGGAGATATGGCCAGAGCCATGTCCAGGTCTGTGATGACCTGGTGGAAGAGGAGATTAGAGCTAGGGAGATGGCAGCCATTGCTGGGCACTTACCTGCTCTGTGGATGCACTCTCCACTACAGGGATAGCAGTCTCTCCACCAGTCACAGCCTCTGGTACTGTTGGTAGAGTCACAGCCTCCTGTACTGTTGGTGGAGTGGGGGCGGGTTGTGTAGACTGTAGCTGGAACAACTGTATCTGGGTGAGTTGAGTCATGAGCTTCTCCAACTGAGTCATGAGTGTCTTGTTCTGATTCAGCAGCTCCTCCACACGACCCTACACACACAGACAGTCACACACACACCCACACCCACACACCCACACACCCACCCACACACCCACCCACACACACACACACACACACACACACACACACACACACACACACACACACACACAGTCAGATACACACACAGTCAGATACACACACACACACACACACACACACACACACCCACCCACCCACCCACACCCACACCCACACACCCACACACACAGTCAGATACACACACAGTCAGATACACACACACACATACACACACACACAGTCAGATACACACACACACCTCATAGCGTACCATAGAGAGCTGCTTACCTGAGACTCTAGTCTGGCTGCAGTCTCTGCTTTGAGCTGCTCTTGTAGTACTGCTAGTTGACCATTGTCTCCAGATCTGAAAGGGTTGGTCTTATCCAAACTCTCTCCAATGGACAATGGGGAATCCCCCCCTGGGCGCAGCTCAGTAGTGAACGGGTTCTCACGAATTGTCTATTGTAGAGTACACAGTGAATAGTTGACATTCTACATAATGCATGACAGCACTCACTTGTCCATTGGCTTGTGGTGTTCCAGTGAGCAGGTGAAGATGAGCTGGAGGGATGGTCACAGTGGCTGGGTCTACCCCCTCAGGGAAGTAAGGCAGACTGCTAGTATTTCCCACAGCCAGTGGAGGGTGGACCAGGGGGGGTTGAAATGGGTCCAATCCATTGCCTAGGATTCCTGGTGGTGGGGGGGAGGCAAAGGGGTCAAAGTCCAGCTCAGCCGTAAGGTCCCTATTAGTTTCCTCTTGCTTCTCTTGCACTGACAGTTTGTCCATAGCAATGTCTAAGTCGGTGGAGAACTGCTTCCATGTGTCTGGTGTTTTGGCCACCTCCCCCTCTGGTGGTGGAGGAGGGTCCTCGCCTTCAACATCCTCATCTGGTGTTTCATCTTCCTTCTTCTTCTTGGGCTTAGGATTGAGCTTATGGCACACATCAAATGCCTGGCCTAGAGAGCGGACCATGTGCAAGGCCATTTTCTGTGAGGGCGGATAGTTAATAACTAGCTGATAATTAGACAACTGGCACCTTCTTGTAGGCCTTGTAGACGTTGCATCTGAACGTGTTGTTGGGCACTTCTCGAGTTATGTAGCTGAATATCTTGAGGTCATGAGAATCATGCGAGACATAGAACACGCGATATATTGGATGACTCATGACAAACAGTTGTTCCTCACTGTACTGCCTTCTCTTCTGAAGTACATGAGATGGTTAATACAGGCACACACACTCACTGCAGTGTGGTCTTACCCTCTTACTCTTTCTCTTGGAGACCCTAACTCCACCAGTAGATATCTCAATGAAGACTCTTGCCTTCCTGATCCCCTTCACCTTGTATTCATACTGAGGGGACATGCATAGCAACGGTGTTATACATAGCAACGGTGTTATGCAAGCTAGGCTGGAGGTATGCACAACTCAAGTATGTGGTCAGTCAACTATATACCTCACATACTTGAGGACCACTTAACAAGCACAACAAGCACACCTCCTACACACTTACTCATATCCTCCCACTCACTCACTCGTATCCACACACACACACTCACTCGTATCCTCCCACTCATTCACTCGTATCCACACACCCACTCACTCGTATCCTCCCATCCACTCACTCGTATCCTCCCACTCATTCACTCGTATCCACACACCCACTCACTCGTATCTTCCCACCCACTCACTCGTATCCTCCGCATTGCAGTGATAATGTCCACCTTGCTGGTAGGTCTGGCTATCTCAAGAGAACCTATGTACTGTGTGTGTGCGAGGTAGCTAGTAACAGTGGCCATATTGAGGTGTGTGCGAGGTAGCTAGTAACAGTGGCCATATTGAGTTACTTAAATTCCCTATTGAATGACAACACTGACATAATGTGGTAGGCTTCTCAAAACAACAACTCTTACTTTAGCCTTGAACCTGAGTCCATGCTCAAACACGTCTTCATTGTGCAGAGGTATTCGTGTGTCATACAAGTCCTCCACTTTATTGTACTCCTTGTTACGAAAGCCTGAGGGAGAGAGGGTCGATGTCACTGTACTAACCACATATCATCACTCCCCCTTTTAGTGGCATGCTTGAGTGGGGTGGTGCTAACTAGCTATGGATATTTGACACCTAGCACCACACACACACACACACACACACACACACACACACACACGCACACACGCACACACGCACAGGCACACAGGCACACAGGCACACAGGCACACAGGCACGCTAATTCTTAACTACATGAATGTACATTGCAGTCTCAACATAATCAATCACAGACATACTATATTATTATTCTGGATAATTTACAAGCAGCCAGTACAGTCAACAGTGCTATTGATAAGCTTGACAATGGAATAGCTGCTAAACTAACAACTATTGTTTGTATACAGCTACTGACTCACTGCTGAGCTTCCTGGTGAAGTTCTGGAAGGATTGTGATATCCTAGTGGCAGTGCCTCGGTCAAATGAGGGCTCGCTCATGCCTGCAGCAGACTGGTTGGTAGGTCTATGTCACTCCGTTCACTTGAAGGCTGCAGCTACTGGGGCCTGTAGCTATAGCTTGGGTTGAGATTATCTTGACTGTGTGCAGTAGTGCTATAAACAGTAGTCTCTTCCGTAATCTCAGCTATTAATGTGTCTGGAATGTGTTTAATAGAATGCCACAACACCTTGATATGAATTTAGTTAAAGCTGATCTGACCTGCTAACTGACTTCATGCATGTGCTTGCTGTACTTTCAAAGCATTGCATTCCTGCCTGATGCTGATGTGCTGCCTCATGCAAGCAAAAAGCTGAAGACAAGCAGGCAGTTGTATGGATGCTGAGAAGCCATACATCTGTGCTCAGTTAGCTAGTTTTTACACAAAATGTAGAGTACAGCGCACGCTCACACATTGAAAAAACGTCCGCTTATAGCACCACGCTTTTGAAAATTTAAGCCTGATCAAGGTATAACCATAGTTCATTGCTCCTATATAAATAATCTGGTAACATTGAAAAACAGACACAGCAGCAAATAATTCAAAGCAAAAGATACTACTAGTACCGTATAGCTAGAAATTTCTGCGGCCCAAAAATTCGAATGAATGAGTAAACGCAGAAATAATATCCGCAAATGCTTATTACCAAGCCTAATTTAACAGTTGAAAGTTCAATTCGCAGAAATATTATCTGCAGAAGGTCTTTTTACAGTTATTCGCAGAATTTTTGGGCCGCAGAAATTTCTAGGGGGGTATGCATATTATGGTAGCAAATAATGAAATTATAATAACGGCTTTTTTAACTGTTTCTGAAGATATGCTCTGAACTGTTTCTACAGTTTTTGGTGAAACCATCGCTTACACTTGGCACAGCAAGGCCTAGCCTCCTTCACCGGCCTTCATAGAAAAGTGAAGTGGGAAGTGCGGCCTGGGATCGAGGCTAAGCAAGGCCATGCATTGGTTTTCTATCGTCTGGCAAATGGCAGCCACAAAACACTTTTACTTTCTTAGAACGGTGGGGACAGTCTTTTTGCTCTTTGGAAATGGTGTCTATCTAGACAGTGAAGAAAACGTTTTCTTCTCTCAGTGTTCAACCTGTACATGAAGCAAATGTAAACATTATCGTGACATTGTATGTACACATATATAATATAGTCCCACCCCCTCTCACCAGCCCCCTCTCACCAGCCCCCTCTCACCAGCCCCTCTCACCAGCCCCCTCTCACCAGCCCCCTCTCACCAGCCCCCTCTCACCAGCCCCCTCTCGCCAGCCCCTCTCGCCAGCCCCCTCTCACCAGCCCCCTCTCACCAGCCCCCTCTCGCCAGCCCCCTCTCGCCAGCCCCTCTCGCCAGCCCCTCTCACCAGCCCCCTCTCACCAGCCCCCTCTCGCCAGCCCCCTCTCGCCAGCCCCTCTCGCCAGCCCCTCTCGCCAGCCCCCTCTCGCCAGCCCCCTCTCGCCAGCCCCCTCTCGCCAGCCCCCTCTCGCCAGCCCCCTCTCGCCAGCCCCTCTCGCCAGCCCCCTCTCGCCAGCCCCCTCTCGCCAGCCCCCTCTCGCCAGCCCCTCTCACCAGCCCCCTCTCGCCAGCCCCTCTCGCCAGCCCCTCTCGCCAGCCCCCTCTCGCCACCCCCTCTCGCCAGCCCCTCTCGCCAGCCCCTCTCACCACCCCCTCTCGCCAGCCCCTCTCACCAGCCCCCTCTCGCCAGCCCCTCTCGCCAGCCCCCTCTCGCCAGCCCCTCTCGCCAGCCCCCTCTCGCCAGCCCCCTCTCGCCACCCCCTCTCGCCAGCCCCTCTCGCCAGCCCCTCTCGCCAGCCCCTCTCACCACCCCCTCTCGCCAGCCCCTCTCGCCAGCCCCCTCTCGCCAGCCCCTCTCGCCAGCCCCCTCTCGCCAGCCCCCTCTCACCAGCCCCCTCTCACCAGCCCCTCTCGCCAGCCCCCTCTCACCAGCCCCCTCTCGCCAGCCCCCTCTCGCCAGCCCCTCTCACCAGCCCCCTCTCGCCAGCCCCCTCTCGCCAGCCCCTCTCGCCAGCCCCCTCTCGCCAGCCCCCTCTCGCCAGCCCCTCTCACCAGCCCCTCTCACCAGCCCCCTCTCACCAGCCCCCTCTCGCCAGCCCCTCTCACCAGCCCCTCTCGCCAGCCCCCTCTCACCAGCCCCCTCTCACCAGCCCCCTCTCGCCAGCCCCCTCTCGCCAGCCCCTCTCGCCAGCCCCCTCTCGCCAGCCCCCTCTCGCCAGCCCCTCTCGCCAGCCCCCTCTCACCAGCCCCCTCTCACCAGCCCCTCTCGCCAGCCCCTCTCGCCAGCCCCCTCTCGCCAGCCCCCTCTCGCCAGCCCCTCTCACCAGCCCCCTCTCGCCAGCCCCCTCTCGCCAGCCCCCTCTCGCCAGCCCCTCTCACCAGCCCCCTCTCGCCACCCCCTCTCGCCAGCCCCTCTCGCCAGCCCCTCTCGCCAGCCCCTCTCGCCACCCCCTCTCGCCAGCCCCTCTCGCCAGCCCCCTCTCGCCAGCCCCTCTCGCCAGCCCCTCTCGCCAGCCCCTCTCGCCAGCCCCCTCTCACCAGCCCCTCTCACCAGCCCCTCTCACCAGCCCCCTCTCACCAGCCCCCTCTCACCAGCCCCCTCTCACCAGCCCCCTCTCACCAGAGGTCTTTCTCAATTGAGAGCGGCCTGGAATCGAGGCTAATACACACACGGGTATACATGATAACATAAAATAGCTGATACTATAAATGTGTTGGTAATTTTCGTTACAGATTTCTGTGGCATTTAGGCTCCTTGTTTATAAGCAGTAGCAAAGAGCCCACAGTGTACCTCCATCCTGCGTCTGCATGCATGGTGTTCTCAATGGAACAAGTCAGTTGATTACGTGGAGACTGCAAAATGGCCGCTGCATGCCTGCATGGATGTAGAGGGGCCAAGATTCAGACTGTTGTATACTTTCATGCTGAGGTTGTCTATGGCAAGGATAGTGTTCCAATGAATTTTTATGGCCAACGTAAAGAGTTAGAACAAAAGGAGGTTCTGCGGGGCTAAAAGATAATTCTGTCCAAGAAGGTGGTGGTGTCTGACATCTGGGAATTGCTTGTGGAGTGAGCAAGCCGCGTAAGCAGTAAATCCAGACTACATTACTTTTCTCTATTCATGTTTAAAGAGACCTTTGCCTGCAGCAACAACAGAATAAGGTCCAAGCCATACCTGTATGCCAGCCATGACAATGAGTCCTCATCCACCATCAATTTATTCTGTTGGCAAGCAGCTTTCGGGAGGTCATAACTTCACGAAAAATGCATCAATATCAAAACTAAGAAATGCATTCTGTAGCTCTAGACAAGGTCTATCACATGACATGCTCAGATTAAAGTCCAGATAGGGGAAAGAGTCACACTCAATCTGCAACGCAACTCACTATTTCTTAGGAAAGACGATTGTTTTCTTTCTATCTGCAGTGTAAGACGTCCGATGGGTTGTCCGCAAACTCCACAGTGTCACCTTGTAACTCCTCCATCATCTGTTATCATAGCAACTTCTCAATGACTCCGCCCCTCTCGTGCTCTCCATCACTGTACGCAATGAAGTAACGGGTCAAATAATGTGTAGTAATGGATGAATTTGTCAGAGGCTGTATAGTTTGATCACTAGTAATGATATCTATTAGCAGATATTGAATGCCAGTCATCTAAAGCAGCCTATACACTATACTAGGTGGTCCACTTTTGATCATGGCTAGCCACTCACTTGTACTCGCTGCGATGCTCTTTGCCTCGTGATCCATTGCTGCTGGCCTTTTGGGTGAGTATCCAACCGATATCCAGCCTTGTGGACGCTCGTAGAGGGAAGGACAAGTGAACGCTTTTCCTCACTAGCCATCTCCATCTTGTGTGTAAGTGTGTCTGGTAAAGGGTCATCAAATATACAGGACTTAGTAGCTTCAATAACCCACCGCGGCGGCCACATGATAGTTTCGAATGCGGTGATTTAGAGGCTTGGATTTGTTCTCTATAATTTGCCACGTGGTAGTATAGATCAGAAACAGTACAAGTATTCAGCAGCTGCAGCTAGCTAGCTACAGAGCTGCAGCTAGCTAGCTACAGAGCTGCAGCTAGCTAGCTACAGAGCATCCCTACTCGTGCAAGGAACTACTAAACACACTTTCCCAGAAGCTAAGAAACAAGATGGCGGGACTGGATGAGGTGCAGCTGAGACCAGAAGATGATGGTGACTTTGATATTGTTGATGCATCGATGGTGAGTACATTGTCACCATGTAACTCTGTGCCACAGAGGTGGAGGGTCTCAAAAAGAAGGGACGAGGCTTTGATGGTACGTGGTGTGCATTATTTAGAATTACCCCATTATTTTGTTAATGCTTGCAGACAAAGTACAAGAGCAGAGCGGAGTATTTGATAGAGTGGAGGAGATCGGGGTCGGACCAGGACCACTCAAGTGTAAGCATCTGTGTATTGTAGTTATATGTGTGTGTGTACTTAGCGTGTGTGTGTACTGTGTCTAATGGTGTGTATGTTCTGATGTGCTCAGCTGTTGAGGGTTGGATAGTGTTTGTGAAGAATATTCACGAGGAAGCACAGGAAGATGATGTCAATGAAGTGTTTGGAGCATACGGGAGTAACCACATTAACCTCAATCTTGATCGCCGAACAGGCTTCATTGAGGTGAGGTCTGCACTCTGCACCACTTGTATCTAACCCCCTCTCTCTCATAGGGTTATGTTCTGGTCGAGTATGAGACATTCAAGGAAGCTAGCAAGGCTATAGAGAACATGAATGGTGCAAAAATGCTGGGTCAGCAGATACAAGTTGACTGGGCCTTGTTAAGCCTACGATTGAGAGGAGAAGGTTTGTTGTAGTATAATACATGTACGTAAATAAGCCATAAACAACACAATTATACAGGAGCAGGCGGTAGAAAGACAAGACAAGGCAAAAAGAACTCAGTAACTCTATTACTGCAATGTACATAGTTCATTCTATCTGGCTGTTATTCTGTCTGGCTGTTATTTTCTTCCTCTTTGTTCAATTCTTGTGACCTGGAAAGAAACAGATTTTGACAATAATGTTCACTGAAATAAAAAGTTTGCATGAGAGAGAGTGATGCAGTGAGAGGGTACTTACTTATTCTCCCACCTGGAGACATACTGTGGGTGGTCTTTGCTCACATGAACCACTGCTCCATGGTCTAGCTGGTGCTGACACAGTCCTCTCAGGGGCCGAACCAAACTCTGGTCAAAGAAACACAGTTAGGCATAATTTATGATTAAAACCAGTATCCAGCTACCTCCACCATATCTGATGATTGCTCAAGCCAGGCTAGTGCGTGAGCTACACACTCGAGTGTGGAGAGACTTGTGTGCGTCGGCTGTGTCCTGATGACGTACTCACTAGCACACTCCACACCAAGCTGCACTTGAACCAGACGACCTAGCTGTGGGTTGTGATGGTACATACCCTTAGCTTGAGACCATGTACCATCAAGGGCTATGAGCGTAGGTGGGTTACCATGGACACCAGCCGGAGGGAGGGTGTGGATGTCTATAGCTGTGAGAGGATTAGTAAATATAAGTGTGACACTATTCTCACCTTTGACCCCAGAGAAGAGGAGGTAGGTATTGGGAGCTCTCATGGCTGACTGCAAGACCTGGTTCCTATAACACAGGGACACATAATTATAATGGTATACGCAATAAAGTACTCACTTGCTAGAGTTGAATCTCTTTCCTCTGAGGACGAGGCATTTGTGTGGTAGTAAACACTCTTTCAGCAAAGGTACAGTAGCCAAGCAACGACTCTCCTGCCATGCACACAGACACAGTGGGTGTGTGTGTGTTGGAGGGGTTATTGCGAGGAACTGCGTTGTATGACTGCAGTATAGTGTGTGTACCTCGTTGGGGTGCTGTAGGATAATGACGGATGTGTTTGTGCGAATGGGCTCACTGGGAAAGCAGTCACAGATGCACACACGAAGTGGACGTCTGACACAGCAAAAGCAATAGAGTGCTTTAGAGCAGCTAATTGCTCTGGCTAGCTTAGCCAGCCTACACCAAATGAATGCTTTGATTTAGAGGCTAAATAGTAGCTGTAGCTCTAGACAAGGTCTATCACATGACATGCTCAGATTAAAGTTCAGATAGGGGAAAGAGTCACACTCAATCTGCAACGCAACTCACTATTTCTTAGGAAAGACGATTGTTTTCTTTCTATCTGCAGTGTAAGACGTCCGATGGGTCGTCCACAAACTCTACAGTGTCACCTTGTAACTCCTCCATCATCTGTTGTCATAGCAACTTCTCAATGACTCCGCCCCTCTCGTGCTCTCCATCACTGTACGCAATGAAGTAACGGGTCAAATAATGCATAGTAATGGATGAATTTGATACAGAGGCTGTATAGTTTGATCACTAGTAATGATATCTATTAGCAGATATTGAATGCCAGTCATCTAAAGCAGCCTATACACTATACTAGGTGGTCCACTTTTGATCATGACTAGCCACTCACTTGTAGTCGCTGCGATGCTCTTTGCCCCGTGATCCATTGCTGTTGGCCTTTTGGGTGAGTATCCAACCGATATCCAGCCTTGTGGAAGCTCGTAGAGGGAAGGACAAGTGAACGCTTTTCCTCACTAGCCATCTCCATCTTGCGTGTAAGTGTGTCTGGTAAAGGGTCATCAAATATACAGGACGTAGTAGCTTCAATAACCCACCGCGGCGGCCACATGATAGTTTCGAATGCGGTGATTTAGAGGCTTGGATTTGTTCTCTATAATTTGCCGCGTGGTAGTATATATATATAAGAACAGTACAAGTATTCAGCAGCTGCAGCTAGCTACAGAGCATCCCTACTCGTGCAAGAAACTACTAAACACACTTTCCCAGAAGCTAAGAAACAAGATGGCGGGACTGGATGAGGTTCAGCTGAGACCAGAAGATGATGGTGACTTTGACATGGCTGATGGTGAGTACATTGTCACCATGTAACTCTGTGTCACGTGATACACACCCACAGAGGTGGAGGGTCTCAAATCTCGAGTAACACGAAAGAAGGGACGAGGCTTTGATGGTAAGTGGTGTGCATTATTTAGAATTACCCCATCATTTTGTTGATGCTTGCAGACAAAGTACAAGAGCAGAGCGGAGTATTTGATAGAGTGGAGGAGGTCGGGGACGGACCAGGACCACTCAAGTGTGAGCATCTGTGTATTGTAGTTATATGTGTGTACTTGGCGTGTGTGTGTGTACTGTGTCTAATGGTGTGTATGTTCTGATGTGCTCAGCTGTTGAGGGTTGGATAGTGTTTGTGAAGAATATTCACGAGGAAGCACAGGAAGATGATGTCAATGAAGTGTTTGGAGCATACGGAAATATCAAGAATATCCACATTAACCTTGATCGCCGAACAGGCTTCATTAAGGTGAGGGCTACACTCTGCACCACTTGAAATTGTGGAGGGGGAACATCTTTCAACAGCCATTAACTTGAGTACCGTTCATCCAATGTCAAAAATATTCTAATATTCTGAAAGCTTAGAAAAAGACCTTTCAAATGATATGTTTCAATCCAAAACTTCTTTGGAGCCTAAATTTGACATTTTTCGGCCTCGGACCATGGGCTATAATCCATGGTATCGCCAAATTGGCAAATAGATTTATCTCTCAAATACAAAGTTTGATGACACCATTTGAAAGGTCTTTTTCTGAGCTTTCAGAAAATCATAAAAGTTTTGACATTGGATCCACAGAATTCAAGTTATAGCAGCTGAAAGAGTCCCCAAACCATTGATTAAATTGTGGAGGGGGAACATCTTTCAACAGCCATTAACTTGGTACCGTTCATCCAATGTCAAAAATATTCTAATTTTCTGAAAGCTTAGAAAAAGACCTTTCAAATGATATGTTTCAATCCAAAACTTCTTCAGAGCCTAAATTTGACATTTTTCGGCCTCGGACCATGGGCTATAATCCATGGTATCACCAAATTGGCAAATACTTTTATCTCTCAAATACGAAGTTTGATGACACCATTTGAAAGGTCTTTTTCTGAGCTTTCAGAAAATCATAAAATTTTTGACATTGGATCCACAGAATTCAAGTTATAGCAGCTGAAAGAGTCCCCAAACCATTGATTAGTATCTAACCCCCTCTCTCTCACAGGGTTATGTTCTGGTCGAGTATGAGACATTCAAGGAAGCTAGCAAGGCTATAGAGAACATGAATGGTGCAAAAATGCTGGGTCAGCAGATACAAGTTGACTGGGCCTTTGTTAAGCCTACGACTGAGAGGAGAAGGTTTGTTGTAGTATAATACATGTACGTAAATAAGCCATAAACAACACAATTATACAGGAGCAGGCGGTAGAAATACAAGACAAGGCAAAAAGAACTCAGTAACTCTATTACTGCAATGTACATAGTTCATTCTATCTGGCTGTTATTCTGTCTGGCTGTTATTTTCTTCCTCTTTGTTCAATTCTTGTGACCTGGAAAGAAACAGATTTTGACAATAATGTTCACTGAAATAAAAAGTTTGCATGAGAGAGAGTGATGCAGTGAGAGGGTACTTACTTGTTCTCCCACCTGGAGACATACTGTGGGTGGTCTTTGCTCACATGAACCACTGCTCCATGGTCTAGCTGGTGCTGACACAGTCCTCTCAGGGGCCGAACCAAACTCTGGTCAAAGAAACACAGTTAGGCATAATTTATGATTAAAACCAGTATCCAGCTACCTCCACCATATCTGATGATTGCTCAAGCCAGGCTAGTGCGTGAGCTACACACTCGAGTGTGGAGAGACTTGTGTGCGTCGGCTGTGTCCTGATGACGTACTCACTAGCACACTCCACACCAAGCTGCACTTGAACCAGACGACCTAGCTGTGGGTTGTGATGGTACATACCCTTAGCTTGAGACCATGTACCATCAAGGGCTATGAGCGTAGGTGGGTTACCATGGACACCAGCCGGAGGGAGGGTGTGGATGTCTATAGCTGTGAGAGGATTAGTAAATATAAGTGTGACACTATTCTCACCTTTGACCCCAGGGAAGAGGAGGTAGGTATTGGGAGCTCTCATGGCTGACTGCAAGACCTGGTTCCTATAACACAGGGACACATAATTATAATGGTATACGCAATAAAGTACTCACTTGCTAGAGTTGAATCTCTTTCCTCTGAGGACGAGGCATTTGTGTGGTAGTAAACACTCTTTCAGCAAAGGTACAGTAGCCAAGCAACGACTCTCCTGCCATGCACACAGACACAGTGTGTGTGTGGGTGTGTGTGTGTGTTGGAGGGGTTATTGCGAGGAACTGCGTTGTGTGACTGCAGTATAGTGTGTGTACCTCGTTGGGGTGCTGTAGGATAATGACGGATGTGTTTGTGCGAATGGGCTCACTGGGAAAGCAGTCACAGATGCACACACGAAGTGGACGTCTGCAATGAAGACACAGCAAAAGCAATAGAGTGCTTTAGAGCAGCTATTTGCTCTGGCTAGCTTAGCCAGCCTACACCAAATGAATGCTTTTATATGATGCCTATAGTATAGATCTACACGTAATTTAGCAAGCCATTGAATTGAGATACTGTACAGTGCACGGTGTAGGTACCTGCATCTGTGACAAGCTTCTCTCTTGGTCGGTTGGTCCGCTGGCAGTGTGGAGAGCTCTGCTAGCAGCCCAGCTTCCATCTTGTATTTAATCAGCTGGTAATTCCCCAGCCTGTGGTTGCACCACTGTGTTAGTCATGACCACATCAAAGGAAGTTATTGCTTTGGCTTGTGCAATACTTATCAATTGCGATGAATATAAAATGCTTCTAAAAATCATTAATTCTGTGCAATCTTATTATGACTGTTATGAAGTCTCAGTTTTCTGCACTAATAGAATCCAGAGGAATTGGTTAGCCTGTCAACCAGTCAATTATGTGTTCTACTGTGTGCAGCAGCCCAGAGGAGGGTACTACTAGCAGCCCGGAGGAGGACACTACTGTGTCCACTGTGTGCAGCAGCCCAGAGGGTAGTACTACTAGCAGCCCGGAGGAGGACACTACTGTGTCCACTGTGTGCAGCAGCCCAGAGGAGGGTACTACTAGCAGCCCGGAGGAGGACACTACTGTGTCCACTGTGTGCAGCAGCCCAGTGAAGCGATGCAACGTGTGTGGATGGGAGATGATCCTACCCTTGGTACAAGTCAATGATTTCTCAAAACTCTATCTCTTATGCTCAATGAAATGTTATGCTGAACACTACAGTTTACAATTAGTTTACAATTAACAATTAAAATTAATGTTGTGGAATTATCACATTCAAATGTTAAGTGTTCATCTACTTATCGTCATGAGCGATATGTTCTCGTGGATCTCCAGTCACGATCATGAAATGGTTGTGAAGATCCTCTGCTTTGTGTGTGTTGAACTTAGAGGAGGCAGTTACCTCATATTCCCGACCAAATGGTGTCCTATAGTATATCAGGGGATTATAATAACCAATCACCCACTAGAGTACTAGTACCTGTGTAACCAATCAGTGTGCAGACAAAGGTGTTGGTTTGTCTTGCAATGGTTGACAAAAAGGAGAGTGTTGACAGATACTGGAGTCCCTCCAGTCTCTAGTCTCTCCTCCGGACTGAAGCACAGGAGACGCCTACCACACACACACACAAACACACAGTGATGGATAGATGGGTATGTTTTTTTTGTTTTTTTTACAAACAAATAAAGTTACACATGTAGGGTACTGATCTAGTAAGGAGCGGGCAAAATAGATGGGTATGTGCATTGTGAGAGTGTTCTCACCAAGCAGACTTGTAAGAGAGCTCGTCCCTCACAGTCAGTTCTTGCTCACGTGTGTACTTGGAGTGTTGCATGAAGGTGGCTCGATCAGTCTCCAGACTTAACTGCATGGAGAAGGAAACAGTTCAACAGAGATAACTAGAGTAGTAGCATTATTACCTGACCTCCCTCATTGGGTAGTGTTGTTAGAATGATAGGTTGCTCATAGCACACCACATCACCTGTCTTAGCCGCTGGGTCATCATAACTATAGGCAGGACAATGCATACACACACTCATACACACAGTGTAGGCTCACCTTCCAATGACAAACACGTTCCTAGTGCATGGTTGTAGATTCCTTGATGAGGACACTCCACAACCTGACAGTAACTGCCTGGCATCATAGGCCCTAGCTGCAGACATATTGACAGATAGCAGGCTACTAGTGGGCTTGTGTAGTAGGCACACTACATCTCCAATGTGCAGGTAACCATCACTGGGCCTGGACAGCCTCACCTGCATGCATGCATGTAGTGCAGTGTATATTCACATTATTATAGCTTACCTCTTTCAGAATTGTCTCCAATAGACCGGTAGCTTTCTGAATTAAGAGCTCTCCTTTGTCTTTCTTGTCTAGAAAGTCCTTGAGCAGGTCCTGTGAATGATTAAGTTATACACTGGTGAAACTGAGCAACTACAAGCTAAGTACAAGCTAAGTACAAGCTAAATACAAGCTAAGTACAAGCAGACACACCTCCTCCAAACAGAGATCCTCATTCCAGTTGCCTACTCTCACAGAAGGATTGTATGTTCTTACACTCATCTTGTCAACACTCTCTAGAATGCAGTCGGCATGGAGACGGAGGCTGCAAGGAGGGGACTCCCCTAGGAGTGGCGTCAACATTAGCCTGCGGGTTCTTCCCTTTCATAACCTTTATACCGTGCAAGCTACGAAGCAAGAGAAGCTAGCTATCAAGCCACTAGTCGCTGGAGCCTCTACCATAGGAGATACAGATTGCTATAATATTGGACCTGAGGATGGCCTCTGAGAGAGTGCTACGGCAGGGTCTGCTATATGGCAAGCTACCAGGCATGAGAGATGTGAGTAGCTGTGTGTGTGTGTGTGTGTACACTGTTTGTACACTGCTGCAATCCATTCCCTATACAGACACACACACTATATTAATTATTTGTAGGCTTGTAACTGTGGGGCACGTCCCGGCCTTAAGCTTGGTGCAGTCATGCTTTTATTAGAGTGTCCCACTAAAGCAACTAACTGTCAGTGATGGCAGTGTCAGCAACAATATAAATACAACACTAGACTAATTGAGCATAATTGCAAGCGTTGGTTGTTGTTAGTGTATGCATTCGTGGCTGTCCTAACTGAAAGTAAACTAGATCTATTGTTGTGTTTGGTTGTGTGTGGGAAAGGTTAAAGGCATCTGTTTGTGATCCTAATAGCCATTTCACTAATATGGTTATAATGATGCACACTAGTGAGTGGTGAGTGGCTAGGGTTGTGTACATGTATTGTAGGTTGTACAAGTATACAATTATTCTCATGATGACATTCTGCACACGCACACGCGCTGTCTCTATGCAGTGGACTATGTATAGCATCCAAATCAGCCACACCCACCTGCACATACTGGATGAGTATGGTCGCAAGGTGAGATCATGTGATTACACTACACTAGTGACATCCTCCCAATATCTCTGTCTACCATGCATGCCTACCCTAGCCATTAAGATGACTACACTGCAGCCTCTCAACTGTGCAGCCTCTCAACTGTAGCATGACAGCTATTGTAGTGGGTGCCCTGAAAGCACATGATATATAGCACTTGTGTAGCTGCCCCGTACTGTGTGTATTGTGTCACTATTGATATTCATGATCTAGTTCTCTGACGTCTTAACTTGCCTACCATATCAAGAGCTATGCCTGGAATCCACTTAACAAACAAATACACACACACGCACAGAACATACGGAGCTTGCAGATTGACAGCTCAGATTTGGCGGGGGAGGATACAAAGAATAAGAAGGAGTTTCGCTTCTACCTTCTCAGATCTGGCGATGGAAAATACACATTTAGAGTGAGTATATGCCTGCCAACATGCCGTGTGTACTTCCCTATACTGTAGTGTATTCACTGTATTCCCATATACTCAATGTAGTGTGATTCTCCTGGTGACAAGAGCTGTTGGATATCTCAGTTACAAAGCATCATTCATGTAAGCCACTAGCTAGCTAATTGACAGAGTGGTGAGTGATGGCATAGTGAAGGTTGTTGTTTCCTTTGTTAGTTGTCATTTCGACCAACACTAACACCCACCACCAGCAGCTAGAATAACAATAGAAGCCATTACTTAATTAGCCTTCTGTGCGGTGCACTGTACAGACTGCAGTGCACTTGCAACAGAGAAGTGCCAAACCACAGGAGCTTTTATCATTGGTATCTTTTCAGTTAGAAACACCCTCACCAAGTGTGTGCGCGCTGAGGTGTAGTTCGAAGAATACCAAGATAAAAGAGCAAGCTTAGGCTGGAATGAATACATACATTGCAACTTTCTTTTACAAGTGCACAGCAAGTGTGCAATCCACTGCATGTATGCATGTGATGACTAAGAGGTGTAATACTATAGACAGAAGAGGTGTGGCTTAGTGGTTAGGGTGGTGGCTTAGTAGATTAGACGATAGATTAGGCGTGGGTTTGATTCCCTCTTGGGGGACTTTTCTTACAAATCAGTTAGAATACCAACATACTCCTAATTCTCAGAGGAGGTACAACACACGGTTAAGCTGCAATCCACTATTATTGTATAAAATATAATTGTCTTCTGTGTAAATTTTGACTGTGTAGTCTGCTAAAATGACCCCCTACTGTGTTTACTCCCCACCACTATATAGAAGGATCTAGACAGAGACACTCTCTCTCCACCTCCTGATCACCACCGCTCTGGTGGAAAGAGCACAGTATTGGCCACGCCCCTTCCTGCTGCCCCCTCCCCTAGGGCTAGTGTCATCTCTACAGACAGTGGCTTTGGTGCTAGTGAGGGAGGAGAGGTCAAGAGAGAGAGACGTGGTGGCTTCCGTAGTGCTCCCGTGAGTGGGGATGGCCAGTTTGTGAGGAGTGCAGGAGAAGCTTCCAAGAGTGGCGATGGTGTGTGTGGGCGGCCCCCTGTAAAGGTATGTGTGTGGGCGGCTTCCTATACAGGTGTGTGTGTGTGATGTGTGTACCCCCTCCTATGTACAGGTGATTGATGAGAGAGGCAGTGAGATGAGTTATGAGAAGTGCAAATGGTTCTGGGGAACTGCTAGTAGACAAGAGGCTGAGAGGAGGCTATTGTCTGAGGGAAAGATTGGCAACTTTGTAGTTCGCATCAATGCTAGTGGCCATTACGTCATGACCTACTGGTGAGTGTGTACCTACAGTGTTGAGTAGCCTTGACTTGTGCTCACTGCTCCAGGCGTAAGGATGGTATCCATCATCACAAAATACTCAACCATGGAACTATCTATCGCTTTGAGAAATCAGTGAGTCAGTGTGTTCCTCCCATCACGTACAGTGTGTCATGTGATATCCCCCATCACGTACAGTGTGTCATGTGATACCCCCACCACGTGCAGTGTGTCATGTGATACCCCCACCACGTACTGTGTGTCATGTGATACACCCCATCACGTACAGTGTGTCATGTGATACCCACCCACATGCAGGCTGTTGAGGCTGAGGGGGAGAGTCTGGTTGACCTACTAGACACTTACATGAAGGCCAACTCTACCAAGGCCAAACCAATGGAACCATTTGGAGGAGCACTGTTTGAGATGTACAACTATGCCTGGACTCCACCTTGTAAGCACCCTACCCTCTGTGTGTGTGTGTGTGTGTGTGGGTGTGTGGGTGTGTGGGTGTGTGGGTGGGTGGGTGTGTTATGTACATACCTCTCATTATCTCTATGCAGCGTTTGATATGAACTTGTTGGAGGAGAGACTTAAGGAACAGAAGAGACTACGTGAAGAAGCTGCCAAGGCTAGTCGACGCCCTCATCAATACACACCTGTGGATATTGGCGAGTCCTCTAGTAGTAGCAGTCGAGAGGATAGTGGATCTGGTTCATTCACAGAGCTGGCCACCACCACCAAGGCACGCACTAAAACCCTACCACCCACTCCCAAGAAGAAGTCTCTCACAGAAGGCAAGCTGACTGTCTCCATGGAGGAACCAACACCAAGGACTAAGCCACTTCCTCTCACACCCACTAACAAGCAGAAGAAAGGATCAGCACTCATTCAGGAATTGCAGGCCAAGAAAACCAAACCACCCCCCACAACCAAACCAGCCCCCAAAACAAAGCCTGTCCCCAAAACAAAGCCGAAACCTCCCAGCAAGTCAAGCCAATCACCCGCCCCCTCACATGAGCCTCCTGAATACGCTAACTGCAACTTTGGCCCGTCCCGGGACACGCCCACTCAACCTCCCGAGGACGAAAGCTTGTACATGAACATCAAGCCCCCACAAGCCCCGCCCACTAGGAAGGCCAGGCCCAGTGCACAGCAACCACCACCACCATCAGAATATCAGAACATTGGAGCTCGTGTTAAACCAAGAGCCTATAAGTAACTGAATCACTTTATTGTACGTATTTTATATGTTTTTTACGTGTTTTGTATATAATTATTGAGATGGACTTTTTACTGCCACACAACACTGCATACATTATTACACTGAAATATTTTCTGTGAGAAAAATTGAATTGTTCACGATAATTATGACAATAGTGAGTCAGTGTTCAGTAGCTTGCTCTGTGCATGTAGTGTCTCCCAGACCTGCAGCATGAAGGAAGGAACACAGTCATAAGCTATAGTTATATAAATATCAATTCTAGTCGGGGAAATTATTAAAACTACCTGTTTAGAGGTAGGCCTCTTGAAGTCAAAATGTTCCAGACATTTATCTGCTGTTGACCACACCTCCTGCCACACACCCTCCTTCCAGCAGCCAATCAGAATGTCTCGTGGTTCTTCCTCCAGATCCAGGATGTATGTCACCTATACACTCAGATAGAATGATAGAGTGATTGTAATTATATGAGCAGCTTACCAGATCAATGTCTCCTTGGTCCTCCGTGGTTAGACTCTCATGAGCACTACACCCAGTGAGCATCTCAAACAACACCTACACACACATACAGAGTCAACCACCCACCCACACACACACACACACACACACAGAGTCAATCACCCACACACACACACACACACACACACACACACACACACACACACACACACACACAGTCAACCACCCACACACACACACAGCCTCACCACTCCTAACGCGTACATGTCAGTGGCTGGAGTGATGGTGCCTGTACGGTATTCAGGGGCCATGAAGATGCTAGTTCCCACAACAGTAGTGGTCATGAGAGAGGACATCTCTGATGGAATAATGCGAGCTACTCCAAAATCCCCAAGTTTAGGAGTCCAATCAGATGACAGCAATATATTAGCACTGCGTGAGTACGGAGGGACCTCATGAAGGCACACACACACACACACACACACACACACACACACACACACACACACACACACACACACACACACACACACACACACACACACACACACACACACACACACACACACACACACACACACACACACACACACACACACACACACACACACACACACACACACACACACACACACACACACACACACACACACACACACACACACACACACACACACACACCTTTTGACGTCTCTGTGGACAATAATCTCTTTATCAAGGCCAGTGTGAAGGTAGTCCAGAGCTGAGGCCACACCCATAGCCACACCCACTCTAGTGGATGGTGGTAGTGCGTTGATGTCTGTGATGTACTTGTCTAGAGAGCCCCTCTCTAGGAACGGGTACACCACACACAAGTGCGGCCCCTCACAAGAGTAGCCTAACACTGACAGCAAGTGCACATGGAACACTCTGTGCATCAGAACACAACTCAATGTAAATCAGATGTTCGCAACACAAGTCATGGCCTATCAAACTAAGCTACGAAAAGAACTTAGAACTGAGAACTTAGCTATTTTTATAATTTTATAGCCCACACTTTTGGACAGTTATAATTATTGTAGAACTACAGTGGATTGTAGTGCACTTGCAACAGAGAATTGCCAAAGCAAAACCACATTAGATTGTTAGATATGAATAATAATTTTAAAAACTGAATTATATTTAGCATAGTTATTTCGTCACTTCTGATTCTACAAAATGAATAATTCTAGCACTCACTATCTGAGAAGAAAAAAAGACAGAACCTAATCTACCAAAAAGGGCAAGTTGGGTCAAAGTTTCACAGAAACCGGGCGACGCCCCAACTTGATTATGTACTTGACAGGAGTATGATGCATTCAAAAGTTAGGGAAATTACTTATTGAGAAATGAAGAAAAGTCCCCCAAGAGGGAATCGAACCCATGCCTTATCTATCATATGATCTACGAAGCCACCACCCTAACCACTAAGCCACTCCCAGAGGTTCAGAGTTTTAGGCTAATTTTTTTAAATTATCTACACGTAATAATATTATTGTGGTTTTGCTATTAGGCAATTCTCTGTTGCAAGTGCATGCACTGCACTGTATACAAGGCAGTACTGACCTTGAGAGCGAGTTGATCTCTGTGGTGAACTGCTCCTTATTGACACTCCCCAGTACATCATCCTGCACACACACACACACACACACACACACGTATCCACACAAGCATCATCCTGCACACACACACACACACACACACACACACACACACACACACACACACACACACACACATGTATCCACACAAGCATCATCCTGCACACACACACACACACATGTATCCACACAAGCATCATCCTGCACACACACACACACACACACACACACACATGTATCCACCCACACAAGCAATGGCAGAACAGGTACCTTCTTCCTGAGCACTTTAACTGCTGCTTCTTTCTCTTGTCCTCCAATCATTAGCCGAGAGTAGAACACTTCCCCAAAGCCCCCTTCTCCTAGTTTGTGCCCCCCTGAGCTGTGGGGGGTCTCATCCAGACCCCCTGTGGCCTCAAGTATCTGAGTGTAGCTCACATGAGGTAGTCCTGTAGCAGTAGTGTCATCACTGCTAGGTGTACAGGACTTCAGTTTATAGCGTTTTGTTGCCTCTTGCTTAGCGTGTAGGGGGGGTGCTATGGTTGCCGGGTAACCAGCTCGTTGATGGCAACTCTTGGCCCCCTTCCAAGAATCTACTGACTCAGCAGAATGCAGCAGCGGAGACGGATCCAATCCCACACCTAATGAGGGGGCGGATTACACAACACCTAATGAGGGGGTGATGATAACAACTAGGGAAATCTTACTCTGACAATATTCTACTAGAATATCGATCACAGCTTGAACACGAGCTTGTCTCGCTAGAGTGCAAAGGTCAATGATGGTCCAGCCACGAGAATGAAGGTCAATAATCAGATCCTTTGTTGGACTCCCACCCTGTGTGCGTGTGGAGGGGGTGTGGGCGTGTATATGGAGGTGTGTGTGTGTGTGTGTGTGTACCGACTCTCGTGTATTCTTTAGTCTGAGGACATCTTGTTGTGAGTAGTCGCTGAGATGATCCACTAAACTCCTCCAGTTGTGTATGGGGCTATTATCCAGGGTCTGGGCCAACTCCTCCACCACACAGTGAGGGGTGTCCAATAGACCAGGGTAGCCGCCTGTGTGGAGGGAACCCTATATAAATACAGCTGCACTAACTATGGTCGTTTACCTTTGCTTGACATTTTGTTGATACGGCATTAAGGGTGCCCGCACATAGTAACAAATTGACATAATTTAACCACAAAAATGCAACGTTTAGATCCTGAGACTTGCACACGCAGTATTTAATTTCAATGCGTGCGCTAGTATAGTAGTAACCACAAGTAACAACATAGTGGTTTTGTGAGAATGTCTTCAATTAAATTAACTACAAGCTGCAAAAGAAAATCAGGTAGCTACACAAACTAACAAATCAATAACAAAATAACACAATCCAATAAATACAGAGCCAGATTTGTAGCAAAGGAGTGCCTTTAGTAGTAGATGGGAGAAACGTAAGTGTGCCAATAGACCCCAGTCTCAGTACAATCAGCACGAGTGTCTGAGTTCCTCAACTAGCATTAGTCACACAGCAGGTTGGATTGTCTTTTAATGTTAATACACACTGTCTTCATTTGTGTCGAGTGGAGACGTTTCTCTTCAGTGCTTTAGACGTGTACTATCCACGATTCGAGCTGTTCATGGCACTATCCAGTGTTGTCCTTTCTCCTCAATGGCCACCTGCATGTTGATACGTCCGGTTGAGTGGCTGGTTGGGTCTTCCACCATGTTCCAGCACACAATGGCATCGCATCCTTCAGAAGCTGGAGATCCTTGCCACCAAGTTAGCAGAATGGTCCTGTGGTCAGGTACGAAAAAAATATTGTGAACAGGGGTGATGACAAAAATAAGTTGGTTCCTATGGATGGATTCTACCTGACCCGGTGCCACTACATAATTATTCACTGTACATGCACATGTATTGTCCAGATGAAGGGGACAGTCACCTTTCTGGCAAAAAACTTGGGATGGAGGACCTATACTTACAAACACGCTAGGAACTCGTCTGGAAGGTTGGCAATCTGTGTTATATTATTTATTTTATGTATCACACTCACAGAAGCTCATTTCCAGATGTCCTGGCGATGGAGGCAGTTACGACACACCATTCACTGATCAGCTGCCTCCCTAACCTCCCTATTCAGTCTGCTAATAAGCAGGATGAAGCTGTGTGGACCTCACAAAAGCGGAGGTTCCACCAATCTGATGCCCGGAGAAGCCAAGCATTACTGCAGCCCAGACAAAGAGACTGGTCCAACTTGGCCTGGAGCACAGCACTCTGGTGACACTGAGGTCCAAGAGTGGTATTACACACAGGCTTTCATGGAAGCTCTGAAGGGGAAGGGAGTGAAAAGCAAGGCCCTGTGTATCAAGCTAGCAAAGCTAGTTCATAGTTTACCTTCAAAGTCCATCAAAACAGCAGCCAACCCTGGCAGAAGTCTATGAGCCAGCCAATTGTCAGCGCTGTCTGTAGCCCCAGCGTTGCCTATCTCTTCTCTTCAGGCTACTAACAAATGGCTCTTGATCTTCAACGCTAATTCTGCACTCTACGCACGCAATTGGGGCGTGGTCTACAGGCTTACGTCTTAATTTATACTCTAGCGTACGCGTACGCTAGAGCCAGATATAAAAAGTGTTCGATCTGACTATCTACGTACAGGACTTGGTCTATATTTAGCATGCTGCTATAATTAGGTAAGGTGAACAAAGTTACGGGCTGACTTTGTCCATATACGGTCTAGATTTTTCTCTAGAGGGTGTGTCATGACAAAAAATTCTCATAAATAGATAACAAAGGGATTTTACAACAAAAGCTCTTCGTAATGTTGAAGAGCTGTGTGTAGTGCACCTGCAAACAAACAATCAAGTCCATAGCTCTACTGGTTTCCTAAGCGGAACTTCTTTTAGCTATATGATGAAAATCAAGTGTAAAATCTGTTGTCATCATCCTTTCCTCTCCATTTTTGGAATGCACACTAGTAGAGTGTTACTTCATAATCCTGTGAAGGATCCATGTCTCCCCTGCAGGTAGTTTCATAGTTAGCTTTCCCTAGCAACGTGTGTGTGGGCGTACGTGGGCGTAGGTGTTCCAGCACCCTTAATTAAAAATAATTACGCATAACGTAAACATGATAAATGGCTACCGCTGTGTCTGAGAGGAGGTGTGGAGACAAGAAGGAGCTGCTCTCCAAGCTCTCATCCATGGAGACACGGTACGTGAGTCACAGCCTCTGTGTGTATGTGTGTGTGTGTGTGTGTTGTGTGCAGAGTGGTGTGTCTGGAGAGGGAGGCAAGGGGACGTTGGTATGAGGGCGGGCTAGAGGAGCAGCTCAGGACACACAGATGTGCACACAGTGAGTGGTAGGAGACTAGCAACTGTACGTATGGTGCACACAGTGAGTGGTAGGGGACTAGCAACTGTACGTATGGTGCACACAGTGAGTGGTAGGGGACTAGCAACTGTACGTATGGTGCACACAGTGAGTGGTAGGGGACTAGCAACTGTACGTATGGTGCACACAGTGAGTGGTAGGGGACTAGCAACTGTACGTATGGTGCACACAGTGAGTGGTAGGGGACTAGCAACTGTACGTATGGTGCACACAGTGAGTGGTAGGGGACTAGCAACTGTACGCATGGTGCACACAGTGAGTGGTAGGGGACTAGCAACTGTACGCATGGTGCACACAGTGAGTGGTAGGGGACTAGCAACTGTACGTATGGTGCACACAGTGAGTGGTAGGGGACTAGCAACTGTACGCATGGTGCACACAGTGAGTGGTAGGGGACTAGCAACTGTACGCATGGTGCACACAGTGAGTGGTAGGGGACTAGCAACTGTACGCATGGTGCACACAGTGAGTGGTAGGGGACTAGCAACTGTACGCATGGTGCACACAGTGAGTGGTAGGGGACTAGCAACTGTACGCATGGTGCACACAGTGAGTGGTAGGGGACTAGCAACTGTACGCATGGTGCACACAGTGAGTGGTAGGGGACTAGCAACTGTACGCATGGTGCACACAGTGAGTGGTAGGGGACTAGCAACTGTACATGCATGTACGTATGAATGATGTATACAGAGGCTGAGTTGAGGGGGCGGATAGTTGAGGTACGTGGGCGTGTGACCAGACTAGAACGAATGCTCTCAGAGGGGATACCAGCTGGGCCGTCATGTGAGGTCATAGGTCAACTGTAGTCTATATATAACTCTGTGTATGTGTGTAGTTGTGGAGGCACTAAAGAAAGCAATGGAGGACATTGAATCGTCAATTGCTGCATTCAAAGATCATCAACGAGCACTGTAAGCCCTACCCTACCGCACTGTAAGCACACTACCCTACCTCATGTTCACAGCTATGAGGAACTGGTTGCCATGGAGATGTCTCTTAGTATAGAGGTGGCAGCTATTGAGAGGAGACTAGAGTCTTGGACCACACCCACCAATAACACTGCCGCTGTAACCATACCAACCAATGTGTCCTCTGTACCTTCTGCTGTCCTGGCCTTTGAAGTGAGTTAGTTATTGCGTATCACACCCCCCACTGACCCCCTGTGTATCATCCCCCCACTGACCCCCTGCAGAGGTTCCTGAGCCAGACTGGCGGCTATGAGGGAGGATGGGACAACATCGATCATACTACATTTGTTAGAATAAGAACACAGTTCAAGGTACATGTACTCACTGGTGTGACACATGCAGTGTTGAGGCTACTCGTGTGGGTGTGTGTGTGTGTGTATTGAGGCTACTCGTGTGTGTGGGTGTGTGTTTGTGTGTGGGTGTGTAGGGCGCCCCCTCCTACATTGATGCCGCTGCTAGTGCTCTACCAACCAAAACATTGGCAGAGGTGATGGAACACGATACGTGGTTTACAGAGTTCACCTTTCTCCTGGATAACAAGAGGGAGGCCATCAAAGTGTGGAGGGAACACAAGGTACACTCACTACACTAGAGAATAGTGCTGACATGGCACTGTATTGTAGTCGGCACGAAAGGTCATAAGGTCACCAGAAGAGCCGCCTGTCAAGACATCAAAGGTGTTAGCCGAGCTGGTTGCTAAGGAACGGCAGGAGAGGCAAGCCAAGCTATCAGGGTGGAAGGTATAGCATAATTACCCCCTGTGGTGTGTGTATCAATACCCTCCACATAGGTCCAACAAGAGGTCAAGAGAAGAGAAGCTGAAGAGGAGAGAGTGAAGAGAGAAGCCCTACACAGTAAAGCAAGGGAGAGGCAACAAAGAAGGAAGGTGTGACAGGTACACTGTGTTTGTGCAGTGAGTACTTGAATGTGCACATAGGCTGTGTTGTTGAAAAATCAAGTGGCAGTGTACACACGAGAAAAAGAGCTGAGTCAGCAAGCACAACTGGACATGATGGAGGAACAAAAACGACAAGAGGTCAAGCGGAAGAGACTAGCCACCAAACAAGTAGTGGCATTCAGAGAGCGAGTGAGTTATGTGTGTGATGTGTGTGATGTGTGTGATGTGTGTGCGTGTGCAGGATATGAGGGCTCTTGGTGTGCGCCAGGAGAAGGCTCGGAAGAGAGAGGCGGAGGTAGAGGCAAAGGCCAGAGCTCTGGAGAGAACTAAGGTAATTAGTAGCCAGCGTGTAACTATATACATATCATCCCTATACAGTGTGTTGTGACAGTCGAGAGGGACCCTGATCGCGTGTACAGATCTACTGCTGGCTGGGAGGCAAGAGTAAAAGCTATTAGGGAGACTGGAGGACCCCCCACCATGGATGGACCCCCCACCATGCCTAGACGGGCCATACCGTCATGGAGACAAGGACACTGACATTGTGTATCCTACATGTAGCATGTTTATTGATTCATTTTGCTTGTAATGTATATTCTGTCAACATGTTAATTCTGTGGTGAAGTGTGGATGTTGTGGCTTTGTGGTTTGGAGGAATTGTGGGCGTAGCTCAAACATTGAACATTGCAGTAGTTTCTGCATTGCACTGCTGCTAGTGATGAAGCTATTCTTGTGCGTGCTTGTCCCCCTTTTGTGTCCACGGCTAAGCCATGGCTCCACACTGCTGGAGGCTGTGAGAGAGGCGGTGCAGATGATGGAGGTCCCATCAGACTATTGGGCTGTGCAAGTACATGGTGGAGCCAGCAAAGCCACACAACTGGCCCACAAGCACAGACTGCAGCTTCTGGGCACTGTGAGCAGACTCATTACACAGTGCTCATTATTTATTCTGTTGTTGTAGATTGGCAACCTTGCAGACTACTACCACTTGAAGCTACTGCCTATAGCTAACACAGCTAACAGCGTGTCTGGAGGAGGAAGTGGTCTTTCTGTACTACTAGAGCAAGAACAGGAGGTGAGTACGGGACCTAGCTATAATCCTCTGATCATGCACACTTCTCATGCAGGTTGGCTATGTGAAGCAGCAGTCTGTACGAGGCATGAGCAGTCGTCAGTATTCCCCATCACCCACTGATCCACTGTGGCCCCAACAATGGTCCCTGGTGAGTTAGTCTATTATAATCAATGGTTCGGGGGGGACTCCTTTAGCTGATGCTGATCCAAAGTCCTGAAAAAGACCTTTCAAATGGTGTCATCAAGTTCTCATATTTGAGAGATAAACATACCATGGATAATACTATCCAAGGCCGAAAAATGACAAATTATGGCCCAGAAAAAATGTTGTATTCATTCTTTCGACATTGGGTCAACAATAGGCTACAGTTAAAGCTGTTCAACTCTAACCCCTCCTCTTGCAATCAAAGAATAGTACGATCTTTGGTTTAATCAATGGTTCAGGGACTCTTATTCGCCAATTTGGTCACACCATGGATAATAGCCCATGGTCCAAGGCCGAAAAGTGACAAATTATAGCCCCTACTGATTATTGAATTGAAACACATCATTTGACTTTTTATGCTTTAAGAAAATCATAAAAATGTTGAGATTGGATCAGTACTAAAGTCATGACTGATGAATGTTCAACTAACCCCCCCTCCCCTATATTTAATGTAGACTATGTATACACAGTGTAAGGTGATCTGTACACTGCCCCAAGTTGTCTCAAGTGTCTGTATGTTATCCACACTGTCTTATTCCTGAAGATGTCGGGAGGTGGTCTGCAAGTAGAGTCAGTGTGGAGAGATGGGATCACGGGGGACTCAGTTGTGGTGGCCATAGTGGATGATGGTATAATTATATATCACCTCTTATTCTAACCATCGACCTTCGTATAGGGCTAGAGAGGACTCATCCTGACCTCACTGATAACTATGTGAGTCCATCTATCCATCACATACGCACGCACACACACGCACGCACGCACGCACGCACACACACACACACACACACACACACACACACACACACACACACACACACACACACACACACACACACACACACACACACACACACACACACACACACACACACACACACACACACACACACACACAGGATCCTGCCGCCAGCTATGATTATGTGGACTATGACCTTGACCCCAGTCCCAAAGGTGAAGACCACGGTACCTCTTGTGCTGGCATTATTGCTATGGCAAGGGACAATAGCCGCTGTGGAGTAGGTGTGGCTTACAACTGCAGCATTGGAGGTAAGCTCAATCCTTGCCCTCCCCCCCCACACACACACACTGTCCTCCCCCTCCCCCCCCCACACACACACACACTATATAGGGGTGAGGATCAATGTGAGCTCTATTAGTGATGCTTTAGAAGCAAGTGCTCTAGGACACCACAACAGTTATGTGGATGTGTACAGTGCAAGTTGGGGTCCTCCTGATGTTGGCTTCTGGGTGAGTGGACCTGGTCCTCTCACAACCAACACACTCAAAGCCTCAGTCCATTATGTAAGCCCTATAGCTCTCTCTTCCCTATATTCATGCACTGCTTGCTTGTGTGTAGGGGCGCTCTGGTAAAGGCTCTGTGTATGTGTGGGCATCAGGAAATGGCGGAGCTTATTATGATTCCTGTGCTGCTGATGGATATGCTTCAAGTATCTATACAATAGCTGTTGGCTCTGTCAACAGAGATGGTACTCCAGCAAACTATGATGAGCAGTGTGCAGCTAAGATGGCTGTCACCTTCAGCCACAGCAAGGACAACCAACAAGTGGTGGGGCACACTCACTGTAGACACACTGTCCTCTAATCCAAGCAAAAAGCTGAAATGCTAATTTAGTTGGTTGTCTTCTGTGCCCTCTAATTAATGGAGCTAGGCGGTGTAGTTGAACATTCTTTTAGAAAGAGACCTTTCAAATGACGTGCAAAATATAGATGGAGCAGCCATTATATGGCAAACCATAACTATTGAAGTACATTAATTTGCCCAGGTTTCCTCCAGTGGGAATGGTGGTTGCACTGACAGCTTCACTGGTACAAGTGCTGCCACTCCATTAGCCGCTGGAGTCATCGCTCTCACACTCCAAGCAAAGTGAGCTAGTAGCTAGTATCAATGTGCAAGCCCTAACCTCCCCCCCAGTCCTCAGCTAACATGGAGGGATATACAGCACCTCCTTGCTCTCACGGCCAACACAACCTCTCTGACTGATGGTGACTGGACTACCAATGGTAGAGGCATCAATGTATCACATAAGTTTGGCTTTGGAGCTGTTGATGCTGTTGCCATGGTAACCAGTGCTCGTACATGGACCAATGTCCCTGAGCAGCTCTCACAGATCATCTACAGCTCAACCAGAACAAGGTGTGTATGGTCTTCATACAGTACTGTGTCAGAACAAGGTGTGTATGGTCTTCATACAGTACTGTGTAGTATTGAGAGTTGTATTCTTCCCCTACAGAACTGCTCGTTATAGTTCTCCCCTCTGCTTGACCTTTGAGGTGTTTCCTTCATCCATTGTATACCTGGAGCATGTTGTGCTGACCGTGAGCCTGAGTCTGCGTGATGTAGGCAGAGTGTACAGTGTGACTGACCTCCCTCTAATGAGCAACCACTCTTCACTCGTCTCCTGGCTGACACACTCTCATCCACGGAGAGGAGATATAAAGCTAGACCTCACCTCTCCCTCTGGTACTCTGTCTCACCTGCTACCATACAGACAATATGACTTTATCAACCAACACGGCTACACCAATTGGCCGTTCATGTCTGTGCAACATTGGGGGGAGAATCCCATTGGTCAATGGAATCTATCTGTGACGTTCAAATCCTCCTCTGGTTTCGTTTCTGTGAGGGGAGTGAGATTAAAGCTATATGGTATCCAAGAGACCTCCATACCACCCCCCTCCACACAACACATATCATCACACCTGCCCACACAACATACATGTACATCATCACACCCGCCCACACAACACACATCATCACACCCGCTCACACAACACACATCATCACACCCGCTCACACAACACACATCATCACACCCGCTCACACAACACACATCATCACACCCGCTCACACAACACACATCCACCACTCCAACTATACCCCCCCTCAAGTACATCCTCCCTGGCTCTGTGGGGGGTATGTGCATACTGATAGGTGTGCTATTATGTATCATCATCTACTGCAGCTGCAAAAGGTCCACACCATCTGCACACTGGGATACTACAACATTGCTGTAGCTATTTATACTGTGTTTTTTAATGCATCAATTATTTTAATGTTAATTTTTATAAATGTACATGTAATTTCCATTAATTTTACTGACCGCGGCTTATAACCGATACAGTTTTTATTAATCTTGGCCGCGGCTTATGCTCTGAGCAGCATGTGACACTATCAGCCAATGGGGATACAGTATTTGAATATTCAAAGTCCAAAGCACCTAGAATCAGCCAAGATCTCCAATTTAAGCTTCTATATCTTGTCCAAAAGAAACAGCCATGGCCCTCAGAAGTACTGTCCAGGTGAGCCAGTACTGTTTGTAATGATTGTGTAAGCTAGTCTATACGTGTGCCCGATTAGACCACCAACACTACAAGGAGCGACTATGGAACTAGATTCCCCACTGCCAAGAGCTTCTATGACAAAGTGAAGCCTCGGGCCGCCTTAGGGAGTCTGAACAATGCCAAACTCACCAAAGAGCATCCAGAGAAAGCTATGAAGAGCAAGGTCCCTGTTCTAAGGCCTGTCAAGATGGTAGCAGCTCCCCCTGAAGATATGGATGTGGCCACTAAAGTTATGAAGAGCAAGGTCCCTGTTCTAAGGCCTGTCAAGATGGTAGCAGCTCCCCCTGAAGATATGGATGTGGCCACTAAAGCTATGAAGAGCAAGGTCCCTGTTCTAAGGCCTGTTAAGATGGTAGCAGCTCCCCCTGAAGATATGGATGTGGCCACTAAAGCTATGAAGAGCAAGGTCCCTGTTCTAAAGCCTGTCAAGATGGTAGAGCATGTGCCAGCTCCTCCTGAAGATATGGATGTGGCCACTGTTACACAACAGCTCTCAGACATGCTGCACATTAAAGACATTGATTTGGCAGATGCAGACAACCCTCAACTGTGCACGGAGTATGCCAAAGATATATTTCTGTACATGAGAGAACTAGAGGTAATGAATGGTGTGTGTGTGTGTGTGTGTGTGTGTACTGTGTGTTCTGTACAGAGGAAGTTCCACGTGTCTCCAACGTACTTGAGGTCTCAGACACAACTTAACTCAAAGATGAGAGCTATTCTAGTAGACTGGCTGGTTCAAGTACATCTCAAGTTCACCCTCCTCCAAGAAACGCTCTATTTAACTGTTTCCATTGTCGACAGATATCTTTCAGTGAGTTGTACCAGGATCTCGTCAACCATTGTAACTATGACTACTGCCTATTACAGACACATCAAGTGGCCAAGGCCAACCTTCAGCTGGTTGGTGTGACTGCCATGCTGCTTGCCAGCAAGTATGAGGAGATGTATGCTCCAGAAGTGAGGGACTTTGTCTACATCACCGACGAGACATACACTGGAGCAGCAATACTCAAACTAGAGATGAAGATGCTCAAGGAGCTTGACTACAGTTTAGGGAACCCTCTTCCCATTCACTTCCTCAGGCGCTACTCTAGGGCTGGAGAGGTAAGCCCTTCATTGTGTTGTGTGCTCTAATCACTTCCATCCTCCCCCTGGCTCTCTAGACTACTCCAGAGATACACACAATGGCAAAGTTCCTAATAGAGCTGTGTCTACCTTCCTACCCTATGCTAGATTTCTATCCTTCATTATTGGCAGCTGGAGCTCTCTACCTGGCCATGTGTCTCTGTGGGAGTGGAGAGTGGGTAAGTCACACCCCACCCTCACATGTCACACCCCACCCACATGTCACACACCCACACAGACGCCATCTCTTGTCTTCTACTCTACATATTGTGAAGAACAACTCATTCCCTGTGTCAAACAAATGGCTAGGATAGTTGTTGCCATGCCAACCTCCAAGCAGCAAGCCATCAGAAAGAAGTACTCAGATGTGAAGTTCCTAGAAGTAGCAAAATCAGAGTCTCTCAAAGGAACCACTGTCAGAACTTTGGCATCCTAATCCCACTAACTGATCTACTAGCTCAATACAGAGTATTGTACTTGTTTACTTGTGTATTTTGGTGCTTTTGCTAACATTTATATACATGGTTTCACTTTTTTGGAGCACACTAAGATGATTAGAGAACTACGTGTACAATGTATGATATAATTATTGGTGGGATAAAAAAATTCTGTGAACTCTTAAAATTTAAATGGACTGAGCTTATACATTGGATGATATAATTATAAGAATTGACATTTCTCCATACATTGCAATTGCATGTACACATAGTACATTGTCATAAGTTGAATCCTTCCTTGATGGCTTTGCGTAGATTGCTGTAATAGGATAACTGCATGTCTGGTAGTGCTGACTCGACTATTCTTGTGGGTAGCTTCCCTTTCAAGTCTGTTTGCAACAAGTACACTAACTTGGTCTTGTGGGGCTTCCTGCAATGAACACACACATTCCACTGACAGTCATAGTGAACACACAGAGCACTTACCCTTCACAGGAGAATAGAGCAGTCCAAAGATATGGTTCCAAGCTCGTGTGCACTTGTCATCCGTGGGATATGGATACTCTATACCTGTACCTGCCTCATGATATGGCACATTATAAATACTGTATTACTAGAATGTTTTGCAAGCATCAAACTTTTGCGAACTTTGCGATGGTTGATCAATTCGCAACATTAAAATCCGCAAAACCTAAATTATTACTAGTAAATACACACGATCCTTGCCAGAACGCAATAGTTAGATCGCAAAGGGTCAAATTTTTGCAAAATATTCTAGTAATACGGTATACAGAGTACAGACTTACCACACACCATGTGCACATTATCCTCTGAGAACATGCCCACAATATCAATGTACTCTCGAGCGGAAATGAGACCACCTCCAATGCTCTTGGAGACAGTGCGCTGAATGTACATTGTCTATATAAAGGAAGGCACTACGTCTTTACATAGGTAGGTAGGTAGGTACAACTCACATCACTCAGTTCCCGCAATACTTCCCACAACTAAAACAAAATAATTTATGAAGGATTAGGGAAACACATACATCATGGTAATCATACTTTGACAGCGTTGTGAACATTTCTCTTTGGGTTGTGAGTATCTCCTGGGAAGAAGGTGGCATGTCTGTACAGGACTGTGGGAGGTACATCCAGCTCCCCCACAGCCTTATATCTGTAGCTACCATGAGTAGACACACAGTGACACACTATATAGATAACTTACACTTTACACTTGTTGCCTGGAATACTGTAGGACGATATTTCCACATCTTTCTGTCAAACAACCACATAGCTATTGTCTCGTATTTGAGGTGGTCTACATACCGATTTCTTGATGACTGGCCACTCTTGTCCTGTGTATTGGAGCGCTACAGATCTGACCTCTTCCACTAACTGTTCATAATCAACGGCTGCAGTAGTCATTTCAGCACTCGTTTATCACAAATGCAATCAATGATACAACAACCACAACAGAGGAAATATAGCTACACTTGTGTGTGTTCCCTATACAGCTAGAGTAGGCCAGTGTTCATAATGTTGGGGACTGCAAAGCTTGTGGGTGGAGTACTCTCTCTCATTGTCAGTTTCTCCTCAAGAAACTTTAGCCTCTCCCTACGATTCATCATTGTCTGCAGTGTCTGACACAGTACACGCAACCTGTGCTCTCAAACATAGATGACAGTCTTCTATTACTACTAGCTCATCTTACCGAGGCATTCTAGCTATGAGTAGCTGTGGAGTGTAGTGTGGTGTGTCAATAAGAACTTCCTCAGAATCCTGCTTACCTGAATACAATCATGATTATAGTCATACGTACACAATAACCAACATACATAGTTTCACTGGTTGGTTGAAAGGAATGAATAGAGGGTGTCTTGTGGGATGTGGATTCTGTATCAGTCTGGAACAATGCTTGTATCAGTGTTGTGTATGCACAGCTAGCTCACCCGTTGTGGTCTGCCCTCTTAGTGGGAGGAGTCAGACGTGGGAAGAGACAATAATGGAGATAGTGTTGGGGCTTGTGGAGAGAGTGCCTCAACTGCAGACCAATCTCTATGGCACTACTGTGTAAGTGGGTGGTGTGTGCAATACCTGAAATGACTCTCCATATCCAAAGTCTCCATAACAGAATGCCCAGTCAGCATACACTGTACCGAATGCACTCCATGTGTCTAGATCAGTTAGCTCACATTTCCCAGACAGTGGAGAGGTCTAGAGAGCTGTACTATATATACACGAGTGCAGCTAATGCACGTACGTGTATAATGTCATGTAGGTGGAGTACTGCCTTGCTCAGAGTGGTGGTAGTGTGAGGCAGTAAGGGAGATGCAGTGACCAACTCTAACAGCACATTGTTGTCATGACCAGTGCAGTCTTCAGGCAGCTGTATAATGTGTAGTTAGGTATACACGCACAATGAACCCTGCTGACCTTGACACTCCAATGCTTGATGCTATCACACACAGCAGAGTCTGTATTCTTGCTGCTCTGTTGGAATGTGAAGTACTTGGTCTTGTGGCACAGAGTCACATTGAGTGTAAGCAACTTCAACATACGAGAGTCAACTGCAGGCAAATAATTATTATTGCATGGGATTGGCAGAGCGTTTGTACGATCACCTTCCATATCCTTGAGTAGTATTGTCTTGATGTGTACAGTCAGTATGCCATGCTACACGTATGCATTCGTCAGTGATAAGGTTACAGCAGCACTACCCTCACCACTTCTCTTGGAACTTGCACTTTCTGCTTAGCATCATCTCCCTCCAGTAGACTCTTCTCTAAAGCATCCATAACCTCTCTAGGTCTTAATCACGCTCACCACTCCTAGATTATACTCGCACTCCTGACCAAGAGAAGAGAAGAACCACCAGCTGCAATCAGCTGCAGGAGTGCATGGCCGGCTGCAGGTAAAGAGTGGGAGGGGCTCGTTGTTGACTTCCGGTACGATTTTGTGACCGCTAATTAACATGTTAGCCCTGATCCCAGGCCGCACTTCCTCCGAAGAGTGCAGGAGCAGAGCAGAGTACCTACCTCTGGGTACGTGCAGGACCTACATACAGACTGTGGCTATAATTATATTAGGCCTATTTAATATAATAATGGCTGCTTTGTTGATTACTCTGTTTGCCTTGTTGTCTGTTGCGGCTACACTTCCAACAGAAGGTGAGCTCTTGTGAACGTTATGGTGGTGGTCTATTGTAACTGCAGATTATGAGGCTGTATTCTCCTCGTGGGAAGTACAGTACGGCAAGCTTTACAGCTCTGAGCAAGAGAGGCAATTGAGGCTCAAGATATTCATCGAGAACCTAGACTATATCCACCACCACAACAAGCAAGGACACTCGTATGAATGTGAGCTAGTGCATTACATTGTTTGTTGTGAATGGTGTGTGTGCATGTGTGCAGTGGAGGCCAATCTGTTTGCTGACCTGACCTTTCCAGAGTTTAGAGCCAGCTACCTCATGGAACCTCAGGTACGCGTGCATATACTGCACACACAAACATACACACACACACACACACACACACACACACACACACACACACACACACACACTAACCTTAGAATTGCTCTGCTACTACTGGGCAACAGTTAAAGACTGCTGATCCCCCCCCGAAGGCCATTGATTGGAGAGACAAAGGTGCCGTAACTCCTGTCAAGAACCAGGTACGTATAAAATATACTAATGAGAGATTGACTTGATCCTCTTTGTAGGGTCAGTGTGGTAGCTGTTGGACCTTCTCCACCACCGGATGTCTAGAATCACACCATTTCCTCAAAACTGATAAGCTTGTTAGCTTGGTAAGTGTGCACTTGTCATCTGCATGTCATTATCCTACACACAGTCAGAGCAGCAGCTAGTAGACTGTGCCCAAGCGTTTAACAACAATGGGTGTGGGGGGTAAGTAATTAATTATCCTTATTACCTTTTACTGTACCCACTCACACCCCCACAGTGGTCTGCCCTCGCAAGCCTTTGAGTACATTCACTATAATCAAGGCATTGATTCTGAGGCTTCTTACCAGTACAAAGCTCATGATGAAGTGTGTACCTATAAACCCTCTCAAGTGGCTGCTACAGTGACTGATGTATTCAACATCACATCTGTAAGCATAATTATACTGAGTAGCAGGAATTTCTGTTGACCTCTCCCACCCACACACAAACAGAATGATGAGGAGCAGTTGTATAATGCAGTGGGGACTGTTGGTCCTGTGAGCATTGCTTATGATGTAGCCAGTGACTTCAGGTTCTACAAGAAAGGTGTCTACTCCAGGTATATAGTCTGTCCCCTACTCTAGTAAGCAGTGTATGAGTAGAGTGTTATGTTCGTGTGCAGTGAAAAGTGCAGTAAACAACCCAACAAAGTCAACCATGCTGGTAAGAACATATACATGTACAATAAGTACATGCAAGCTAATACATGTACACACATGAATATGCAGTTCTAGCTGTTGGCTACAGCACTACTGAGGGTGGCGTTGACTACTGGATTGTCAAGAATTCTTGGGGAACCTCATTTGGATTGGACGGGTGAGATCAATGTTTCCAAATCCTCTCTCATCTTGTTTGTACATGTAGGTACTTTTGGATATCTCGAGGCAAGAACATGTGTGGTCTAGCTGACTGTGCATCCTACCCCATTGTGTGAACACATAACTCCTCTATTATAGTCCTAGCTAGCTTGCTGACTAAGTAATGCCTTGTAAATGATTGGTTTTTGAGCGGTCTGTAATCGAGGGTAGCTGCACGCCCACGCGCACTTCTAAGTGTTTAAGCTTCATTATTATTTGTCGCCTACGCTTCGGGAGAGTAGCTTTAAGCACGTGACTCCTAAGAGTAAAAAGACGATAGATCACGATCGATCATGGGTGAGTGTATTAAAGTGTGTGTGTGTACGTATATACGTGTTGTGTAATGTCACCCACTATAGGTCTCCCTACTGGCTATTCCCTCGTGTCCTCTGTGGCTCTGGCTGTCCTCACACTGGCAGCAATGCAACTCTTCAGAGATGAGCTAGGGGTCGAAGGTCGGAGGGCTATCCTTGGAGGATTCATAGGATCTTGGTTTTTCATCTTTGTGCTCACTGTAAGACAATGAGGGGGGGGGGGATGCACTGCATGTTATTATAAGTGTTTGTGTGTAGGCTGTTGGTAATCTAGGCACTCTGATGTTTGGAGAAGGCCACTATACCAAGCTCTTCCCTGAAGGTACTTGGACGTGTGTACTGACACCCTTATACTCTGCCCCCCCCCCCACACACACACGCAGTGATTGTGTGCCTTTTAGCTTCTATGCTAGTGTCAGGATTGGTCCACAGGGTCTCTGCTACAACATGGTGAGCAAGGTGACATGTGTACTGTACCCCCTCTCTCTACTCTACCCCCACATAGTTTGCTGTTTTCTCTCGGAGCTCTGTACTTTATTAACAAGATCAGCTCATCTGTTTACTCTCTGCCAAGCAAGGGGTCAGGGGTCAAATCTATGCCAGGAAAGGGCAAAGCTTACCGATGAACAATAAATGTGGCATCTTGTGAAATATGAATATATGATTAATTTGAAGTTCTACAGTGTAAAATAAATTATTGGTGATCGCATGTGTGACTTGCATTTACATGTAGAGGAGGGGCTACCTTGAATAAAAGCCGCCTCAGTGCAACAACTGTAGTCACCATGATGGGTGTGGCAGTGCTGTGTTGTGTATCTCTGGAACGCCCACACACCTGTGTAACACAACACACCACTGGCTATAAACTGTACTGCAATGGCCGGTTACGAAGGGCGCTACAGAGAGACGGTCAAAGGGTTCGGCAGTGGAGAAGCTTCCAGTGGAGTGAGCGGAACCACCGTAGCTGAGGTGTGTGTACATGTGTGATGATGGTTCTATATGATGCATAATTATAGTAACTCTCGATCTCGTCCTCCTGTACATAGACAATCAAATCCCTCGATGGTGACTTGGTTACATTCAGAGGCTGTGTGCAAAGCATTGGCACTCAATTTGATGATCCCCAGAATAGAGCGGAGTTGAAACGTTTGAGAGGTGACCCACCTACAATCAGTGTGTGCTTATTGTAGATGGTTTGTGTGTGTAGGTGTCATTAAGGAGAAGTTGTTGAGTGCAGACAGTGAGCTCAAGACTCTACGCAAGAGTGGGGAGCCTCAAAGCAAGGTGCAAGCCCTCTACTATGACTCCACACACCCACCACACACACCCACCACACACACCCACCACACACACCCACCACACACACAGATAATAGTGGACCGTCAAGCTCGTCAGTTAGAAGGTCACATGAGCAGCTATACGGAGCTACTAGAGAAGGAGCGATCTGCAACTCAACAGAATCCTCTGGGCTCTGGTGCCACCTCTCCCTTAACCAGCACTGCCACTACTGGGGGTGAGGGATTGTGTAGTAGCACTGCCGCTAGGGTGAGGGATTGTGTAGTAGCACTGCCGCTAGGGTGAGGGATTGTGTAGTATACCACTGCCGCTAGGGTGAGGGATTGTGTAGTAGCACTGCCGCTAGGGTGAGGGATTGTGTAGTAGCACTGCCGCTAGGGTGAGGGATTGTGTAGTATACCACTGCCGCTAGGGTGAGGGATTGTGTAGTAGCACTGCCGCTAGGGTGAGGGATTGTGTAGTAGCACTGCCGCTAGGGTGAGGGATTGTGTAGTAGCACTGCCGCTAGGGTGAGGGATTGTGTAGTGAGTACATGTATGGGTGTGGTGGATATGAAGTAATGGAATTGGAATGTGTTGCTTAGGTGATGGAATGTTGAGTCCAGAATCTCAGACGCAGGCTCAGAAAATGAGAGGTATGGAACTACGTGAGAGAGAGGCAGCAGAACTGCAGGACTTGGAGAGGTAGGCCATTGTATGTACGTACACATGCATGTTGTGACATTGTGTTGTAGGGATATAGTGGACCTTCATGCCATCCAGACAGATATAGCTGAGCTGGTCAACGATCAAGGGAATGAGATTGACAGAATTGGTGAGCTAGTTGCACCAGTACTGTCCCACACTGTGTGTACGTATTCATCGTTTGTATAGAGGTGAGAGCTGAGCAGGCTCAGGGAAGAGTGGAGCGTGGCAAGAACCAGACAGGCCAGGTACGTATGGACATGCATATCTGACTAGTATATCTACCCTCCTTTCTACCTATGCAGGCGGTGGAGCTGCATCGTAAGAACATCAAACTCAAGCTCATTATTGGAGGAGTCGTGGCTGGAGTCATTATAACATTGATTGTCATTATCATCATTGTAGTGGCTGTCGTTGTACCTATGCAGCAATAACTATTTTAGTCTTCTATATAATAAGGTTCTATATAATAAGGTAGTCTATTTTTGTGTCTCCAACAAGGTATTGTGAGATTTTAAAAGTTGTGTATAATAATTAATATAGACCACCTCTCAGTACATGTACATTGCTGGATTATCACCAACTAACCAACACACTACAAGACCTACCTACTACCAGCTAGGACAGCACACCACCCGGGACAGATTCTACTATACCATGTAATACACCTTTGTATTACGATCATGATACAATTTGCTGCCCTCCCTCGCCCATGGATTGAATAATTATGGTCACTCGCAGGACAACTAAGAGACTGACACACAATAATAGACACCTAACTGTATTTTTGCCATTATTATAATAAAATTAATCGTTAATAATGTATTAATTTTTTGCCATTAATTTTATAATCGTTAATTATAGCGGAATCATGCATGCCTGCATGATAGTAGTCTCATGAATGAGTCGCCCTTTGTCCCACATGCATGCCTGCATGATAGTCGCCCTTTGTCCCAAAGAATAGCCCCGCCCACTTACTATGAGTGCTGCGCTTTAAATATGCTTGTAGCTGTGTACGTGTATGGCTGCATGGCTATTCTGTGACTATCCCTCTCTCTCTCTTCATGTGCAACGGAGGGAGTACTACCATACAATGGACCAACCAACCACTCCATTACCCTGCCACTTGAACAGGAGGAGACCTCCATTGAGTGCTACCTATTCCAGTGGGTAAGTTACTGTGTGTTAATTATTAAATAGCTTTGAGCTTGTGTGCATGGCAGGTGGCCCATTATCTTTGTATCTAGGTTAGTACTGATTAGAGCTTTGTACAGTTGGGATCATGCCTCAGGGTGATGTAGAGCCTGTGCTAGGCCCTGCCTTAGGGACTAGCTGTGACCCGGTTGACCTGTTGTATGATCAGCAAGTCGAGCGTCTTGAGCGATCCTTACCTTTGGGAAAACTTGACAGTATAGCCTCTGTTCGATTTCTAGATTCCTTGCTTTTGGGATCCTGCCATCGCGTTGCGGTGTCGGTAGCCCTGAAGGTATGGGATTTAGAAATCGGAACAGAGCAATACTGCCTAGTGGGGGCGCAATGACACTTACTGGTGATTGGACAGGAATGATGCAGAATAGCTACGTTGTCATGACCCGATCGTACCGAGCATGCCACATGTCCTGGCACAGATTCTATGTTGTTCTGAGACATGATACCTAACTGTTTACTGTTTACCTTGTTCTATACTCTCTAGGGGTGTACAGTAATTAGGTATGCTTGTAGCTGTGTGGTGTATGGGTGACTATTCTATCCCTCTCTCTCTCTCTTCATGTGCAACGGAGGGAGTACCACCATAGAATGGACCAACCAACCACTCCATCATCCTGCCACTTGAACAGGAGGAGACCTCCATTGAGTGCTACCTATTCCAGTGGGTAAGTTACTGTGTGTTAATTATTAAATAACTTTGAGCTTGTGTGCATGGCAGGTGGCCCATTATCTTTGTATCTAGGTTAGTACTGATTAGAGCTTTGTACAGTTGGGATCATGCCTCAGGGTGATGTAGAGCCTGTGCTAGGCCCTGCCTTAGGGACTAGCTGTGATCCTGTTGACCTGTTGTATGATCAGCAAGTCGAGCGTCTTGAGCGATCCTTCCTTTTGGGAAAACTTGACAGTATAGCCTCTGTTCGATTTCTAGATTCCTTGCTTTTGGGATCCTGCCATCGCATTGCGGTATCGGTAGCCCTGAAGGTATGGGATTTAGAAATTGGAACAGAGCAATACTGCCCAGTGGGGGCGCAATGACACTTACTGGTGATTGGACAGGAATGATGCAGGATAGCTACGTTGTCATGACCCAATCGTACCGAGCATGCCACAGGTCCTAGCACAGGTTCTATGTTCTGAGACATGATACCTTACTGTTCACTGATCCATTTAGTTGTCTATCATGTCTCAGATCATAAAGAAAGAAAAGGAAGTGAAGGAATTGAGGGAGCGGCTCAACCAACAAGCCATGACTACACTGAGCGCAGAAGATCAGGTAATCAGGAAGGCATTAACCAGGCATTCTCTAATCCCCCCCCCCCCCCCACACACACACACACACACACACACACACACACAGTATGACGACTCGACTGACTCGAACCCTGTTGGTTCATTTAGACCTCAGAGCCGGCGGCTTAATGCCCCGCCCCCTAATGCCTACTCACTAAGCCCCTCCCCCTCTCAAGTTCGCTCAGGAGAGCATCTCATGCACACACAGGTACACACACACACACACACACACACACACACACACACACACACACACACACACACTCCCTCACAGGACCAACCTCGACAGTTATCTGACCCCCTACATCAGGATCCAGCCCCACCCACCCCCCCGCGTCCCCACTGCCTACCCCCCACATAGCCACGCAGGAGGCGGACAGTTTTGAGTACATGACCAGATGTGGACTCAGCAAATTCCTGCAACAAATGCACAATACCCACAGACTCGGTTAGTGGCTACAGCCAATGATGCCATAATTATTCTTCTCCCCCTCTCTTAGAGTACGTTCGATGACTATTGCTCAAGAGGTGGCAACTATTGGGGGTGGGGGCTTAGTGGGGGGTCTCCATCACCCACAAGGTAGGTAAGCAACTCATAGTCCAGCTGCTCTATACTACGTAATTTGTTTCTCGTACATACAGCCCCCCCCTGGAGGGCACCCCCCACAGCCTGGCAGTGACAGTGGATGGAGACCTCCAGCAGAGATGAGACGTAATGATCTCTCTATGGCACCCGTCAATTCTGGTGGTCGTAACAACCTCTCCCAGCAAGGTCCCCCCCCCAGCATGGCCTCCCCCAGCAAGCCCCCCCCCCAGCATGACCCCCCCCAGCAAGGCCCCCCCCCAGCATGGCCACATACAAGGAGGCAGGAACAATCTGGATATGACCCAACCACCACCACCACCACCACCACCACCACCGGGGTCATCACAGCAGCTTCAGGTACTCTGTGTGTGTGTGTGTGAGATCCCTTGTCTTGTGTTCCAGTTCATACAAGGTGAATGGGTTGGACCTGGAGAGGTGGTCAACCAAGCCCCACCTTCAATGGCTTGCCCAATATGTGGACAGCAGAACTTCCACACTCAGACAGACCTGGAGCTACATTGTGTAAGGTGTACTTGAACTACTAATGAACTTGTCTACAATAATATTATTATTGTGATTGATTTTTGTGATTTGTATCATAGATTGTTTTGACTTCTTCTGACGTGTATACTATTAATATAGGAATGAATGTTTAATAATTATGCCCATATAAATTAATGTACTAGCTTGCAGAAATAGCCCCGCCCAATAATAATAATAATTATATGACATGTATACGTGTACGTGTGCGTCCTGTACAAGTGGTTAAAAGCACATCTTAATTGGTGACCTAGCGTTATTTTACTGACGAGCTCGATCTGGAAGGTACATAGTGTGGTAAGAGAATAGCCCCGCCCACTTACTAGTATCATTAATTGTTATATATTATATCTGCCTCTGCCTCAAGGCCTATATGCCTAGCTAGGCTACCTATAGGTGCTTGTTCGTGTAAGACTGCAGAGAGCTATCATTATTATTATGGCTTCGCATGCATGTGCGGCAGCAGCTCGAGGCTATGGACAATCAGCTACCGTATGTAGCTGAGTTTCGTGGGTAAAAAATTCGAGAAACGGTCTTTTTAGTCTCGTGGCTGCACGGCATTCCTACGTTCTGATAAGCCAGGTCTACGTTAAAATTTCGTGGAGGTCAGCCTGCCCACGAAATAACGAATATTTTACCCCCACGAAAATTACCCGCTATACGGTATAATCATAATACATGCTGGTCGGCGCATGTCATGATAGAATCTAGAGCACATGTCATTTGCAGCCACGAGACAAAGAATTAAAGAGCAAGGCAAAGTGTACACTGCCGGCTGTCTCCTTGTACCTCGGTCATCGCAAGGTGGTAGTTGGATATTATCTATGACATTTTATAGTGACAGCCTTGTGTTAAAGTAGCTCTGTGTATACTGTCTTCTCTCATGTCTTACCACAGATAACTACTCAACGCTGCACAGCACAGGATCCAGCATTCAATCACTCTCATAATTTTATTGTCATTTCATCTTTTATGGGGGACGCCCCACTCTTAATTTTTATCACTGAATGGCTGCTGACGTACTAAGAGCACTACAAGATACGACAGGAAAGGGTCAGTATAATAATTATGTAAGTGATGTAGTGTACTATCTTCTGGTATTCAGCCCCTTTAATGAGCACAGGATTATATAGATCTCCAAGCCATTAGTTACATCACTATAATTATGCAATTATCTGCTGTATTTCATATTGTAATGATTCATTGGGTACTGAATTTATATGGATGTATGGATGGTGCTATGCCTTCCAGGCCGCAACATAGAATGCTGGCTTTCTGATCGAGGAGGAGATGATCTGTTATTGGCCGGGGATGGAGTCCTCTGAGAGACAAAGGGCCAGTTACTGTATCATGTATGAATATTCTGTTGCTTGTACATTTCGTAGCAATTGACTCTAGAGTAGCATCTTGAGCTCCCCTTTCTTCATCACTCAATCTGCAGGCAGTGTATGTGATTTTCTGACAGGAAAGGCTACTCTAAACAGAGGGAGTCGGCCACACAAGGTATAGTCTAATAATTATTGTGCAGTACTAGATGATCTTCTCTGTTTTGGGTCAGATGCAATTGCCTTGAATCACTAGCCAGTTAAAACATTTCTTCTACTCTTGGCTTAAGAAATTGTATTTTATTATTGTACCAGCATTAGGTAGTTAACTCCACTTATGCATTGACCTCTACGTGTAGCGGTTATTTGAGCCCTCGAGAAATGTTGTATAGTTGTTCACATTTCAATGCCAGGAAACCATAGCTTTGCATAGTGCGTGGGAGTGTCTTCCATTTGTATTACATGAAGTGTGAAGTGTGTTTGTACAGAGAGGACTCCCACGGTGGCAATGAATGTGAGGCAATGATCTGATGATGGCTCCACTGCTCTGATGGACCAATGCAGGAGAAGTTATTCTGTATAATTATTACACTAAATTAATGTATGCCACTGTTTGGATCGGTTTCTGTTCTGCTCAGCTTCTTCCTCCAACTTGCTTACGCAGGCTAAGCTTATTCTTAGTTCATTCTTAGTTCATTCTATAGTCTAGTATTATTGTCGGTTTGGTTGTTTGATGTTTTTCACCTGGTCATACGGAATCACTTCATTATTATCAGTGCAGACCACACCTCTATCCACACATTGTATCTGCACATCCTGTATATAATTATGGGGCCACACCCCCACTCACTGTACTGATATGTGGTCACACCCACATACATGGTAACCCTCTTGACCACACCTCCACCCATGCATTGTATCGTACATGCTGTGTTTTTGTGTACAGTACACATCATCCGTGTCTTTATCCCCACACCTAGTCGGAGGGACAGCAAGTTCTACTAAGAGCCAGCATCACCAACTAACCAACACACTACAAGACCTACCTACTACCAGCTAGGACAGCACACCACCCGGGACAGACTCTACTATACCATGTAATACGCCTTTGTATTACGATCATGATACAATTTGCTGCCCTCCCTCGCCAATGGATTGAATAATTATGGACACTCGCAGGACAACTAAGAGACTGACACACAATAATAGACACCAAAGGGCCAGTTACTGTATCATGTACGAATATTCTGTTGCTTGTACATTTCGTAATGTAATTGACTGTAGAGTAGCATTTTGAGCTCCCCTTTCTTCATCACTCAATCTGCAGGCAGTGTATGTGATTTTCTGACAGGAAAGGCTACTCTAAACAGAGGGAGTCGGCCACACAAGGTATAGTCTAATAATTATTGTACAGTACTAGATGATCTTCTCTGTTTTGGGTCAGATGCAATTGCCTTCAATCACTAGCCAGTTTAAAACATTTCTTCTACTCTTGGCTTAAGAAATTGTATTTTATTATTGTACCAGCATTAGGTAGTTAACTCCACTTATGCATTGACCTCTGCGTGTAGCGGGAAAGTTCGTTATTTGAGCCCTCGAGAAATGTTGTATAGTTGTTCACATTTCAATGCCAGGAAACCATAGCTTTGCATGGTGCGTGGGAGTCTCTTCCATTTATATTACATGAAGTGTGAAGTGTGTTGTAAGTTTATACAGAGAGGACTCCCATGGTGGGAATGATCTGATGATGGCCCCACTGCTCTGATGGACCAATGCAGGAGAAGTTATTCTGTATAATTATTACACTAAATTAATGTATGCCACTGTTTGGATCGGTTTCTGTTCTGCTCAGCTTCTTCCTCCAACTTGCTTACGCAGGCTAAGCTTATTCTTAATTAGTTCATTCTTAGTTCATTCTATAGTCTAGTATTATTGTCGGTTTGGTTGTTTTATGTTTTTCACCTGGTCATACGGAATCACTTCATTAATTTTTATACAGTGCAGACCACACCTCTATCCACACATTGTACCTGCACATCCTGTATATATGGGGCCACACCCCCACTCACTGTACTGATATGTGGTCACACCCCCATACATGGTAACCCTCTTGACCACACCCCCACCCATGCATTGTGTCGTACATGCTGTGTTTTTGTGTACAGTACACACATCATCCGTGTCTTTATCCCCACACCTAGTCGGAGGGAGCAGCAAGTTCTACTAAGAGCCAGCATCACCCACTAGCCAACACACTACAAGACCTACCTACTACCAGCTAGGACAGCACACCACCTGGGACAGACTCTACTATACCATGTGATACAATTTGCTGCCCTCCCTTGCCCATGGATTGAATAATTATGGACACTCGCAGGACAACTAAGAGACTGACACACAATAATAGACACCAAAGGGCCAGTTACTGTATCATGTACGAATATTCTGTTGCTTGTACATTTCGTAGCATTATCAGTAATTGATTCTAGAGTAGCATCTTGAGCTCCCCTTTCTTCATCACTCAATCTGCAGGCAGTGTATGTGATTTTCTGACAGGAAAGGCTACTCTAAACAGAGGGAGTCGGCCACACAAGGTATAGTCTAATAATTATTGTACGGTACCTTCTCTGTTTTGGGTCAGATGCAATTGCCTTCAATCACTAGCCAGTTTAAAACATTTCTTCTACTCTTGGCTTAAGAAATTGTATTTTATTATTGTACCAGCATTAGGTAGTTAACTCCACTTATGCATTGACCTCTACTACTGTGTAGCGGGAAAGTTTATTATTTGAGCCCTCTGTAGAGCGTCCCTCGTGATGCATGGTGGTCGGTCCTGCACACAATCATTATCATAATTAAATATTCACAGTCCACAATTTATAATTGTCCCCAAAATGTCATAATTATAGTCTTGTAGACCATCAATGTCAATTTTTTGAGCCCTCGAGAAATGTTGTATAGTTGCTCACATTTCAATGCCAGGAAACCATAGCTTTGCATGGTGCGTGGGAGTGTCTTCCATTTTTATTACATGAAGTGTGAAGTGTGTTGTAAGTTGTACAGAGAGGACTCATTGTACAGAGAGGACTCCCATGGTGGCAATGATCTGATGATGGCTCCACTGCTCTGATGGACCAATGCAGGAGAAGTTATTCTGTATAATTATTACACTAAATTAATGTATGCCACTGTTTGGATCGGTTTCTGTTCTGCTCAGCTTCTTCCTCCAACTTGCTTACGCAGGCTAAGCTTATTCTTAGTTCATTCTTAGTTCATTCTATAGTCTAGTATATTGTCGGTTTGGTTGTTTTATGTTTTTCACCTGGTCATACGGAATCACTTCATTATTATCAGTGCAGACCACACCTCTATCCACACATTGTACCTGCACATCCTGTATATATGGGGCCACACCCCCACTCACTGTACTGATATATGGTCACACTCCCATACATGGTAACCCTCTTGACCACACCTCCACCCATGCATTGTGTCGTACATGCTGTGTTTTTGTGTACAGTACACACATCATCCGTGTCTTTATCCCCACACCTAGTCGGAGGGAGCAGCAAGTTCTACTAAGAGCCAGCATCACCCACTAACCAACACTACAAGACCTACCTACTACCAGCTAGGACAGCACACCACCCGGGACAGACTCTACTATACCATGTAATACGCCTTTTTATTACGATCATGATACAATTTGCTGCCCTCCCTTGCCCATGGATTGAATAATTATGGACACTCGCAGGACAACTAAGAGACTGACACACAATAATAGACACCTAACTGCATTTTTGCCATTAATATAATAAAAATAATTTTGCCATTAATTAATCATTAATTATAGCGGAATCATGCATGCCTGCATGATAGTAGTCTCATGAATGAGTCGTCCTTTGTCCCACATGCATGCCTGCATATGATATAGTAGTCTCATGAATGAGTCGCCCTTTGTCCCAAAGAATAGCCCCGCCCACTTACTATGAGTGCTGCGCTTTAAATATGCTTGTAGCTGTGTACGTGTATGGCAGCATGATGGCTACTCTATCCCTCTCTCTGCAACGGAGGGAGTACCACCATACAATGGACCAACCAACCACTCCATCATCCTGCCACTTGAACAGGAGGAGAGAGTGCTGCCTATTCCAGTGGGTAAGTTACTGTGTGTTAATATTATTATTAAATAGCTTTGAGCTTGTGTGCATGGATTATCTTTGTATCTAGGTTAGTACTGATTAGAGCTTTGTACAGTTGGGATCATGCCTCAGGGTGATGTAGAGCCTGTGCTAGGCCCTGCCTTAGGGACTAGCTGTGACCCTGTTGACCTGTTGTATGATCAGCAAGTCGAGCGTCTTGAGCGATCCTTACCTTTGGGAAAACTTGACAGTATAGCCTCTGTTCGATTTCTAGATTCCTTGCTTTTGGGATCCTGCCATCGCGTTGCGGTATCGGTAGCCCTGAAGGCATGGGATTTAGAAATCGGAACAGAGCAATACTGCCCAGTGGGGGCGCAATGACACTTACTGGTGATTGGACAGGAATGATGCAGAATAGCTACGTTGTCATGACCCGATCGTACCGAGCATGCCACATGTCCTGGCACAGGTTCTATGTTGTTCTGAGACATGATACCTAACTGTTTACTGTTTACCTTGTTCTGTACTCTCTAGGGGTGTACAGTAATTAGGGTGGTACAACCACCAAGGCGAGTGTATGCTGTGTGGTGTATGGGTGACTATTCTATCCCTCTCTCTCTCTTCATGTGCAACGGAGGGAGTACCACCATAGAATGGACCAACCAACCACTCCATCATCCTGCCACTTGAACAGGAGGAGACCTCCTACCTATTCCAGTGGGTAAGTTACTGTGTGTTAATTATAAAATAACTTTGAGCTTGTGTGCATGGCAGGTGGCCCATTATCTTTGTATCTAGGTTAGTACTGATTAGAGCTTTGTACAGTTGGGATCATGCCTCAGAGTGATGTAGAGCCTGTGCTAGGCCCTGCCTTAGGGACTAGCTGTGACCCTGTTGACCTGTTGTATGATCAGCAAGTCGAGCGTCTTGAGCGATCCTTACCTTTGGGAAAACTTGACAGTATAGCCTCTGTTCGATTTCTAGATTCCTTGCTTTTGGGATCCTGCCATCGCGTTGCGGTATCGGTAGCCCTGAAGGCATGGGATTTAGAAATCGGAACAGAGCAATACTGCCCAGTGGGGGCGCAATGACACTTACTGGTGATTGGACAGGAATGATGCAGAATAGCTACGTTGTCATGACCCGATCGTACCGAGCATGCCACATGTCCTGGCACAGGTTCTATGTTGTTCTGAGACATGATACCTAACTGTTTACTGTTTACCTTGTTCTGTACTCTCTAGGGGTGTACAGTAATTAGGGTGGTACAACCACCAAGGCGAGTGTATGCTGTGTGGTGTATGGGTGACTATTCTATCCCTCTCTCTCTCTTCATGTGCAACGGAGGTAGTACCACCATAGAATGGACCAACCAACTACTCCATCATCCTGCCACTTGAACAGGAGGAGACCTCCTACCTATTCCAGTGGGTAAGTTACTGTGTGTTAATTATAAAATAATGGCAGGTGGCCCATTATCTTTGTATCTATGTTAGTACTGATTAGAGCTTTGTACAGTTGGGATCATGCCTCAGGGTGATGTAGAGCCTGTGCTAGGCCCTGCCTTAGGGACTAGCTGTGACCCTGTTGACCTGTTGTATGATCAGCAAGTCGAGCGTCTTGAGCGATCCTTACCTTTGGGAAAACTTGACAGTATAGCCTCTGTTCGATTTCTAGATTCCTTGCTTTTGGGATCCTGCCATCGCGTTGCGGTATCGGTAGCCCTGAAGGCAGGGGATTTAGAAATCGGAACAGAGCAATACTGCCCAGTGGGGGCGCAATGACACTTACTGGTGATTGGACAGGAATGAAGCAGATTAGCTACATTGTCATGACCCGATCGTACCGAGCATGCCACATGTCCTGGCACAGGTTTTATATTGTTCTGAGACATGATACCTAACTGTTTACTGTTTACCTTGTTCTGTACTCTCTAGGGGTGTACAGTAATTAGGTGGTACGAGTGTATGCTGTGCTTATGCTTGTAGCTGTGTGGTGTATGGGTGACTATTCTATCCCTCTCTCTCTCTCTTCATGTGCAACGGAGGGAGTACCACCATAGAATGGACCAACCAACCACTCCATCATCCTGCCACTTGAACAGGAGGAGACCTCCATTGAGTGCTACCTATTCCAGTGGGTAAGGTTAATTATAAAATAACTTTGAGCTTGTGTGCATGGCAGGTGGCCCATTATCTTTGTATCTAGGTTAGTACTGATTAGAGCTTTGTACAGTTGGGATCATGCCTCAGGGTGATGTAGAGCCTGTGCTAGGCCCTGCCTTAGGGACTAGCTGTGACCCTGTTGACCTGTTGTATGATCAGCAAGTCGAGCGTCTTGAGCGATCCTTACCTTTGGGAAAACTTGACAGTATAGCCTCTGTTTGATTTCTAGATTCCTTGCTTTTGGGATCCTGCCATCGCGTTGCGGTATCGGTAGCCCTGAAGGCAGGGGATTTAGAAATCGGAACAGAGCAATACTGCCCAGTGGGGGCGCAATGACACTTACTGGTGATTGGACAGGAATGAAACAGAATAGCTACGTTGTCATGACCCGATCGTACCGAGCATGCCACATGTCCTGGCACAGGATTTATATTGTTCTGAGACATGATACCTAACTGTTTACTGTTTACCTTGTTCTGTACTGGTGTACAGTAATTAGGGTGATACGAGTGTATGCTGTGCTTATGCTTGTAGCTGTGTGGTGTATGGGTGACTATTCTATCCCTCTCTCTCTCTCTTCATGTGCAACGGAGGGAGTACCACATAGAATGGACCAACCAACCACTCCATCATCCTGCCACTTGAACAGGAGGAGACCTCCATTGAGTGCTACCTATTCCAGTGGGTAAGGTTAATTATAAAATAACTTTGAGCTTGTGTGCATGGCAGGTGGCCCATTATCTTTGTATCTAGGTTTGTATCTAGGTTAGTACTGATTAGAGCTTTGTACAGTTGGGATCATGCCTCAGGGTGATGTAGAGCCTGTGCTAGGCCCTGCCTTAGGGACTAGCTGTGACCCTGTTGACCTGTTGTATGATCAGCAAGTCGAGCGTCTTGAGCGATCCTTACCTTTGGGAAAACTTGACAGTATAGCCTCTGTTTGATTTCTAGATTCCTTGCTTTTGGGATCCTGCCATCGCGTTGCGGTATCGGTAGCCCTGAAGGCATGGGATTTAGAAATCGGAACAGAGCAATACTGCCCAGTGGGGGCGCAATGACACTTACTGGTGATTGGACAGGAATGAGGCAGAATAGCTACGTTGTCATGACCCGATCGTACCGAGCATGCCACACGTCCTGGCACAGGTTCTATATTGTTCTGAGACATGATACCTAACTGTTTACTGTTTACCTTGTTCTGTACTCTCTAGGGGTGTACAGTAATTAGGGTGGTACAACCAAGGCGAGTGTATGCTGTGCTTATGCTTGTAGCTGTGTGGTGTATGGGTGACTATTCTATCCCTCTCTCTCTCTTCATGTGCAACGGAGGGAGTACCACCATACAATGGATCAACCAACCACTCCATCATCTGAACAGGAGGAAACCTCCATTGAGTGCTACCTATTCCAGTGGGTAAGTTACTGTGTGTTAATTATAAAATAGCTTTGAGCTTGTGTGCATGGCAGGTGGCCCATTATCTTTGTATCTAGGTTAGTACTGATTAGAGCTTTGTACAGTTGGGATCATGCCTCAGGGTGATGTAGAGCCTGTGCTAGGCCCTGCCTTAGGGACTAGCTGTGACCCTGGGATTTATAAATCGGAACAGAGGGCGCAATGACACTTACTGGTGATTGGACAGCAGAATAGCTACATGATCGTACCGAGCATGCCACATGTCCTTCTATGTTGTTCTGAGACATGATACCTTACTGTTCACTGTTCACCTTGTTCTGTACTCTCTAGGGGTGTACAGTAATTAGGGTGGAACAACCAAAGCGAGTGTATGCTAATTCATTATGAACTTGTGCCGCAATTTCAATGATTTATACAGCAATTTAGTACATTAATCTTTATTAGTCATCTGAATGTGTTGACAGTTATGAACCTTTAAACTCTTGTAATATGGAATGTAATGTACTACCAAGTAAGGTAATGCTGGAGAAACCTTGCCAAGACTCTGTAATATGGAATGTGATGTACTACCAAATAAGGTAATGCTGGAGAAACCTTAGTGAGAACGATTTTAGTTTAACTAGCAACCCAGCAGTCTAGCTCATTATTCAGCCTCTTCTACCTCTGCTCTACCTCAAGTTCTCTTCTACCTTCTCTATACTCTACTGAGGAACCCAGCAGCCTCTATGTCCATCAGATCTCCTCTACCTAACCCAGTACTGCTCCAAGCTATAAGGTTTGTAGAGCTTTGTGTTAGCTAGCACTGGCTTTGTGTTAGCTTAATTGCCTGATCGAAGTAGCTTGTGTCAGGTCAGTGTCTAAGTGTTGGTATAGCTGCCTACCAGCTTCAATCCTACCAATGTCAGCTTCCCAATGTCAGCTTCAAGCCTCCTACAGCTGAGCGCTGGCTTTAGCTTGTAGCTTGTGTGTATGTAAGCCGCCTGCTATGGCAGCTTTTTATTTTTTGTCGCGGCCTGAAATCGAGACTGGTAGTAATTAGCCTCGATTCTTCTCCTGGCGCGTGTATTAAGTTCAAAAACAGCTCAACACTTTTTTTTAGGTAAATAAAATTCTTAAGTTAAATCAGTATTTTTTTCTTACAGACAAGAGCATCAGAATATTAAGAGACATCAAAGACGCCAAGTATCAAGAAACACCAAGTATCAAGAGGAGACTCCAGGCCAAACGTTAGTCGTAAATAGTGTGATTATGTTTTTGCTCATTCGAGACAATTAAAAAAGAAGGAGGTAAAACATATCATGCTGTACATACAATTAAGATGACTAGCATCATTATAGTGTGCAATAATTTATTTGCTGGTTTTGCCTGCTATCTAAAAAAATTAGGCAAGCCCGTGTTTAAATAGTGTGCAATATTTCATTTGCTGGTTTAGCCAGCTTCTGACGGGGAGCCTTGCACGCCCTAATCTAAAAAAAATTAGGCAAAAAGGGAGAGCAAATAGTGTGCAATATTTCATTTGCTGGTTTAGCCAGCTTCTGACGGGGAGCCTTGCACGCCCTAATCTAAAAAAATTAGGCAAAAAGGGAGAGCCCGTATTTAAATAGTGTGCAATATTTCATTTGCTGGTTTAGCCAGCTTCTGACGGGGAGCCTTGCACGCCCTAATCTAAAAAAATTAGGCAAAAAGGGAGAGCCCGTATTTAAATAGTGTGCAATATTTCATTTGCTGGTTTAGCCAGCTTCTGACGGGGAGCCTTGCACGCCCTAATCTAAAAAAATTAGGCAAAAAGGGAGAGCCCGTATTTAAATAGTGTGCAATATTTCATTTGCTGGTTTAGCCAGCTTCTGACGGGGAGCCTTGCACGCCCTAATCTAAAAAACATTAGGCAAAAAGGGAGAGCAAATAGTGTGCAATATTTCATTTGCTGGTTTAGCCAGCTTCTGACGGGGAGCCTTGCACGCCCTAATCTAAAAAAATTAGGCAAAAAGGGAGAGCCCGTATTTAAATAGTGTGCAATATTTCATTTGCTGGTTTAGCCAGCTTCTGACGGGGAGCCTTGCACGCCCTAATCTAAAAAACATTAGGCAAAAAGGGAGAGCCCGTATTTAAATAGTGTGCAATATTTCATTTGCTGGTTTAGCCAGCTTCTGACGGGGAGCCTTGCACGCCCTAATCTAAAAAACATTAGGCAAAAAGGGAGAGCCCGTATTTAAATAGTGTGCAATATTTCATTTGCTGGTTTAGCCAGCTTCTGACGGGGAGCCTTGCACGCCCTAATCTAAAAAACATTAGGCAAAAAGGGAGAGCAAATAGTGTGCAATATTTCATTTGCTGGTTTAGCCAGCTTCTGACAGGGAGCCTTACAATAAATTAGTGGTTTTGCTTAGTGCATTGTTTGTTTTAGTGAAGAAAAAAGTGCAGTAAAACATGAAAAGAAAAGAAAAAAGTGGTTTTGCTTATAAGCTTAAGTAGTGCTTGATGATGAAAAGACAAAAGTAGGTTAGCTTTATTAGTGCAGTATTTGCTAGTTTAAGTGAAAAAAAAGTTGTTTTGTTAATAGTGGTTTGCTGAAAAAAAAGTGAAGTCAGTCAAAGTTGTTTTGCAATTATGAAAACAAGTGCAGAAGGTAGTTTAGCTTATTAAAAGTTTGTTTTTTAAGTAAAGTAAAAGTAGTACCTCAGTGCAGTAGAGGAAGCCAAAGTAGATATGCTATGGAATTTAGAAACCATAAGTACTGAAATATTGCCATCATCTGCTATAAAAGAGAGTGAGCAAAAAGGGAGGAGGGTGGGCGTGGCTGAGGGTGGGAAAGTTGGCTAGAGTGTGCGGTAAAGTACTTGAGCTAGAGTTGTGGTTAAGTACTCTAACAACAGCTAGAGTTGTGGTTAAGTACTCTAACAACAGCTAGAGTTGTGGTTAAGTACTCTAACAACAGCTAGAGTTGTGGTTAAGTACTCTAACAACAGCTAGAGTTGTGGTTAAGTACTCTAACAACAGCTAGAGTTGTGGTTAAGTACTCTAACAACAGCTAGAGTTGTGGTTAAGTACTCTAACAACAGCTAGAGTTGTGGTTAAGTACTCTAACAACAGCTAGAGTTGTGGTTAAGTACTCTAACAACAGCTAGAGTTGTGGTTAAGTACTCTAACAACAGCTAGAGTTGTGGTTAAGTACTCTAACAACAGCTAGAGTTGTGGTTAAGTACTCTAACAACAGCTAGAGTTGTGGTTAAGTACTCTAACAACAGCTAGAGTTGTGGTTAAGTACTCTAACAACAGCTAGAGTTGTGGTTAAGTACTCTAACAACAGCTAGAGTTGTGGTTAAGTACTCTAACAACAGCTAGAGTTGTGGTTAAGTACTCTAACAACAGCTAGAGTTGTGGTTAAGTACTCTAACAACAGCTAGAGTTGTGGTTAAGTACTCTAACAACAGCTAGAGTTGTGGTTAAGTACTCTAACAACAGCTAGAGTTGTGGTTAAGTACTCTAACAACAGCTAGAGTTGTGGTTAAGTACTCTAACAACAGCTAGAGTTGTGGTTAAGTACTCTAACAACAGCTAGAGTTGTGGTTAAGTACTCTAACAACAGCTAGAGTTGTGGTTAAGTACTCTAACAACAGCTAGAGTTGTGGTTAAGTACTCTAACAACAGCTAGAGTTGTGGTTAAGTACTCTAACAACAGCTAGAGTTGTGGTTAAGTACTCTAACAACAGCTAGAGTTGTGGTTAAGTACTCTAACAACAGCTAGAGTTGTGGTTAAGTACTCTAACAACAGCTAGAGTTGTGGTTAAGTACTCTAACAACAGCTAGAGTTGTGGTTAAGTACTCTAACAACAGCTAGAGTTGTGGTTAAGTACTCTAACAACAGCTAGAGTTGTGGTTAAGTACTCTAACAACAGCTAGAGTTGTGGTTAAGTACTCTAACAACAGCTAGAGTTGTGGTTAAGTACTCTAACAACAGCTAGAGTTGTGGTTAAGTACTCTAACAACAGCTAGAGTTGTGGTTAAGTACTCTAACAACAGCTAGAGTTGTGGTTAAGTACTCTAACAACAGCTAGAGTTGTGGTTAAGTACTCTAACAACAGCTAGAGTTGTGGTTAAGTACTCTAACAACAGCTAGAGTTGTGGTTAAGTACTCTAACAACAGCTAGAGTTGTGGTTAAGTACTCTAACAACAGCTAGAGTTGTGGTTAAGTACTCTAACAACAGCTAGAGTTGTGGTTAAGTACTCTAACAACAGCTAGAGTTGTGGTTAAGTACTCTAACAACAGCTAGAGTTGTGGTTAAGTACTCTAACAACAGCTAGAGTTGTGGTTAAGTACTCTAACAACAGCTAGAGTTGTGGTTAAGTACTCTAACAACAGCTAGAGTTGTGGTTAAGTACTCTAACAACAGCTAGAGTTGTGGTTAAGTACTCTAACAACAGCTAGAGTTGTGGTTAAGTACTCTAACAACAGCTAGAGTTGTGGTTAAGTACTCTAACAACAGCTAGAGTTGTGGTTAAGTACTCTAACAACAGCTAGAGTTGTGGTTAAGTACTCTAACAACAGCTAGAGTTGTGGTTAAGTACTCTAACAACAGCTAGAGTTGTGGTTAAGTACTCTAACAACAGCTAGAGTTGTGGTTAAGTACTCTAACAACAGCTAGAGTTGTGGTTAAGTACTCTAACAACAGCTAGAGTTGTGGTTAAGTACTCTAACAACAGCTAGAGTTGTGGTTAAGTACTCTAACAACAGCTAGAGTTGTGGTTAAGGTTAGGGTTAGGGTTAGGGTTAGGGTTAGGGTTAGGGTTAGGGTTAGGGTTAGGGTTAGGGTTAGGGTTAGGGTTAGGGTTAGGGTTAGGGTTAGGGTTAGGGTTAGGGTTAGGGTTAGGGTTAGGGTTAGGGTTAGGGTTAGGGTTAGGGTTAGGGTTAGGGTTAGGGTTAGGGTTAGGGTTAGGGTTAGGGTTAGGGTTAGGGTTAGGGTTAGGGTTAGGGTTAGGGTTAGGGTTAGGGTTAGGGTTAGGGTTAGGGTTAGGGTTAGGGTTAGGGTTAGGGTTAGGGTTAGGGTTAGGGTTAGGGTTAGGGTTAGGGTTAGGGTTAGGGTTAGGGTTAGGGTTAGGGTTAGGGTTAGGGTTAGGGTTAGGGTTAGGGTTAGGGTTAGGGTTAGGGTTAGGGTTAGGGTTAGGGTTAGGGTTAGGGTTAGGGTTAGGGTTAGGGTTAGGGTTAGGGTTAGGGTTAGGGTTAGGGTTAGGGTTAGGGTTAGGGTTAGGGTTAGGGTTAGGGTTAGGGTTAGGGTTAGGGTTAGGGTTAGGGTTAGGGTTAGGGTTAGGGTTAGGGTTAGGGTTAGGGTTAGGGTTAGGGTTAGGGTTAGGGTTAGGGTTAGGGTTAGGGTTAGGGTTAGGGTTAGGGTTAGGGTTAGGGTTAGGGTTAGGGTTAGGGTTAGGGTTAGGGTTAGGGTTAGGGTTAGGGTTAGGGTTAGGGTTAGGGTTAGGGTTAGGGTTAGGGTTAGGGTTAGGGTTAGGGTTAGGGTTAGGGTTAGGGTTAGGGTTAGGGTTAGGGTTAGGGTTAGGGTTAGGGTTAGGGTTAGGGTTAGGGTTAGGGTTAGGGTTAGGGTTAGGGTTAGGGTTAGGGTTAGGGTTAGGGTTAGGGTTAGGGTTAGGGTTAGGGTTAGGGTTAGGGTTAGGGTTAGGGTTAGGGTTAGGGTTAGGGTTAGGGTTAGGGTTAGGGTTAGGGTTAGGGTTAGGGTTAGGGTTAGGGTTAGGGTTAGGGTTAGGGTTAGGGTTAGGGTTAGGGTTAGGGTTAGGGTTTAGGGTTAGGGTTAGGGTTAGGGTTAGGGTTAGGGTTAGGGTTAGGGTTAGGGTTAGGGTTAGGGTTAGGGTTAGGGTTAGGGTTAGGGTTAGGGTTAGGGTTAGGGTTAGGGTTAGGGTTAGGGTTAGGGTTAGGGTTAG